>NW_028174160.1:265156-865156 GCF_963971535.1 Notolepis coatsorum
ATTATCTAAAGATGGTAAGTTACAGTGTTGTGTTCATTCATAGTTTCAAGTTCAAGTTTCAAGTTTCAAGTTTATTTAATAGTTGTCATACAGAAGTACAGAATACTTTTATACAAAATGCTTCTTACTGTTACGCTCCAGAGACTGTGTTAGACAAGATAAGTATGAAATAAAATAGTATAGCATGTAAAATAGAAGTAAAAATAGAGGTCACAGTGTTCAATATAGACATATGTACAATGTTCGATGCAGAACAGAAGTAACTGAGTTACCATACAATATACAATATACTATGCAATGTACTAATATACAATACTATATAGTGCAGGGCAGAAATGGGATGAGGTACAATTTAGGTACAATTTACAGTAAGGTGTACGAGTTGTAGTGCAAATCCTTTACCAATAAATATAAAGTGTGTTTAGGTGTTCTAAAGTGTGTAAAGTGGGTGCTGCAGTGAGTTGTTTGTTTAAAGTGAGTGTGTGCGTGTGGATGTGTGTGCTGTGTGCATTTGATGGTTGTTGCATAGTGTTTATTGTTCGTTGAGCAGCCTGATGGCCTGGGGATAGAAGCTTCTTCTGAGTCTTTCTGTGCACGCCTTAAGACTCCGGTATCGCTTGCCTGACCGCAGCAGTTCAAAGAGGCAGTTGTTCGGGTGGCTGGAGTCCTTGATGATTCTCTTAGCCTTCCCCCTGCACCGCTTGTTGTAAATGTTCTGGAGGGTGGGAAGCCCCCCTCCAATTGTGCGTTCGGCTGAACGTGTCACTCTTTGTAGTCTGCTACGGTCTTGTGCAGTGCTATTCCCAAACCAGGAGGTGATGTTGCCAGTCAGGATGCTCTCGATTGTACATGAGTAGAAGTTCCTAAGGATCTTCTGACTGACTTGGAACTTCCTTAGGCGCCTGAGGAAGTAGAGGCGTTGTCGTGCCTTCTTCACAACACTGTCAATGTGTGTGGTCCATGTCAAGTCCTCGGATATGTGGGCTCCGAGGTACTTGAAACTGTTCACTCTCTTAACCGGTGCCCCGTCGATGCTGAGGGGGCTGTAGTCCTTGACCCCCGACCTCCTGAAGTCCACAATCATCTCTTTTGTTTTGCTGACGTTCAGGGAGAGGCAGTTCTCCTGACACCACTGTGACAGATTCTCTACCTCTTCCAGGTAGGCCCTCCCGTCGTTGGCAGAGATCAGGCCCAGCACTACTGTGTCGTCAGCAAATTTGATGATTGTGTTGTTGTTCCGCTGTGCCACGCAGTCATGTGTGTACAGGGAGTAGAGGAGGGGGCTCAGAACACAGCCCTGGGGGGCCCCTATGTTGACCGTGATGGATGAGGAGGTGCAGTTGCCTGCTCTTACCACCTGGGGTCTGCCCGTCAGGAAGTCCAAGACCCACTGGCAGAGGTCATAGTTCAAGCCCAGGTCCCTGAGCTTGGCTATGAGTTTGGAGGGGACTATGGTATTGAATGCTGAGCTGTAGTCAATGAACAGCATTCTCACATAGTTCCCCTGCCTCTTGTCCAGGTGTGATTCTGCTGTGTGCAGCACATGGGCTATGGCATCCTCCATGGATCTGTTAGGGCGGTATGCAAATTGCAGGGGGTCCAGGTTGATGGGGAGGGAGGAACAGATGTAGCCCTTCACTAGCTTCTCAAAGCACTTCATGGCTATGGAGGTGAGGGCTACAGGGCGGTAGTCGTTGAGGCAAGCAGGCATAGATTTTTTGGGTACATACATTCATAGTTAAAGACAGTAGAGGTTGAGTACTTTATTATCTAAAGATGGTAAGTTAGAGTGTTGTGTTCATTCATAGTTAAAGACAGTAGAGGTTGAGTACTTTATTATCTAAGGATGGTAAGTTAGAGTGTTGTGTTCATTCATAGTTAAAGACAGTAGAGGTTGAGTACTTTATTATCTAAAGATGGTAAGTTAGAGTGTTGTGTTCATTCATAGTTAAAGACAGTAGAGGTTGAGTACTTTATTATCTAAAGATGGTGAGTTAGAGTGTTGTGTTCATTCATAGTTAAAGACAGTAGAGGTTGAGTACTTTATTATCTACAGATGGTAAGTTAGAGTGTTGTGTTCATTCATATGTAGAAGATGGATTATCCCTACTTAGTGAGGGTGAGATTCTACTGGCACCGGATAGTAGGAACCCGGAAGAGCTGAGTCCAGCTGGGCCCCCTGTAAATGAGCAGTCACACAAGCACGTTATCACAATTTACCTCACTGTAAACGACAGGGTGGCGCCGACACTAAACAGTGCATCACAATACTGCTTCCCTAGTAAGCAGTCTATTTTATCTAGTATGAATGAAAACGATATATCACAGGCTTACTTTCTTAACATACATTCCCTTCCCATTCGGCATGAAAAGAAAGCAATACAATGTAGAACAAAGTTACGTTATGGATAAACCTTCGCCCGGAGACGGCACGGCACGAACACAACACACCGCTAGTATACGATACACGGTTCAACCCCGTGGGTGACCTGGAACGTATATACACAACATGCGTGGGCCCACACCAGTGCAATGCACTTTACCTATGCTAAGTCGGCACATTGAAATAACCACAAAGAAAAGAATAAGTGCAATAAGTTGTAGCGCCGGACGTAGCTTGGGGACGTAGTGGCCTTAAACACTTGACCCATTCACTCTCTTGAAGAGCATGAAAGAATAAAAGAGTTGTAATCCAAAGGCAGGGAAAAGCACGGGGTGTACCTTTAACGAGCACGCTCGCATATCAAAGTCCGCAGCCACGGCGCATACAACAATGTCAGAGTCACGTTAAACAGTCTAGCCGTGGCTGGCTTTAGCATGCATGTTCCATAATGTCCGTGCGTATACGACGATAAAGTGCTCTTTGTAGACCGTCACCTGATACACCCCGGCCGGGATGGTGCGGGCAGCCAGTTGGTGGTCTGAGCGGAAGCCCGAGATGTCCAGTATAAGCCTTGGGTGAAACGCCCTTCTTCCTCTGGTAGCTTGGTGGGCGCGACGAGCTAAGCTACTTAGCTAACTCACAATAATTGAATTACCGACTAGCCAGTGTGGCTACCTTAGCTCTCACACGCAATGTCTCCGTCGTCTTCTCACGTTGGTCGGTTGACCGTCCTTGTCAAGTTTGTTCTTATTTTCCCCACTTGAAGGGCTCAGGCAACGTGATCAAGGATGGATATAACTCTGTGACTTCTTTGACCTTAGTTTGTCATTTATTTTGGTTGACAAATGATGATGCTGGTCACAATAGCAGTCACAATAGCAGGTTATAAACCTGAAAGGGTATGAAAGGAAATGTTTCAACATCAACATAATACATAGGCTATAATAATACCATAAATTATAATTAACATTAATACATTTAGCCTATATTATCAGTTCATTCAAATAAACAATTACCAAATGCATTTTCATTATGAACATTCATTCAGCATTTACCAATACATTTGACATTTTGTATTATTCTTATTTATTATTTTTATTTATTATATATATATACACCACATATAACCTATATTATATATATATATATATATATATTATTTATTTATTACACCAATCAACATTGTATCATTTAGGGGACATTTAAATTATACCATTTGTTTTGGATAAATAATATATGTAATTTTGAGTAAATAAAATACATTTTGGCTCTCTTTTCTCCTAAAGAGTTCGACACCTCCCACTTAAGTTCCTGATCGCTTGGCTTGATCAGAAACGTACTTCACATCAGAGATTGACCCCTCTTAACGACACTATTTTTGTACATTTTCATTTTTTTCTTTTTTTCTTATATATTTTATTTAAAAAAAAAATTACGAGTGTGTGTAGACGAGCAAGCATAGTCCAAAGTCAGCCACGTCTCTTGGCAGGTGTGTGTGGTGCCAAGATCGATGGGGCATGGGGTATGAATGCTCTAAGTCTTCATGTACGTATGTAATGTAAATGTGAATGTAAATGTAAATGTACGTGCAGAGTGTGGGGCATCGTGGTAGCGCCATAGAGCTTCAGTGGGCCGGGAAATGTCCGGGCCGGCGCTCGTTAGTGGCCATGAGCGTCGGTCGGGCTGGCAGGCTACTGTTTGTCCAGGACACCATCTCCGGGCGGCGTTTCATGTGCGACACGGGCGCGCAGAGGAGCGTCGTGCCGGCTCCCCCATGAGTGGACATCCTATCCGGTGGACACGGACCCCCCATGGAGGCCGCCAACGGCACCCCCATCCGCACATACGGCACCAGGTATGTCGAAATGTGTTTTAGTGGCCAACGGTTTGGCTGGGACTTTATCACAGCTAATGTAGCCGTCCCTCTTCTAGGCGCAGATTTTTTGTGTGATTATGGACTGTTAGTGGATGTTAAAAATTGCCGCTTAATTGATGCCATTACGTTCTGCTCTTATGCTGGTGCGCTTGGGGGTGCAGACTCCATCAGGCTCTCTAGCATGCTCTCCGCCGCAGATGAGTTTCAACACCTTCTCGCCGAGTTCCCGGGCCTCACGCGGCCCACGTTCTCATCATCTACAGCCAAGCAAGGAGTGGAGCATCATATCACCACCGGCCCTCCGGTCTATGCCCGGGCTCGGCGCCTCGACCCGGTCAAGCTCAGCATTGCCAAGGCAGAGTTCGAGAACATGGAACGCCTTGGCATTGTCCGTCGCTCCGACAGCCCATGGGCCTCCCCCCTCCACATTGTCCCCAAGCCGGCAGGGGGGTGGCGCCCGTGTGGGGATTACCGCTGGCGCAATGATGCTACGATCCCGCACATTCAGGACCTTTCTGCCCACCTTTCAGGGAAATTAATGTTTTCCAAGGTGGACCTTGTGCGTGGGTATCATCAGGTGCCCGTCCAACCGCTGGACGTCCCCAAAACAGCAGTCATAACTCCATTTGGACTATTTGAGTTTCTGCGCATGCCATTCGGCCTCAAAAACGCTGCACAGATGTTCCAGCGCCTTATGGACTCTGCTACGAGACTTGGCTTTTATGTTTGTATACTTGGATGATATCCTCATAGCCAGCGCCTCTAAGGCTGAGCACATGTCCCACCTCCGGATGCTTTTTGAGTGGCTAGATGAGCATGGACTGATAATCAACCCGGCCAAATGCCAGTTTGGGCGGTCGACCATTGACTTCCTGGGGCACAGAGTCACTAAAGAGGGAGCGGCCCCTCTTCCCATGAGGGTGGAAGCTGTGATGAATTTTCCCCGGCCGCCCACGGTTAGGTCACTGCAGGAGTTTCTCGGAATTATCAACTTTTATCACGGCTTTATTCCCCAGGCGGATTTGGATTATGCAGCCTTTGTATGAGGAACTTAGGGGTAAAGCGCCAAAACATGCTGTCAACTGGTCTGCAGAGAGAGACAAAGCTTTTCTGGATGCCAAGGCTGCCCTAGCCAACGCCACCATGCTGGCACATCCTTCCTTTAACGCCCCGATCTCCATCACCACTGACGCCTCAGATTTTGCCGTGGGCGATTCAGCCGCCAGTTAAGCCCCAGCGAGCGGAGGTATAGCACCTTCGATTGGGAGCTCCTCGGCCTCTACCTTGCCATCCGCCATTTTCGTTTCCTGCTGGAGGCCCGCTAGTTCACGGCCTTTGTGGATCACAAGCCGCTGACGTTCGCCATGGCCAAGGTGTCTGAGCCATTGTCCGTCCGTCAACAGCGACAGCTCTCATATGTCTCAGAGATCACTACTGACATTCAACATGTGGCAGGTAAAGCAAACCAACCTCTCCCGGGCTGTAGCGGGACCAGGCTACCGACCCTGAAGTGCGAGATTTCAGGTCAGCCACCTCAAGCCCCATGCGGTTAGAGGATGTGGTTTTTGACAGCGCTGGCACCACACTCCTGTGTGATGTCTCTATGGGACAGCCCCGCCCCATCGTTCCCACAGGATGGAGGCGGCGTGGGTATGACGCTGTCCACGGCCTCTCCCACCCGGGAAAGAAACCTACGCAGAGACTAGTGTCCGCCAAGTTTGTCTGGCCTGGGCTTAGAAACGATATGAGAGACTGGGCTGATTCCTGTTTGGAGTGCCAGCGCGCTAAAGTGTACCGTCACACCAAGGCCCCCCTGCAGCACTTCCCTGTACCTGAAAGGAGGTTCGACCACGTGAATGTTGAACTAGTGGGCCCCCTACCCCCTCACACGGCTTCAGTTACCTCTTTACTATGGTAGACAGGACTACCCGTTAGCCAGAGGCAGTTCCACTGTCAGTCACGACGTCCGCCGAGGTGGCCAGGGCCTTTATTGGAACCTGGGTTGCCCGGTTTGGCACTCCAGTTGACCTCTCTTCAGACCGGGGCCCACAGTTCACGTCCGAGCTCTGGAACACGGTCGCCAAGAGCCTGGGCGTGAAGCTACACCGGACTACGTCATACCACCCGCAGGCCAATGGTTATGCGAGCGCTTTCACCGCTCAATGAAAGCAGCACTTCGGGCCAGCCTTACTGACAGCAGCTGGGTCGACCGGCTCCCGTGGGTCATGCTTGGTCTCAGGACGGCCCCCAAGGAAGACCTTCAGACCTCCTCGGCCGAGCTGGTTTACGGTCAGCCTCTGCGGGTGCCAGGGGATTTCATCCCTAACATTACTGCCCCCCACCATTACTGAAACAGATCACTATTATGACTGAAGCTGAAACAGATCACTATTATGACTGAAGCTGAAACAGATCACTATTATGACTGAAGCAGCTGAAACAGATCACTATTATGACTGAAGCAGCTGAAACAGATCACTATTATGACTGAAGCAGCTGAAACAGATCACTATTATGACAAGCAGCTGAAACAGATCACTATTATGACTGAAGCAGCTGAAACAGATCACTATTATGACTGAAGTAGCTGAAACAGATCACTATTATGACTGAAGCTGAAACAGATCACTATTATGACTGAAGCAGCTGAAACAGATCACTATTATGACTGAAGCTGAAACAGATCACTATTATGACTGAAGCAGCTGAAACATATCACTATTATGACTGAAGCAGCTGAAACAGATCACTATTATGACTGAAGCAGCTGAAACAGATCACTATTATGACTGAAGCTGAACCAGATCACTATTATGACTGAAGCAGGTGAAACAGATCACTATTATGACTGACGCTGAAACAGATCACTATTATGACTGAAGCAGCTGAAACAGATCACTATTATGACTGAAGCTGAAACAGATCACTATTATGACTGAAGCAGCTGAAACAGATCACTATTATGGCTGAAGCAGCTGAAACAGATCACTATTATGACTGAAGCTGAAACAGATCACTATTATGACTGAAGCTGAAACAGATCACTATTATGACTGAAGCTGAAACAGATCACTATTATGACTGAAGCAGCTGAAACAGATCACTATTATGACTGAAGCAGCTGAAACAGATCACTATTATGACTGAAGCAGCTGAAACAGATCACTATTATGACTGAAGCTGAAACAGATCACTATTATGACTGAAGCTGAAACAGATCACTATTATGACTGAAGCAGCTGAAACAGATCACTATTATGACTGAAGCAGCTGAAACAGATCACTATTATGACTGAAGCAGCTGAAACAGATCACTATTATGACTGAAGCAGCTGAAACAGATCACTATTATGACTGAAGCTGAAACAGATTACTATTATGACTGAAGCTGAAACAGATCACTATTATCACTGAAGCTGAAACAGATCACTATTATGACTGAAGCAGAAACAGATCACTATTATGACTGAAGCTGAAACAGATCACTATTATGACTGAAGCAGCTGAAACAGATCACTATTATGACTGAAGCTGAAACAGATCACTATTATGACTGAAGCAGCTGAAACAGATCACTATTATGACTGAAGCTGAAACGGATCACTATTATGACTGAAGCAGCTGAAACAGATCACTATTATGACTGAAGCTGAAACAGATCACTTATGACTGAAGCATCTGAAACAGATCACTATTATGACTGAAGCTGAAACAGATCACTATTATGACTGAAGCTGAAACAGATCACTATTATGACTGAAGCAGAAACAGATCACTGTTGTGACTGAAGCTGAAACGGATCACTATTATGACTGAAGCTGAAACAGATCACTATTATGACTGAAGCAGCTGAAACAGATCACTATTATGACTGAAGCTGAAACAGATCACTATTATGACTGAAGCTGAAACAGATCACTATTATGACTGAAGCTGAAACAGATCACTATTATGAATGAAGCTGAAACAGATCACTATTATGACTGAAGCAGAAACAGATCACTATTATGACTGAAGCAGAAACATATCACTATTATGACTGAAGCTGAAACAGATCACTATTATGACTGAAGCAGCTGAAACAGATCACTATTATCACTGAAGCTGAAACAGATCACTATTATGACTGAAGCTGAAACAGATCACTATTATGACTGAAGCAGCTGAAACAGATCACTATTATGACTGAAGCTGAAACAGATCACTATTATGACTGAAGCAGCTGAAACATATCACTATTATGACTGAAGCAGCTGAAACAGATCACTATTATGACTGAAGCAGCTGAAACAGATCACTATTATGACTGAAGCAGCTGAAACAGATCACTATTATGACTGAAACAGCTGAAACAGATCACTATTATGACTGAAGCTGAAACAGATCACTATTATGACTGAAGCTGAAACAGATCACTATTATGACTGAAGCTGAAACAGATCACTATTATGACTGAAGCAGCTGAAACAGATCACTGTTATGACTGAAGCAGCTGGAACAGATCACTATTATCACTAAAGGAGTGAAACACATCACTATGGAAACGGTTTACTACAGTGTAGTAGTGCATCATCTCTCATTATGTTCCTCTACACACTACAGTCACACTGTCTCCGCAGAACCTGACTCTACTTCCTCTATATCTAGGCCACATCCCCATATGCTCATTGTGTCTCTCTGTGTGCCCCTCTCTCTCTCTCTCTCTGCCCCTCTCTCTCTCTCTCTATCTCTCTCTGCCCCTCTCTCTCTGCCCCTCTCTCTGTCTCTCCCCTCTCTCTCTCTCTCTCTCTCTCTCTCTCTCTCTCTCTCTCTCTCTCTCTCTCTCTCTCTCTCTCTCTCTCTCTCTCTCTCTCTCTACCCCTCTATCTCTCTCTCTCTCTCTCTACCCCTCTCTCTCTCTCTCTCTCTCTCTCTCTCTCTCTCTCTCTCTCTCTCTCTCTCTCTCTCTCTCTCTCTCTCTCTCTCTCTCTCTCTCTCTCTCTCTCTATCTCTCTCTCTCTCCCCCCCCTATCTCTCTCTCTCATTCTCTCTCTCTATGTCTCTCTCTATGTCTCTCTCTCTCTGGTGGGGCTTCCCTCACTCTCTTATCTCCTATACTGCTGATGCAGCGTGACAAGGATTACATGTTCAGCGCAATCCAAGATGGCTACCACCAACTGAAGGAGAGAGTGTGGGGGGCAGAGAGAGAGAGAGAGACAGAGAGAGACAGAGAGAGAGGAGTGAAAGAGAGAGAGGAGAGACAGAGAGAGAGGTGCGAAAGAGAGGGGGAGAGAGAGAGAGGGGAGAGAGAGAGGAGAGAAAGAGAGAGGGGAGAGAGAGAGATGAGAGAGAGAATACATGACCTCAGAGAGGGTCTCTCTCCACGCTGCATAGATTTGCTGCATCCAACATGTGACGCAGGAAACACAATAAGACCTTCAGACACACAACACCACTGTTCTCCTTTAACCCTTGTTCTCCTTTAACCCTGTGTGGTGTTCTCCTTTAACCCTTGTTCTCCTTTAACCCCTGTGTGTGTTCTCCTTTAACCCCTGTGTGGTGTTCTCCTTTAACCCTTGTTCTCTTTTAACCCCTGTGTGGTGTTCTCCTTTAACCCTTGTTCTCCTTTAACCCTTGTTCTCCTTTAACCCTTGTTCTCCTTTAAACCCTGTGTGGTGTTCTCCTTTAACCCTTGTTCTCCTTTAACCCCTGTGTGGTGTTCTCCTTTAACCCCTGTGTGGTGTTCTCCTTTAACCCTTGTTCTCCTTTAACCCCTGTGTGGTGTTCTCCTTTAACCCTTGTTCTCCTTTAACCCTTGTTCTCCTTTAACCCTTGTTCTCCTTTAACCCCTGTGTGGTGTTCTCCTTTAACCCTTGTTCTTCTTTAACCCTTGTTCTCCTTTAACCCCTGTGTGGTGTTCTCCTTTAACCCTTGTTCTTCTTTAACCCTTGTTCTCCTTTAACCCCTGTGTGGTGTTCTCCTTTAACACTTGTTCTCCTTTAACCCCTGTGTGGTGTTCTCCTTTAACCCTTGTTCTTCTTTAACCCTTGTTCTCCCTTAACCCCTGTGTGGTGTTCTCCTTTAACACTTGTTCTCCTTTAACCCTTGTTCTCCTTTAACCCCTGTGTGGTGTTCTCCTTTAACCCTTGTTCTCCTTTACCCCCTTTGTGGTGTTCTCCTTTAACCCTTGTTCTCCTTTAACCCTTGTTCTCCTTTAACCCCTGTGTGGTGTTCTCCTTTAACCCTTGTTCTCCTTTACCCCCTTTGTGGTGTTCTCCTTTAACCCTTGTTCTCCTTTAACCCTTGTTCTCCTTTAACCCCTTTGTGGTGTTCTCCTTTAACCCTTGTTCTCCTTTAACCCCTCTGTGGTGTTCTCCTTTAACCCTTGTTCTCCTTTAACCCTTGTTCTCCTTTAACCCCTGTGTGGTGTTCTCCTTTAACCCTTGTTCTCCTTTAACCCTTGTTCTTCTTTAACCCTTGTTCTCCTTTAACCCCTGTGTGGTGTTCTCCTTTAACCCTTGTTCTCCTTTAACCCTTGTTCTTCTTTAACCCTTGTTCTCCTTTAACCCCTGTCTGGTGTTCTCCTTTAACCCTTGTTCTCCTTTAACCCATGTGTGGTGTTCTCCTTTAACCCTTGTTCTCCTTTAACCCTTGTTCTCCTTTAACCCCTGTGTGGTGTTCTCCTTTAACCCTTGTTCTTCTTTAACCCTTGTTCTCCTTTAACCCTTGTTCTCGTTTAACCCTTGTGTGGTGTTCTCCTTTAACCCCTGTGTGGTGTTCTGCTTTAACCCTTGTTCCCATTTAACCCTTGTTCTCCTTTAACCCTGTGTGGTGTTCTCCTTTAACCCTTGTTCTCCGTTAACCCTTGTTCTCCTTTAACCCTTGTTCTCCTTTAACCCTTGTTCTCCTTTAACCCCTGTGTGGTGTTCTCCTTTAACCCTTGTTCTCCTTTAACCCCTGTTCTCCTTTAACCCTTGTTCTCCTTTAACCCTTGTTATCCTTTAACCCTTGGGTGGTGTTCTCCTTTAACCCTTGTTCTCCGTTAACCCTTGTTCTCCTTTAACCCTTGTGTGGTGTTCTCCTTTATCCCCTGTGTGGTGTTCTCCTTTAACCCCTGTGTGGTGTTCTCCTTTAACCCTTGTGTGGTGTTCTCCTTTAACCCTTGTTCTCCTTTAACCCTTGTTCTCCTTTAACCCTGTGTGGTGTTCTCCTTTAACCCTTGTTCTTCTTTAACCCTTGTTCTCCTTTAACCCTTGTTCTCCTTTAACCCTGTGTGGTGTTCTCCTTTAACACTTGTTCTCCTTTAACCCTGTGTGGTGTTCTCCTTTAGCCCTTGTTCTCCTTTAACCCTTGTGTGGTGTTCTCCTTTAGCCCTTGTTCTCCTTTAACCCCTGTGTGGTGTTCTCCTTTAACCCCTGTGTGGTGTTCTCCTTTAACCCTTGTTCTCCTTTAACCCCTGTGTGGTGTTCTCCTTTAACCCTTGTTCTCCTTTAACCCTTGTTCTCCTTTAACCCTTGTTCTCCTTTAACCCCTGTGTGGTGTTCTCCTTTAACCCTTGTTCTCCTTTAACCCCTGTGTGGTGTTCTCCTTTAACCCTTGTTCTCCTTTAACCCTTGTTCTCCTTTAACCCCTGTGTGGTGTTCTCCTTTAACCCTTGTTCTTCTTTAACCCTTGTTCTCCTTTAACCCCTGTGTGGTGTTCTCCTTTAACCCTTGTTCTTCTTTAACCCTTGTTCTCCTTTAACCCCTGTGTGGTGTTCTCCTTTAACACTTGTTCTCCTTTAACCCCTGTGTAGTGTTCTCCTTTAACCCTTGTTCTTCTTTAACCCTTGTTCTCCCTTAACCCCTGTGTGGTGTTCTCCTTTAACACTTGTTCTCCTTTAACCCTTGTTCTCTTTTAACCCCTGTGTGGTGTTCTCCTTTAACCCTTGTTCTCCTTTAACCATCGTTCTCCTTTAACCCTTGTTCTCCTTTAACCCCTGTGTGGTGTTCTCCTTTAACCCTTGTTCTCTTTTAACCCCTGTGTGGTGTTCTCCTTTAACCCCTGTGTGGTGTTCTCCTTTAACCCTTGTTCTCCTTTAACCCCTGTGTGGTGTTCTCCTTTAACCCTTGTTCTCCTTTAACCCTTGTTCTCCTTTAACCCTTGTTCTCCTTTAACCCTTGTTCTCCTTTAACCCCTGTGTGGTGTTCTCCTTTAACCCTTGTTCTTCTTTAACCCTTGTTCTCCTTTAACCCCTGTGTGGTGTTCTCCTTTAACCCTTGTTCTTCTTTAACCCTTGTTCTCCTTTAACCCCTGTGTGGTGTTCTCCTTTAACACTTGTTCTCATTTAACCCCTGTGTGGTGTTCTCCTTTAACCCTTGTTCTTCTTTAACCCTTGTTCTCCCTTAACCCCTGTGTGGTGTTCTCCTTTAACACTTGTTCTCCTTTAACCCTTGTTCTCCTTTAACCCCTGTGTGGTGTTCTCCTTTAACCCTTGTTCTCCTTTAACCCCTTTGTGGTGTTCTCCTTTAACCCTTGTTCTCCTTTAACCCTTGTTCTCCTTTAACCCCTGTGTGGTGTTCTCCTTTAACCCTTGTTCTCCTTTAACCCCTTTGTGGTGTTCTCCTTTAACCCTTGTTCTCCTTTAACCCTTGTTCTCCTTTAACCCCTTTGTGGTGTTCTCCTTTAACCCTTGTTCTCCTTTAACCCCTCTGTGGTGTTCTCCTTTAACCCTTGTTCTCCTTTAACCCTTGTTCTCCTTTAACCCCTGTGTGGTGTTCTCCTTTAACCCTTGTTCTCCTTTAACCCTTGTTCTTCTTTAACCCTTGTTCTCCTTTAACCCCTGTGTGGTGTTCTTCTTTAACCCTTGTTCTCCTTTAACCCCTGTGTGGTGTTCTCCTTTAACCCTTGTTCTCCTTTAACCCTTGTTCTTCTTTAACCCTTGTTCTCCTTTAACCCCTGTCTGGTGTTCTCCTTTAACCCTTGTTCTCCTTTAACCCATGTGTGGTGTTCTCCTTTAACCCTTGTTCTCCTTTAACCCTTGTTCTCCTTTAACCCCTGTGTGGTGTTCTCCTTTAACCCTTGTTCTTCTTTAACCCTTGTTCTCCTTTAACACTTGTTCTCCTTTAACCCCTGTGTGGTGTTCTCCTTTAACCCTTGTTCTTCTTTAACCCTTGTTCTCCCTTAACCCCTGTGTGGTGTTCTCCTTTAACACTTGTTCTCCTTTAACCCTTGTTCTCCTTTAACCCCTGTGTGGTGTTCTCCTTTAACCCTTGTTCTCCTTTACCCCCTTTGTGGTGTTCTCCTTTAACCCTTGTTCTCCTTTAACCCTTGTTCTCCTTTAACCCCTGTGTGGTGTTCTCCTTTAACCCTTGTTCTCCTTTACCCCCTTTGTGGTGTTCTCCTTTAACCCTTGTTCTCCTTTAACCCTTGTTCTCCTTTAACCCCTTTGTGGTGTTCTCCTTTAACCCTTGTTCTCCTTTAACCCCTCTGTGGTGTTCTCCTTTAACCCTTGTTCTCCTTTAACCCTTGTTCTCCTTTAACCCCTGTGTGGTGTTCTCCTTTAACCCTTGTTCTCCTTTAACCCTTGTTCTTCTTTAACCCTTGTTCTCCTTTAACCCCTGTGTGGTGTTCTCCTTTAACCCTTGTTCTCCTTTAACCCTTGTTCTTCTTTAACCCTTGTTCTCCTTTAACCCCTGTCTGGTGTTCTCCTTTAACCCTTGTTCTCCTTTAACCCATGTGTGGTGTTCTCCTTTAACCCTTGTTCTCCTTTAACCCTTGTTCTCCTTTAACCCCTGTGTGGTGTTCTCCTTTAACCCTTGTTCTTCTTTAACCCTTGTTCTCCTTTAACCCTTGTTCTCGTTTAACCCTTGTGTGGTGTTCTCCTTTAACCCCTGTGTGGTGTTCTGCTTTAACCCTTGTTCCCATTTAACCCTTGTTCTCCTTTAACCCTGTGTGGTGTTCTCCTTTAACCCTTGTTCTCCGTTAACCCTTGTTCTCCTTTAACCCTTGTTCTCCTTTAACCCTTGTTCTCCTTTAACCCCTGTGTGGTGTTCTCCTTTAACCCTTGTTCTCCTTTAACCCCTGTTCTCCTTTAACCCTTGTTCTCCTTTAACCCTTGTTATCCTTTAACCCTTGGGTGGTGTTCTCCTTTAACCCTTGTTCTCCGTTAACCCTTGTTCTCCTTTAACCCTTGTGTGGTGTTCTCCTTTATCCCCTGTGTGGTGTTCTCCTTTAACCCCTGTGTGGTGTTCTCCTTTAACCCTTGTGTGGTGTTCTCCTTTAACCCTTGTTCTCCTTTAACCCTTGTTCTCCTTTAACCCTGTGTGGTGTTCTCCTTTATCCCCTGTGTGGTGTTCTCCTTTAACCCCTGTGTGGTGTTCTCCTTTAACCCTTGTGTGGTGTTCTCCTTTAACCCTTGTTCTTCTTTAACCCTTGTTCTCCTTTAACCCTTGTTCTCCTTTAACCCTGTGTGGTGTTCTCCTTTAACACTTGTTCTCCTTTAACCCTGTGTGGTGTTCTCCTTTAGCCCTTGTTCTCCTTTAACCCTTGTGTGGTGTTCTCCTTTAGCCCTTGTTCTCCTTTAACCCCTGTGTGGTGTTCTCCTTTAACCCCTGTGTGGTGTTCTCCTTTAACCCTTGTTCTCCTTTAACCCCTGTGTGGTGTTCTCCTTTAACCCTTGTTCTCCTTTAACCCTTGTTCTCCTTTAACCCTTGTTCTCCTTTAACCCCTGTGTGGTGTTCTCCTTTAACCCTTGTTCTCCTTTAACCCCTGTGTGGTGTTCTCCTTTAACCCTTGTTCTCCTTTAACCCTTGTTCTCCTTTAACCCCTGTGTGGTGTTCTCCTTTAACCCTTGTTCTTCTTTAACCCTTGTTCTCCTTTAACCCCTGTGTGGTGTTCTCCTTTAACCCTTGTTCTTCTTTAACCCTTGTTCTCCTTTAACCCCTGTGTGGTGTTCTCCTTTAACACTTGTTCTCCTTTAACCCCTGTGTGGTGTTCTCCTTTAACCCTTGTTCTTCTTTAACCCTTGTTCTCCCTTAACCCCTGTGTGGTGTTCTCCTTTAACACTTGTTCTCCTTTAACCCTTGTTCTCTTTTAACCCCTGTGTGGTGTTCTCCTTTAACCCTTGTTCTCCTTTAACCATCGTTCTCCTTTAACCCTTGTTCTCCTTTAACCCCTGTGTGGTGTTCTCCTTTAACCCTTGTTCTCTTTTAACCCCTGTGTGGTGTTCTCCTTTAACCCCTGTGTGGTGTTCTCCTTTAACCCTTGTTCTCCTTTAACCCCTGTGTGGTGTTCTCCTTTAACCCTTGTTCTCCTTTAACCCTTGTTCTCCTTTAACCCTTGTTCTCCTTTAACCCTTGTTCTCCTTTAACCCCTGTGTGGTGTTCTCCTTTAACCCTTGTTCTTCTTTAACCCTTGTTCTCCTTTAACCCCTGTGTGGTGTTCTCCTTTAACCCTTGTTCTTCTTTAACCCTTGTTCTCCTTTAACCCCTGTGTGGTGTTCTCCTTTAACACTTGTTCTCATTTAACCCCTGTGTGGTGTTCTCCTTTAACCCTTGTTCTTCTTTAACCCTTGTTCTCCCTTAACCCCTGTGTGGTGTTCTCCTTTAACACTTGTTCTCCTTTAACCCTTGTTCTCCTTTAACCCCTGTGTGGTGTTCTCCTTTAACCCTTGTTCTCCTTTAACCCCTTTGTGGTGTTCTCCTTTAACCCTTGTTCTCCTTTAACCCTTGTTCTCCTTTAACCCCTGTGTGGTGTTCTCCTTTAACCCTTGTTCTCCTTTAACCCCTTTGTGGTGTTCTCCTTTAACCCTTGTTCTCCTTTAACCCTTGTTCTCCTTTAACCCCTTTGTGGTGTTCTCCTTTAACCCTTGTTCTCCTTTAACCCCTCTGTGGTGTTCTCCTTTAACCCTTGTTCTCCTTTAACCCTTGTTCTCCTTTAACCCCTGTGTGGTGTTCTCCTTTAACCCTTGTTCTCCTTTAACCCTTGTTCTTCTTTAACCCTTGTTCTCCTTTAACCCCTGTGTGGTGTTCTTCTTTAACCCTTGTTCTCCTTTAACCCCTGTGTGGTGTTCTCCTTTAACCCTTGTTCTCCTTTAACCCTTGTTCTTCTTTAACCCTTGTTCTCCTTTAACCCCTGTCTGGTGTTCTCCTTTAACCCTTGTTCTCCTTTAACCCATGTGTGGTGTTCTCCTTTAACCCTTGTTCTCCTTTAACCCTTGTTCTCCTTTAACCCCTGTGTGGTGTTCTCCTTTAACCCTTGTTCTTCTTTAACCCTTGTTCTCCTTTAACCCTTGTTCTCGTTTAACCCTTGTGTGGTGTTCTCCTTTAACCCTTGTTCTCCTTTAACCCCTGTGTGGTGTTCTCCTTTAACCCTTGTTCTCCTTTAACCCTTGTTCTTCTTTAACCCTTGTTCTCCTTTAACCCCTCTGTGGTGTTCTTCTTTAACCCTTGTTCTCCTTTAACCCCTGTGTGGTGTTCTCCTTTAACCCTTGTTCTCCTTTAACCCTTGTTCTTCTTTAACCCTTGTTCTCCTTTAACCCCTGTCTGGTGTTCTCCTTTAACCCTTGTTCTCCTTTAACCCCTGTGTGGTGTTCTCCTTTAACCCTTGTTCTCCTTTAACCCTTGTTCTCCTTTAACCCTTGTTCTCCTTTAACCCCTGTGTGGTGTTCTCCTTTAACCCTTGTTCTCCTTTAACCCCTGTGTGGTGTTCTCCTTTAACCCTTGTTCTCCTTTAACCCTTGTTCTCCTTTAACCCCTGTGTGGTGTTCTCCTTTAACCCTTGTTCTTCTTTAACCCTTGTTCTCCTTTAACCCCTGTGTGGTGTTCTCCTTTAACCCTTGTTCTTCTTTAACCCTTGTTCTCCTTTAACCCCTGTGTGGTGTTCTCCTTTAACACTTGTTCTCCTTTAACCCCTGTGTGGTGTTCTCCTTTAACCCTTGTTCTTCTTTAACCCTTGTTCTCCTTTAACCCCTGTGTGGTGTTCTCCTTTAACCCTTGTTCTCCTTTAACCCCTTTGTGGTGTTCTCCTTTAACCCTTGTTCTCCTTTAACCCTTGTTCTCCTTTAACCCCTGTGTGGTGTTCTCCTTTAACCCTTGTTCTCCTTTAACCCCTTTAACCCTTGTTCTCCTTTAACCCTTGTTCTCCTTTAACCCCTTTGTGGTGTTCTCCTTTAACCCTTGTTCTCCTTTAACCCTTGTTCTTCTTTAACCCTTGTTCTCCTTTAACCCCTGTGTGGTGTTCTCCTTTAACCCTTGTTCTCCTTTAACCCTTGTTCTTCTTTAACCCTTGTTCTCCTTTAACCCCTGTCTGGTGTTCTCCTTTAACCCTTGTTCTCCTTTAACCCATGTGTGGTGTTCTCCTTTAACCCTTGTTCTCCTTTAACCCTTGTTCTCCTTTAACCCCTGTGTGGTGTTCTCCTTTAACCCTTGTTCTTCTTTAACCCTTGTTCTCCTTTAACCCTTGTTCTCGTTTAACCCTTGTGTGGTGTTCTCCTTTAACCCCTGTGTGGTGTTCTGCTTTAACCCTTGTTCCCATTTAACCCTTGTTCTCCTTTAACCCTGTGTGGTGTTCTCCTTTAACCCTTGTCCTCCGTTAACCCTTGTTCTCCTTTAACCATTGTTCTCCTTTAACCCTTGTTCTCCTTTAACCCCTGTGTGGTGTTCTCCTTTAACCCTTGTTCTCCTTTAACCCTTGTTCTCCTTTAACCCTTGTTCTCCTTTAACCCTTGTTCTCCTTTAACCCTTGGGTGGTGTTCTCCTTTAACCCTTGTTCTCCATTAACCATTGTTCTCCTTTAACCCTTGTTCTCCTTTAACCATTGTTCTCCTTTAACCCCTGTGTGGTGTTCTCCTTTAACCCTTGTTCTTCTTTAACCCTTGTTCTCCTTTAACCCTTGTTCTGGTTTAACCCTTGTGTGGTGTTCTCCTTTAACCCCTGTGTGGTGTTCTGCTTTAACCCTTGTTCCCATTTAACCCTTGTTCTCCTTTAACCCTGTGTGGTGTTCTCCTTTAACCCTTGTTCTCCGTTAACCCTTGTTCTCCTTTAACCCTTGTTCTCCTTTAACCCTTGTTCTCCTTTAACCCCTGTGTGGTGTTCTCCTTTAACTCTTGTTCTCCTTTAACCCTTGTTCTACTTTAACCCTTGTTCTCCTTTAACCCTTGTGTGGTGTTCTCCTTTAACCCTTGTTCTCCGTTAACCCTTGTTCTCCTTTAACCCTTGTTCTCCTTTAACCCTTGTTCTCCTTTAATCCTGTGTGGTGTTCTCCTTTAACCCTTGTTCTCCTTTAACCCTGTGTGGTGTTCTCCTTTAACCCTTGTGTGGTGTTCTCCTTTAACCCTTGTTCTCTTTTAACCCTGTGTGGTGTTCTCCTTTAACCCTTGTTCTCCTTTAACCCTTATGTGGTGTTCTCCTTTATCCCCTGTGTGGTGTTCTCCTTTAACCCCTGTGTGGTGTTCTCCTTTAACCCTTGTGTGGTGTTCTCCTTTAACCCTTGTTCTCCTTTAACCCTTGTTCTCCTTTAACCCTGTGTGGTGTTCTCCTTTAACCCTTGTTCTTCTTTAACCCTTGTTCTCCTTTAACCCTTGTTCTCCTTTAACCCTGTGTGGTGTTCTCCTTTAACCCTTGTTCTCCTTTACCCCCTTTGTGGTGTTCTCCTTTAACCCTTGTTCTCCTTTAACCCTTGTTCTCCTTTAACCCCTGTGTGGTGTTCTCCTTTAACCCTTGTTCTCCTTTAACCCCTTTGTGGTGTTCTCCTTTAACCCTTGTTCTCCTTTAACCCTTGTTCTCCTTTAACCCCTTTGTGGTGTTCTCCTTTAACCCTTGTTCTCCTTTAACCCCTCTGTGGTGTTCTCCTTTAACCCTTGTTCTCCTTTAACCCTTGTTCTCCTTTAACCCCTGTGTGGTGTTCTCCTTTAACCCTTGTTCTTCTTTAACCCTTGTTCTCCTTTAACCCCTGTGTGGTGTTCTCCTTTAACCCTTGTTCTTCTTTAACCCTTGTTCTCCTTTAACCCCTGTGTGGTGTTCTCCTTTAACACTTGTTCTCCTTTAACCCCTGTGTGGTGTTCTCCTTTAACCCTTGTTCTTCTTTAACCCTTGTTCTCCCTTAACCCCTGTGTGGTGTTCTCCTTTAACACTTGTTCTCCTTTAACCCTTGTTCTCCTTTAACCCCTGTGTGGTGTTCTCCTTTAACCCTTGTTCTCCTTTACCCCCTTTGTGGTGTTCTCCTTTAACCCTTGTTCTCCTTTAACCCTTGTTCTCCTTTAACCCCTGTGTGGTGTTCTCCTTTAACCCTTGTTCTCCTTTACCCCCTTTGTGGTGTTCTCCTTTAACCCTTGTTCTCCTTTAACCCTTGTTCTCCTTTAACCCCTTTGTGGTGTTCTCCTTTAACCCTTGTTCTCCTTTAACCCCTCTGTGGTGTTCTCCTTTAACCCTTGTTCTCCTTTAACCCTTGTTCTCCTTTAACCCCTGTGTGGTGTTCTCCTTTAACCCTTGTTCTCCTTTAACCCTTGTTCTTCTTTAACCCTTGTTCTCCTTTAACCCCTGTGTGGTGTTCTCCTTTAACCCTTGTTCTCCTTTAACCCTTGTTCTTCTTTAACCCTTGTTCTCCTTTAACCCCTGTCTGGTGTTCTCCTTTAACCCTTGTTCTCCTTTAACCCATGTGTGGTGTTCTCCTTTAACCCTTGTTCTCCTTTAACCCTTGTTCTCCTTTAACCCCTGTGTGGTGTTCTCCTTTAACCCTTGTTCTTCTTTAACCCTTGTTCTCCTTTAACCCTTGTTCTCGTTTAACCCTTGTGTGGTGTTCTCCTTTAACCCCTGTGTGGTGTTCTGCTTTAACCCTTGTTCCCATTTAACCCTTGTTCTCCTTTAACCCTGTGTGGTGTTCTCCTTTAACCCTTGTTCTCCGTTAACCCTTGTTCTCCTTTAACCCTTGTTCTCCTTTAACCCTTGTTCTCCTTTAACCCCTGTGTGGTGTTCTCCTTTAACCCTTGTTCTCCTTTAACCCCTGTTCTCCTTTAACCCTTGTTCTCCTTTAACCCTTGTTATCCTTTAACCCTTGGGTGGTGTTCTCCTTTAACCCTTGTTCTCCGTTAACCCTTGTTCTCCTTTAACCCTTGTGTGGTGTTCTCCTTTATCCCCTGTGTGGTGTTCTCCTTTAACCCCTGTGTGGTGTTCTCCTTTAACCCTTGTGTGGTGTTCTCCTTTAACCCTTGTTCTCCTTTAACCCTTGTTCTCCTTTAACCCTGTGTGGTGTTCTCCTTTAACCCTTGTTCTTCTTTAACCCTTGTTCTCCTTTAACCCTTGTTCTCCTTTAACCCTGTGTGGTGTTCTCCTTTAACACTTGTTCTCCTTTAACCCTGTGTGGTGTTCTCCTTTAGCCCTTGTTCTCCTTTAACCCTTGTGTGGTGTTCTCCTTTAGCCCTTGTTCTCCTTTAACCCCTGTGTGGTGTTCTCCTTTAACCCCTGTGTGGTGTTCTCCTTTAACCCTTGTTCTCCTTTAACCCCTGTGTGGTGTTCTCCTTTAACCCTTGTTCTCCTTTAACCCTTGTTCTCCTTTAACCCTTGTTCTCCTTTAACCCCTGTGTGGTGTTCTCCTTTAACCCTTGTTCTCCTTTAACCCCTGTGTGGTATTCTCCTTTAACCCTTGTTCTCCTTTAACCCTTGTTCTCCTTTAACCCCTGTGTGGTGTTCTCCTTTAACCCTTGTTCTTCTTTAACCCTTGTTCTCCTTTAACCCCTGTGTGGTGTTCTCCTTTAACCCTTGTTCTTCTTTAACCCTTGTTCTCCTTTAACCCCTGTGTGGTGTTCTCCTTTAACACTTGTTCTCCTTTAACCCCTGTGTGGTGTTCTCCTTTAACCCTTGTTCTTCTTTAACCCTTGTTCTCCCTTAACCCCTGTGTGGTGTTCTCCTTTAACACTTGTTCTCCTTTAACCCTTGTTCTCTTTTAACCCCTGTGTGGTGTTCTCCTTTAACCCTTGTTCTCCTTTAACCATTGTTCTCCTTTAACCCTTGTTCTCCTTTAACCCCTGTGTGGTGTTCTCCTTTAACCCTTGTTCTCTTTTAACCCCTGTGTGGTGTTCTCCTTTAACCCCTGTGTGGTGTTCTCCTTTAACCCTTGTTCTCCTTTAACCCCTGTGTGGTGTTCTCCTTTAACCCTTGTTCTCCTTTAACCCTTGTTCTCCTTTAACCCTTGTTCTCCTTTAACCCTTGTTCTCCTTTAACCCATGTGTGGTGTTCTCCTTTAACCCTTGTTCTCCTTTAACCCTTGTTCTCCTTTAACCCCTGTGTGGTGTTCTCCTTTAACCCTTGTTCTTCTTTAACCCTTGTTCTCCTTTAACCCTTGTTCTCGTTTAACCCTTGTGTGGTGTTCTCCTTTAACCCCTGTGTGGTGTTCTGCTTTAACCCTTGTTCCCATTTAACCCTTGTTCTCCTTTAACCCTGTGTGGTGTTCTCCTTTAACCCTTGTTCTCCGTTAACCCTTGTTCTCCTTTAACCCTTGTTCTCCTTTAACCCTTGTTCTCCTTTAACCCCTGTGTGGTGTTCTCCTTTAACCCTTGTTCTCCTTTAACCCCTGTTCTCCTTTAACCCTTGTTCTCCTTTAACCCTTGTTATCCTTTAACCCTTGGGTGGTGTTCTCCTTTAACCCTTGTTCTCCGTTAACCCTTGTTCTCCTTTAACCCTTGTGTGGTGTTCTCCTTTATCCCCTGTGTGGTGTTCTCCTTTAACCCCTGTGTGGTGTTCTCCTTTAACCCTTGTGTGGTGTTCTCCTTTAACCCTTGTTCTCCTTTAACCCTTGTTCTCCTTTAACCCTGTGTGGTGTTCTCCTTTATCCCCTGTGTGGTGTTCTCCTTTAACCCCTGTGTGGTGTTCTCCTTTAACCCTTGTGTGGTGTTCTCCTTTAACCCTTGTTCTTCTTTAACCCTTGTTCTCCTTTAACCCTTGTTCTCCTTTAACCCTGTGTGGTGTTCTCCTTTAACACTTGTTCTCCTTTAACCCTGTGTGGTGTTCTCCTTTAGCCCTTGTTCTCCTTTAACCCTTGTGTGGTGTTCTCCTTTAGCCCTTGTTCTCCTTTAACCCCTGTGTGGTGTTCTCCTTTAACCCCTGTGTGGTGTTCTCCTTTAACCCTTGTTCTCCTTTAACCCCTGTGTGGTGTTCTCCTTTAACCCTTGTTCTCCTTTAACCCTTGTTCTCCTTTAACCCTTGTTCTCCTTTAACCCCTGTGTGGTGTTCTCCTTTAACCCTTGTTCTCCTTTAACCCCTGTGTGGTGTTCTCCTTTAACCCTTGTTCTCCTTTAACCCTTGTTCTCCTTTAACCCCTGTGTGGTGTTCTCCTTTAACCCTTGTTCTTCTTTAACCCTTGTTCTCCTTTAACCCCTGTGTGGTGTTCTCCTTTAACCCTTGTTCTTCTTTAACCCTTGTTCTCCTTTAACCCCTGTGTGGTGTTCTCCTTTAACACTTGTTCTCCTTTAACCCCTGTGTGGTGTTCTCCTTTAACCCTTGTTCTTCTTTAACCCTTGTTCTCCCTTAACCCCTGTGTGGTGTTCTCCTTTAACACTTGTTCTCCTTTAACCCTTGTTCTCTTTTAACCCCTGTGTGGTGTTCTCCTTTAACCCTTGTTCTCCTTTAACCATCGTTCTCCTTTAACCCTTGTTCTCCTTTAACCCCTGTGTGGTGTTCTCCTTTAACCCTTGTTCTCTTTTAACCCCTGTGTGGTGTTCTCCTTTAACCCCTGTGTGGTGTTCTCCTTTAACCCTTGTTCTCCTTTAACCCCTGTGTGGTGTTCTCCTTTAACCCTTGTTCTCCTTTAACCCTTGTTCTCCTTTAACCCTTGTTCTCCTTTAACCCTTGTTCTCCTTTAACCCCTGTGTGGTGTTCTCCTTTAACCCTTGTTCTTCTTTAACCCTTGTTCTCCTTTAACCCCTGTGTGGTGTTCTCCTTTAACCCTTGTTCTTCTTTAACCCTTGTTCTCCTTTAACCCCTGTGTGGTGTTCTCCTTTAACACTTGTTCTCATTTAACCCCTGTGTGGTGTTCTCCTTTAACCCTTGTTCTTCTTTAACCCTTGTTCTCCCTTAACCCCTGTGTGGTGTTCTCCTTTAACACTTGTTCTCCTTTAACCCTTGTTCTCCTTTAACCCCTGTGTGGTGTTCTCCTTTAACCCTTGTTCTCCTTTAACCCCTTTGTGGTGTTCTCCTTTAACCCTTGTTCTCCTTTAACCCTTGTTCTCCTTTAACCCCTGTGTGGTGTTCTCCTTTAACCCTTGTTCTCCTTTAACCCCTTTGTGGTGTTCTCCTTTAACCCTTGTTCTCCTTTAACCCTTGTTCTCCTTTAACCCCTTTGTGGTGTTCTCCTTTAACCCTTGTTCTCCTTTAACCCCTCTGTGGTGTTCTCCTTTAACCCTTGTTCTCCTTTAACCCTTGTTCTCCTTTAACCCCTGTGTGGTGTTCTCCTTTAACCCTTGTTCTCCTTTAACCCTTGTTCTTCTTTAACCCTTGTTCTCCTTTAACCCCTGTGTGGTGTTCTTCTTTAACCCTTGTTCTCCTTTAACCCCTGTGTGGTGTTCTCCTTTAACCCTTGTTCTCCTTTAACCCTTGTTCTTCTTTAACCCTTGTTCTCCTTTAACCCCTGTCTGGTGTTCTCCTTTAACCCTTGTTCTCCTTTAACCCATGTGTGGTGTTCTCCTTTAACCCTTGTTCTCCTTTAACCCTTGTTCTCCTTTAACCCCTGTGTGGTGTTCTCCTTTAACCCTTGTTCTTCTTTAACCCTTGTTCTCCTTTAACCCTTGTTCTCGTTTAACCCTTGTGTGGTGTTCTCCTTTAACCCTTGTTCTCCTTTAACCCTTGTTCTCCTTTAACCCCTGTGTGGTGTTCTCCTTTAACCCTTGTTCTCCTTTAACCCTTGTTCTTCTTTAACCCTTGTTCTCCTTTAACCCCTCTGTGGTGTTCTTCTTTAACCCTTGTTCTCCTTTAACCCCTGTGTGGTGTTCTCCTTTAACCCTTGTTCTCCTTTAACCCTTGTTCTTCTTTAACCCTTGTTCTCCTTTAACCCCTGTCTGGTGTTCTCCTTTAACCCTTGTTCTCCTTTAACCCCTGTGTGGTGTTCTCCTTTAACCCTTGTTCTCCTTTAACCCTTGTTCTCCTTTAACCCTTGTTCTCCTTTAACCCCTGTGTGGTGTTCTCCTTTAACCCTTGTTCTCCTTTAACCCCTGTGTGGTGTTCTCCTTTAACCCTTGTTCTCCTTTAACCCTTGTTCTCCTTTAACCCCTGTGTGGTGTTCTCCTTTAACCCTTGTTCTTCTTTAACCCTTGTTCTCCTCTAACCCCTGTGTGGTGTTCTCCTTTAACCCTTGTTCTTCTTTAACCCTTGTTCTCCTTTAACCCCTGTGTGGTGTTCTCCTTTAACACTTGTTCTCCTTTAACCCCTGTGTGGTGTTCTCCTTTAACCCTTGTTCTTCTTTAACCCTTGTTCTCCTTTAACCCCTGTGTGGTGTTCTCCTTTAACCCTTGTTCTCCTTTAACCCCTTTGTGGTGTTCTCCTTTAACCCTTGTTCTCCTTTAACCCTTGTTCTCCTTTAACCCCTGTGTGGTGTTCTCCTTTAACCCTTGTTCTCCTTTAACCCCTTTAACCCTTGTTCTCCTTTAACCCTTGTTCTCCTTTAACCCCTTTGTGGTGTTCTCCTTTAACCCTTGTTCTCCTTTAACCCTTGTTCTTCTTTAACCCTTGTTCTCCTTTAACCCCTGTGTGGTGTTCTCCTTTAACCCTTGTTCTCCTTTAACCCTTGTTCTTCTTTAACCCTTGTTCTCCTTTAACCCCTGTCTGGTGTTCTCCTTTAACCCTTGTTCTCCTTTAACCCATGTGTGGTGTTCTCCTTTAACCCTTGTTCTCCTTTAACCCTTGTTCTCCTTTAACCCCTGTGTGGTGTTCTCCTTTAACCCTTGTTCTTCTTTAACCCTTGTTCTCCTTTAACCCTTGTTCTCGTTTAACCCTTGTGTGGTGTTCTCCTTTAACCCCTGTGTGGTGTTCTGCTTTAACCCTTGTTCCCATTTAACCCTTGTTCTCCTTTAACCCTGTGTGGTGTTCTCCTTTAACCCTTGTCCTCCGTTAACCCTTGTTCTCCTTTAACCATTGTTCTCCTTTAACCCTTGTTCTCCTTTAACCCCTGTGTGGTGTTCTCCTTTAACCCTTGTTCTCCTTTAACCCTTGTTCTCCTTTAACCCTTGTTCTCCTTTAACCCTTGTTCTCCTTTAACCCTTGGGTGGTGTTCTCCTTTAACCCTTGTTCTCCATTAACCATTGTTCTCCTTTAACCCTTGTTCTCCTTTAACCATTGTTCTCCTTTAACCCCTGTGTGGTGTTCTCCTTTAACCCTTGTTCTTCTTTAACCCTTGTTCTCCTTTAACCCTTGTTCTGGTTTAACCCTTGTGTGGTGTTCTCCTTTAACCCCTGTGTGGTGTTCTGCTTTAACCCTTGTTCCCATTTAACCCTTGTTCTCCTTTAACCCTGTGTGGTGTTCTCCTTTAACCCTTGTTCTCCGTTAACCCTTGTTCTCCTTTAACCCTTGTTCTCCTTTAACCCTTGTTCTCCTTTAACCCCTGTGTGGTGTTCTCCTTTAACTCTTGTTCTCCTTTAACCCTTGTTCTACTTTAACCCTTGTTCTCCTTTAACCCTTGTGTGGTGTTCTCCTTTAACCCTTGTTCTCCGTTAACCCTTGTTCTCCTTTAACCCTTGTTCTCCTTTAACCCTTGTTCTCCTTTAATCCTGTGTGGTGTTCTCCTTTAACCCTTGTTCTCCTTTAACCCTGTGTGGTGTTCTCCTTTAACCCTTGTGTGGTGTTCTCCTTTAACCCTTGTTCTCTTTTAACCCTGTGTGGTGTTCTCCTTTAACCCTTGTTCTCCTTTAACCCTTATGTGGTGTTCTCCTTTATCCCCTGTGTGGTGTTCTCCTTTAACCCCTGTGTGGTGTTCTCCTTTAACCCTTGTGTGGTGTTCTCCTTTAACCCTTGTTCTCCTTTAACCCTTGTTCTCCTTTAACCCTGTGTGGTGTTCTCCTTTAACCCTTGTTCTTCTTTAACCCTTGTTCTCCTTTAACCCTTGTTCTCCTTTAACCCTGTGTGGTGTTCTCCTTTAACCCTTGTTCTCCTTTACCCCCTTTGTGGTGTTCTCCTTTAACCCTTGTTCTCCTTTAACCCTTGTTCTCCTTTAACCCCTGTGTGGTGTTCTCCTTTAACCCTTGTTCTCCTTTAACCCCTTTGTGGTGTTCTCCTTTAACCCTTGTTCTCCTTTAACCCTTGTTCTCCTTTAACCCCTTTGTGGTGTTCTCCTTTAACCCTTGTTCTCCTTTAACCCCTCTGTGGTGTTCTCCTTTAACCCTTGTTCTCCTTTAACCCTTGTTCTCCTTTAACCCCTGTGTGGTGTTCTCCTTTAACCCTTGTTCTTCTTTAACCCTTGTTCTCCTTTAACCCCTGTGTGGTGTTCTCCTTTAACCCTTGTTCTTCTTTAACCCTTGTTCTCCTTTAACCCCTGTGTGGTGTTCTCCTTTAACACTTGTTCTCCTTTAACCCCTGTGTGGTGTTCTCCTTTAACCCTTGTTCTTCTTTAACCCTTGTTCTCCCTTAACCCCTGTGTGGTGTTCTCCTTTAACACTTGTTCTCCTTTAACCCTTGTTCTCCTTTAACCCCTGTGTGGTGTTCTCCTTTAACCCTTGTTCTCCTTTACCCCCTTTGTGGTGTTCTCCTTTAACCCTTGTTCTCCTTTAACCCTTGTTCTCCTTTAACCCCTGTGTGGTGTTCTCCTTTAACCCTTGTTCTCCTTTACCCCCTTTGTGGTGTTCTCCTTTAACCCTTGTTCTCCTTTAACCCTTGTTCTCCTTTAACCCCTTTGTGGTGTTCTCCTTTAACCCTTGTTCTCCTTTAACCCCTCTGTGGTGTTCTCCTTTAACCCTTGTTCTCCTTTAACCCTTGTTCTCCTTTAACCCCTGTGTGGTGTTCTCCTTTAACCCTTGTTCTCCTTTAACCCTTGTTCTTCTTTAACCCTTGTTCTCCTTTAACCCCTGTGTGGTGTTCTCCTTTAACCCTTGTTCTCCTTTAACCCTTGTTCTTCTTTAACCCTTGTTCTCCTTTAACCCCTGTCTGGTGTTCTCCTTTAACCCTTGTTCTCCTTTAACCCATGTGTGGTGTTCTCCTTTAACCCTTGTTCTCCTTTAACCCTTGTTCTCCTTTAACCCCTGTGTGGTGTTCTCCTTTAACCCTTGTTCTTCTTTAACCCTTGTTCTCCTTTAACCCTTGTTCTCGTTTAACCCTTGTGTGGTGTTCTCCTTTAACCCCTGTGTGGTGTTCTGCTTTAACCCTTGTTCCCATTTAACCCTTGTTCTCCTTTAACCCTGTGTGGTGTTCTCCTTTAACCCTTGTTCTCCGTTAACCCTTGTTCTCCTTTAACCCTTGTTCTCCTTTAACCCTTGTTCTCCTTTAACCCCTGTGTGGTGTTCTCCTTTAACCCTTGTTCTCCTTTAACCCCTGTTCTCCTTTAACCCTTGTTCTCCTTTAACCCTTGTTATCCTTTAACCCTTGGGTGGTGTTCTCCTTTAACCCTTGTTCTCCGTTAACCCTTGTTCTCCTTTAACCCTTGTGTGGTGTTCTCCTTTATCCCCTGTGTGGTGTTCTCCTTTAACCCCTGTGTGGTGTTCTCCTTTAACCCTTGTGTGGTGTTCTCCTTTAACCCTTGTTCTCCTTTAACCCTTGTTCTCCTTTAACCCTGTGTGGTGTTCTCCTTTAACCCTTGTTCTTCTTTAACCCTTGTTCTCCTTTAACCCTTGTTCTCCTTTAACCCTGTGTGGTGTTCTCCTTTAACACTTGTTCTCCTTTAACCCTGTGTGGTGTTCTCCTTTAGCCCTTGTTCTCCTTTAACCCTTGTGTGGTGTTCTCCTTTAGCCCTTGTTCTCCTTTAACCCCTGTGTGGTGTTCTCCTTTAACCCCTGTGTGGTGTTCTCCTTTAACCCTTGTTCTCCTTTAACCCCTGTGTGGTGTTCTCCTTTAACCCTTGTTCTCCTTTAACCCTTGTTCTCCTTTAACCCTTGTTCTCCTTTAACCCCTGTGTGGTGTTCTCCTTTAACCCTTGTTCTCCTTTAACCCCTGTGTGGTATTCTCCTTTAACCCTTGTTCTCCTTTAACCCTTGTTCTCCTTTAACCCCTGTGTGGTGTTCTCCTTTAACCCTTGTTCTTCTTTAACCCTTGTTCTCCTTTAACCCCTGTGTGGTGTTCTCCTTTAACCCTTGTTCTTCTTTAACCCTTGTTCTCCTTTAACCCCTGTGTGGTGTTCTCCTTTAACACTTGTTCTCCTTTAACCCCTGTGTGGTGTTCTCCTTTAACCCTTGTTCTTCTTTAACCCTTGTTCTCCCTTAACCCCTGTGTGGTGTTCTCCTTTAACACTTGTTCTCCTTTAACCCTTGTTCTCTTTTAACCCCTGTGTGGTGTTCTCCTTTAACCCTTGTTCTCCTTTAACCATTGTTCTCCTTTAACCCTTGTTCTCCTTTAACCCCTGTGTGGTGTTCTCCTTTAACCCTTGTTCTCTTTTAACCCCTGTGTGGTGTTCTCCTTTAACCCCTGTGTGGTGTTCTCCTTTAACCCTTGTTCTCCTTTAACCCCTGTGTGGTGTTCTCCTTTAACCCTTGTTCTCCTTTAACCCTTGTTCTCCTTTAACCCTTGTTCTCCTTTAACCCTTGTTCTCCTTTAACCCCTGTGTGGTGTTCTCCTTTAACCCTTGTTCTTCTTTAACCCTTGTTCTCCTTTAACCCCTGTGTGGTGTTCTCCTTTAACCCTTGTTCTTCTTTAACCCTTGTTCTCCTTTAACCCCTGTGTGGTGTTCTCCTTTAACACTTGTTCTCATTTAACCCCTGTGTGGTGTTCTCCTTTAACCCTTGTTCTTCTTTAACCCTTGTTCTCCCTTAACCCCTGTGTGGTGTTCTCCTTTAACACTTGTTCTCCTTTAACCCTTGTTCTCCTTTAACCCCTGTGTGGTGTTCTCCTTTAACCCTTGTTCTCCTTTAACCCCTTTGTGGTGTTCTCCTTTAACCCTTGTTCTCCTTTAACCCTTGTTCTCCTTTAACCCCTGTGTGGTGTTCTCCTTTAACCCTTGTTCTCCTTTAACCCCTTTGTGGTGTTCTCCTTTAACCCTTGTTCTCCTTTAACCCTTGTTCTCCTTTAACCCCTTTGTGGTGTTCTCCTTTAACCCTTGTTCTCCTTTAACCCCTCTGTGGTGTTCTCCTTTAACCCTTGTTCTCCTTTAACCCTTGTTCTCCTTTAACCCCTGTGTGGTGTTCTCCTTTAACCCTTGTTCTCCTTTAACCCTTGTTCTTCTTTAACCCTTGTTCTCCTTTAACCCCTGTGTGGTGTTCTTCTTTAACCCTTGTTCTCCTTTAACCCCTGTGTGGTGTTCTCCTTTAACCCTTGTTCTCCTTTAACCCTTGTTCTTCTTTAACCCTTGTTCTCCTTTAACCCCTGTCTGGTGTTCTCCTTTAACCCTTGTTCTCCTTTAACCCATGTGTGGTGTTCTCCTTTAACCCTTGTTCTCCTTTAACCCTTGTTCTCCTTTAACCCCTGTGTGGTGTTCTCCTTTAACCCTTGTTCTTCTTTAACCCTTGTTCTCCTTTAACCCTTGTTCTCGTTTAACCCTTGTGTGGTGTTCTCCTTTAACCCTTGTTCTCCTTTAACCCTTGTTCTCCTTTAACCCCTGTGTGGTGTTCTCCTTTAACCCTTGTTCTCCTTTAACCCTTGTTCTTCTTTAACCCTTGTTCTCCTTTAACCCCTGTCTGGTGTTCTCCTTTAACCCTTGTTCTCCTTTAACCCATGTGTGGTGTTCTCCTTTAACCCTTGTTCTCCTTTAACCCTTGTTCTCCTTTAACCCCTGTGTGGTGTTCTCCTTTAACCCTTGTTCTTCTTTAACCCTTGTTCTCCTTTAACCCTTGTTCTCGTTTAACCCTTGTGTGGTGTTCTCCTTTAACCCCTGTGTGGTGTTCTGCTTTAACCCTTGTTCCCATTTAACCCTTGTTCTCCTTTAACCCTGTGTGGTGTTCTCCTTTAACCCTTGTTCTCCGTTAACCCTTGTTCTCCTTTAACCCTTGTTCTCCTTTAACCCTTGTTCTCCTTTAACCCCTGTGTGGTGTTCTCCTTTAACCCTTGTTCTCCTTTAACCCTTGTTCTCCTTTAACCCTTGTTCTCCTTTAACCCTTGTTCTCCTTTAACCCTTGTTATCCTTTAACCCTTGGGTGGTGTTCTCCTTTAACCCTTGTTCTCCGTTAACCCTTGTTCTCCTTTAACCCTTGTGTGGTGTTCTCCTTTATCCCCTGTGTGGTGTTGTCCTTTAACCCCTGTGTGGTGTTCTCCTTTAACCCTTGTGTGGTGTTCTCCTTTAACCCTTGTTCTCCTTTAACCCTTGTTCTCCTTTAACCCTGTGTGGTGTTCTCCTTTAACCCTTGTTCTTCTTTAACCCTTGTTCTCCTTTAACCCCTGTTCTCCTTTAACCCTGTGTGGTGTGCTCCTTTAACACTTGTTCTCCTTTAACCCTGTGTGGTGTTCTTCTTTAACCCTTGTTCTCCTTTAACCCCTGTGTGGTGTTCTCCTTTAACCCTTGTTCTCCTTTAACCCTTGTTCTTCTTTAACCCTTGTTCTCCTTTAACCCCTGTCTGGTGTTCTCCTTTAACCCTTGTTCTCCTTTAACCCATGTGTGGTGTTCTCCTTTAACCCTTGTTCTCCTTTAACCCTTGTTCTCCTTTAACCCCTGTGTGGTGTTCTCCTTTAACCCTTGTTCTTCTTTAACCCTTGTTCTCCTTTAACCCTTGTTCTCGTTTAACCCTTGTGTGGTGTTCTCCTTTAACCCCTGTGTGGTGTTCTGCTTTAACCCTTGTTCCCATTTAACCCTTGTTCTCCTTTAACCCTGTGTGGTGTTCTCCTTTAACCCTTGTTCTCCGTTAACCCTTGTTCTCCTTTAACCCTTGTTCTCCTTTAACCCTTGTTCTCCTTTAACCCCTGTGTGGTGTTCTCCTTTAACCCTTGTTCTCCTTTAACCCTTGTTCTCCTTTAACCCTTGTTCTCCTTTAACCCTTGTTATCCTTTAACCCTTGGGTGGTGTTCTCCTTTAACCCTTGTTCTCCGTTAACCCTTGTTCTCCTTTAACCCTTGTGTGGTGTTCTCCTTTATCCCCTGTGTGGTGTTGTCCTTTAACCCCTGTGTGGTGTTCTCCTTTAACCCTTGTGTGGTGTTCTCCTTTAACCCTTGTTCTCCTTTAACCCTTGTTCTCCTTTAACCCTGTGTGGTGTTCTCCTTTAACCCTTGTTCTTCTTTAACCCTTGTTCTCCTTTAACCCCTGTTCTCCTTTAACCCTGTGTGGTGTGCTCCTTTAACACTTGTTCTCCTTTAACCCTGTGTGGTGTTCTCCTTTAGCCCTTGTTCTCCTTTAACCCTTGTGTGGTGTTCTCCTTTAGCCCTTGTTCTCCTTTAACCCCTGTGTGGTGTTCTCCTTTAACCCCTGTGTGGTGTTCTCCTTTAACCCTTGTTCTCCTTTAACCCCTGTGTGGTGTTCTCCTTTAACCCTTGTTCTCCTTTAACCCTTGTTCTCCTTTAACCCTTGTTCTCCTTTAACCCCTGTGTGGTGTTCTCCTTTAACCCTTGTTCTCCTTTAACCCCTGTGTGGTGTTCTCCTTTAACCCTTGTTCTCCTTTAACCCTTGTTCTCCTTTAACCCCTGTGTGGTGTTCTCCTTTAACCCTTGTTCTTCTTTAACCCTTGTTCTCCTTTAACCCCTGTGTGGTGTTCTCCTTTAACCCTTGTTCTTCTTTAACCCTTGTTCTCCTTTAACCCCTGTGTGGTGTTCTCCTTTAACACTTGTTCTCCTTTAACCCTTGTTCTCCTTTAACCCCTGTGTGGTGTTCTCCTTTAACCCTTGTTCTCCTTTAACCCCTGTGTGGTGTTCTCCTTTAACCCTTGTTCTCCTTTAACCCTTGTTCTCCTTTAACCCCTGTGTGGTGTTCTCCTTTAACCCTTGTTCTTCTTTAACCCTTGTTCTCCTTTAACCCCTGTGTGGTGTTCTCCTTTAACCCTTGTTCTTCTTTAACCCTTGTTCTCCTTTAACCCCTGTGTGGTGTTCTCCTTTAACACTTGTTCTCCTTTAACCCCTGTGTGGTGTTCTCCTTTAACCCTTGTTCTTCTTTAACCCTTGTTCTCCTTTAACCCCTGTGTGGTGTTCTCCTTGAACCCTTGTTCTCCTTTAACCCCTTTGTGGTGTTCTCCTTTAACCCTTGTTCTCCTTTAACCCTTGTTCTCCTTTAACCCCTGTGTGGTGTTCTCCTTTAACCCTTGTTCTCCTTTAACCCCTTTAACCCTTGTTCTCCTTTAACCCTTGTTCTCCTTTAACCCCTTTGTGGTGTTCTCCTTTAACCCTTGTTCTCCTTTAACCCTTGTTCTTCTTTAACCCTTGTTCTCCTTTAACCCCTGTGTGGTGTTCTCCTTTAACCCTTGTTCTCCTTTAACCCTTGTTCTTCTTTAACCCTTGTTCTCCTTTAACCCCTGTCTGGTGTTCTCCTTTAACCCTTGTTCTCCTTTAACCCATGTGTGGTGTTCTCCTTTAACCCTTGTTCTCCTTTAACCCTTGTTCTCCTTTAACCCCTGTGTGGTGTTCTCCTTTAACCCTTGTTCTTCTTTAACCCTTGTTCTCCTTTAACCCTTGTTCTCGTTTAACCCTTGTGTGGTGTTCTCCTTTAACCCCTGTGTGGTGTTCTGCTTTAACCCTTGTTCCCATTTAACCCTTGTTCTCCTTTAACCCTGTGTGGTGTTCTCCTTTAACCCTTGTCCTCCGTTAACCCTTGTTCTCCTTTAACCATTGTTCTCCTTTAACCCTTGTTCTCCTTTAACCCCTGTGTGGTGTTCTCCTTTAACCCTTGTTCTCCTTTAACCCTTGTTCTCCTTTAACCCTTGTTCTCCTTTAACCCTTGTTCTCCTTTAACCCTTGGGTGGTGTTCTCCTTTAACCCTTGTTCTCCATTAACCATTGTTCTCCTTTAACCCTTGTTCTCCTTTAACCCTTGTTCTCCTTTAACCCCTGTGTGGTGTTCTCCTTTAACCCTTGTTCTTCTTTAACCCTTGTTCTCCTTTAACCCTTGTTCTGGTTTAACCCTTGTGTGGTGTTCTCCTTTAACCCCTGTGTGGTGTTCTGCTTTAACCCTTGTTCCCATTTAACCCTTGTTCTCCTTTAACCCTGTGTGGTGTTCTCCTTTAACCCTTGTTCTCCGTTAACCCTTGTTCTCCTTTAACCCTTGTTCTCCTTTAACCCTTGTTCTCCTTTAACCCCTGTGTGGTGTTCTCCTTTAACTCTTGTTCTCCTTTAACCCTTGTTCTACTTTAACCCTTGTTCTCCTTTAACCCTTGTGTGGTGTTCTCCTTTAACCCTTGTTCTCCGTTAACCCTTGTTCTCCTTTAACCCTTGTTCTCCTTTAACCCTTGTTCTCCTTTAATCCTGTGTGGTGTTCTCCTTTAACCCTTGTTCTCCTTTAACCCTGTGTGGTGTTCTCCTTTAACCCTTGTGTGGTGTTCTCCTTTAACCCTTGTTCTCTTTTAACCCTGTGTGGTGTTCTCCTTTAACCCTTGTTCTCCTTTAACCCTTATGTGGTGTTCTCCTTTATCCCCTTGTGTGGTGTTCTCCTTTAACCCCTGTGTGGTGTTCTCCTTTAACCCTTGTGTGGTGTTCTCCTTTAACCCTTGTTCTCCTTTAACCCTTGTTCTCCTTTAACCCTGTGTGGTGTTCTCCTTTAACCCTTGTTCTTCTTTAACCCTTGTTCTCCTTTAACCCTTGTTCTCCTTTAACCCTGTGTGGTGTTCTCCTTTAACCCTTGTTCTCCTTTACCCCCTTTGTGGTGTTCTCCTTTAACCCTTGTTCTCCTTTAACCCTTGTTCTCCTTTAACCCCTGTGTGGTGTTCTCCTTTAACCCTTGTTCTCCTTTAACCCCTTTGTGGTGTTCTCCTTTAACCCTTGTTCTCCTTTAACCCTTGTTCTCCTTTAACCCCTTTGTGGTGTTCTCCTTTAACCCTTGTTCTCCTTTAACCCCTCTGTGGTGTTCTCCTTTAACCCTTGTTCTCCTTTAACCCTTGTTCTCCTTTAACCCCTGTGTGGTGTTCTCCTTTAACCCTTGTTCTCCTTTAACCCTTGTTCTTCTTTAACCCTTGTTCTCCTTTAACCCCTGTGTGGTGTTCTCCTTTAACCCTTGTTCTCCTTTAACCCTTGTTCTTCTTTAACCCTTGTTCTCCTTTAACCCCTGTCTGGTGTTCTCCTTTAACCCTTGTTCTCCTTTAACCCATGTGTGGTGTTCTCCTTTAACCCTTGTTCTCCTTTAACCCTTGTTCTCCTTTAACCCCTGTGTGGTGTTCTCCTTTAACCCTTGTTCTTCTTTAACCCTTGTTCTCCTTTAACCCTTGTTCTCGTTTAACCCTTGTGTGGTGTTCTCCTTTAACCCCTGTGTGGTGTTCTGCTTTAACCCTTGTTCCCATTTAACCCTTGTTCTCCTTTAACCCTGTGTGGTGTTCTCCTTTAACCCTTGTTCTCCGTTAACCCTTGTTCTCCTTTAACCCTTGTTCTCCTTTAACCCTTGTTCTCCTTTAACCCCTGTGTGGTGTTCTCCTTTAACCCTTGTTCTCCTTTAACCCCTGTTCACCTTTAACCCTTGTTCTCCTTTAACCCTTGTTATCCTTTAACCCTTGGGTGGTGTTCTCCTTTAACCCTTGTTCTCCGTTAACCCTTGTTCTCCTTTAACCCTTGTGTGGTGTTCTCCTTTATCCCCTGTGTGGTGTTCTCTTTTAACCCCTGTGTGGTGTTCTCCTTTAACCCTTGTGTGGTGTTCTCCTTTAACCCTTGTTCTCCTTTAACCCTTGTTCTCCTTTAACCCTGTGTGGTGTTCTCCTTTAACCCTTGTTCTTCTTTAACCCTTGTTCTCCTTTAACCCTTGTTCTCCTTTAACCCTGTGTGGTGTTCTCCTTTAACACTTGTTCTCCTTTAACCCTGTGTGGTGTTCTCCTTTAGCCCTTGTTCTCCTTTAACCCTTGTGTGGTGTTCTCCTTTAGCCCTTGTTCTCCTTTAACCCCTGTGTGGTGTTCTCCTTTAACCCCTGTGTGGTGTTCTCCTTTAACCCTTGTTCTCCTTTAACCCCTGTGTGGTGTTCTCCTTTAACCCTTGTTCTCCTTTAACCCTTGTTCTCCTTTAACCCTTGTTCTCCTTTAACCCCTGTGTGGTGTTCTCCTTTAACCCTTGTTCTCCTTTAACCCCTGTGTGGTGTTCTCCTTTAACCCTTGTTCTCCTTTAACCCTTGTTCTCCTTTAACCCCTGTGTGGTGTTCTCCTTTAACCCTTGTTCTTCTTTAACCCTTGTTCTCCTTTAACCCCTGTGTGGTGTTCTCCTTTAACCCTTGTTCTTCTTTAACCCTTGTTCTCCTTTAACCCCTGTGTGGTGTTCTCCTTTAACACTTGTTCTCCTTTAACCCCTGTGTGGTGTTCTCCTTTAACCCTTGTTCTTCTTTAACCCTTGTTCTCCCTTAACCCCTGTGTGGTATTCTCCTTTAACACTTGTTCTCCTTTAACCCTTGTTCTCTTTTAACCCCTGTGTGGTGTTCTCCTTTAACCCTTGTTCTCCTTTAACCCTTGTTCTCCTTTAACCCTTGTTCTCCTTTAACCCCTGTGTGGTGTTCTCCTTTAACCCTTGTTCTCCTTTAACCCCTGTGTGGTGTTCTCCTTTAACCCCTGTGTGGTGTTCTCCTTTAACCCTTGTTCTCCTTTAACCCCTGTGTGGTGTTCTCCTTTAACCCTTGTTCTCCTTTAACCCTTGTTCTCCTTTAACCCTTGTTCTCCTTTAACCCTTGTTCTCCTTTAACCCCTGTGTGGTGTTCTCCTTTAACCCTTGTTCTTCTTTAACCCTTGTTCTCCTTTAACCCCTGTGTGGTGTTCTCCTTTAATCCTTGTTCTTCTTTAACCCTTGTTCTCCTTTAACCCCTGTGTGGTGTTCTCCTTTAACACTTGTTCTCATTTAACCCCTGTGTGGTGTTCTCCTTTAACACTTGTTCTTCTTTAACCCTTGTTCTCCCTTAACCCCTGTGTGGTGTTCTCCTTTAACACTTGTTCTCCTTTAACCCTTGTTCTCCTTTAACCCCTGTGTGGTGTTCTCCTTTAACCCTTGTTCTCCTTTAACCCCTTTGTGGTGTTCTCCTTTAACCCTTGTTCTCCTTTAACCCTTGTTCTCCTTTAACCCCTGTGTGGTGTTCTCCTTTAACCCTTGTTCTCCTTTAACCCCTTTGTGGTGTTCTCCTTTAACCATTGTTCTCCTTTAACCATTGTTCTCCTTTAACCCCTTTGTGGTGTTCTCCTTTAACCCTTGTTCTCCTTTAACCCCTCTGTGGTGTTCTCCTTTAACCCTTGTTCTCCTTTAACCCTTGTTCTCCTTTAACCCCTGTGTGGTGTTCTCCTTTAACCCTTGTTCTCCTTTAACCCTTGTTCTTCTTTAACCCTTGTTCTCCTTTAACCCCTGTGTGGTGTTCTTCTTTAACCCTTGTTCTCCTTTAACCCCTGTGTGGTGTTCTCCTTTAATCCTTGTTCTTCTTTAACCCTTGTTCTCCTTTAACCCCTGTGTGGTGTTCTCCTTTAACACTTGTTCTCATTTAACCCCTGTGTGGTGTTCTCCTTTAACACTTGTTCTTCTTTAACCCTTGTTCTCCCTTAACCCCTGTGTGGTGTTCTCCTTTAACACTTGTTCTCCTTTAACCCTTGTTCTCCTTTAACCCCTGTGTGGTGTTCTCCTTTAACCCTTGTTCTCCTTTAACCCCTTTGTGGTGTTCTCCTTTAACCCTTGTTCTCCTTTAACCCTTGTTCTCCTTTAACCCCTGTGTGGTGTTCTCCTTTAACCCTTGTTCTCCTTTAACCCCTTTGTGGTGTTCTCCTTTAACCATTGTTCTCCTTTAACCATTGTTCTCCTTTAACCCCTTTGTGGTGTTCTCCTTTAACCCTTGTTCTCCTTTAACCCCTCTGTGGTGTTCTCCTTTAACCCTTGTTCTCCTTTAACCCTTGTTCTCCTTTAACCCCTGTGTGGTGTTCTCCTTTAACCCTTGTTCTCCTTTAACCCTTGTTCTTCTTTAACCCTTGTTCTCCTTTAACCCCTGTGTGGTGTTCTTCTTTAACCCTTGTTCTCCTTTAACCCCTGTGTGGTGTTCTCCTTTAACCCTTGTTCTCCTTTAACCCTTGTTCTTCTTTAACCCTTGTTCTCCTTTAACCCCTGTCTGGTGTTCTCCTTTAACCCTTGTTCTCCTTTAACCCATGTGTGGTGTTCTCCTTTAACCCTTGTTCTCCTTTAACCCTTGTTCTCCTTTAACCCCTGTGTGGTGTTCTCCTTTAACCCTTGTTCTTCTTTAACCCTTGTTCTCCTTTAACCCTTGTTCTCGTTTAACCCTTGTGTGGTGTTCTCCTTTAACCCCTGTGTGGTGTTCTGCTTTAACCCTTGTTCCCATTTAACCCTTGTTCTCCTTTAACCCTGTGTGGTGTTCTCCTTTAACCCTTGTTCTCCGTTAACCCTTGTTCTCCTTTAACCCTTGTTCTCCTTTAACCCTTGTTCTCCTTTAACCCCTGTGTGGTGTTCTCCTTTAACCCTTGTTCTCCTTTAACCCTTGTTCTCCTTTAACCCTTGTTCTCCTTTAACACTTGTTATCCTTTAACCATTGGGTGGTGTTCTCCTTTAACCCTTGTTCTCCGTTAACCCTTGTTCTCCTTTAACCCTTGTGTGGTGTTCTCCTTTATCCCCTGTGTGGTGTTCTCCTTTAACCCCTGTGTGGTGTTCTCCTTTAACCCTTGTGTGGTGTTCTCCTTTAACCCTTATTCTCCTTTAACCCTTGTTCTCCTTTAACCCTGTGTGGTGTTCTCCTTTAACCCTTGTTCTTCTTTAACCCTTGTTCTCCTTTAACCCTTGTTCTCCTTTAACCCTGTGTGGTGTTCTCCTTTAACACTTGTTCTCCTTTAACCCTGTGTGGTGTTCTCCTTTAGCCCTTGTTCTCCTTTAACCCTTGTGTGGTGTTCTCCTTTAGCCCTTGTTCTCCTTTAACCCCTGTGTGGTGTTCTCCTTTAACCCCTGTGTGGTGTTCTCCTTTAACCCTTGTTCTCCTTTAACCCCTGTGTGGTGTTCTCCTTTAACCCTTGTTCTCCTTTAACCCTTGTTCTCCTTTAACCCTTGTTCTCCTTTAACCCCTGTGTGGTGTTCTCCTTTAACCCTTGTTCTCCTTTAACCCCTGTGTGGTGTTCTCCTTTAACCCTTTTTCTCCTTTAACCCTTGTTCTCCTTTAACCCCTGTGTGGTGTTCTCCTTTAACCCTTGTTCTTCTTTAACCCTTGTTCTCCTTTAACCCCTGTGTGGTGTTCTCCTTTAACCCTTGTTCTTCTTTAACCCTTGTTCTCCTTTAACCCCTGTGTGGTGTTCTCCTTTAACACTTGTTCTCCTTTAACCCCTGTGTGGTGTTCTCCTTTAACCCTTGTTCTTCTTTAACCCTTGTTCTCCCTTAACCCCTGTGTGGTGTTCTCCTTTAACACTTGTTCTCCTTTAACCATTGTTCTCCTTTAACCCCTGTGTGGTGTTCTCCTTTAACCCTTGTTCTCCTTTAACCCCTTTGTGGTGTTCTCCTTTAACCCTTGTTCTCCTTTAACCCTTGTTCTCCTTTAACCCCTGTGTGGTGTTCTCCTTTAACCCTTGTTCTCCTTTAACCCCTTTAACCCTTGTTCTCCTTTAACCCTTGTTCTCCTTTAACCCCTTTGTGGTGTTCTCCTTTAACCCTTGTTCTCCTTTAACCCTTGTTCTTCTTTAACCCTTGTTCTCCTTTAACCCCTGTGTGGTGTTCTCCTTTAACCCTTGTTCTCCTTTAACCCTTGTTCTTCTTTAACCCTTGTTCTCCTTTAACCCCTGTCTGGTGTTCTCCTTTAACCCTTGTTCTCCTTTAACCCATGTGTGGTGTTCTCCTTTAACCCTTGTTCTCCTTTAACCCTTGTTCTCCTTTAACCCCTGTGTGGTGTTCTCCTTTAACCCTTGTTCTTCTTTAACCCTTGTTCTCCTTTAACCCTTGTTCTCGTTTAACCCTTGTGTGGTGTTCTCCTTTAACCCCTGTGTGGTGTTCTGCTTTAACCCTTGTTCCCATTTAACCCTTGTTCTCCTTTAACCCTGTGTGGTGTTCTCCTTTAACCCTTGTTCTCCGTTAACCCTTGTTCTCCTTTAACCCTTGTTCTCCTTTAACCCTTGTTCTCCTTTAACCCCTGTGTGGTGTTCTCCTTTAACCCTTGTTCTCCTTTAACCCTTGTTCTCCTTTAACCCTTGTTCTCCTTTAACCCTTGGGTGGTGTTCTCCTTTAACCCTTGTTCTCCATTAACCATTGTTCTCCTTTAACCCTTGTTCTCCTTTAACCCTTGTTCTCCTTTAACCCCTGTGTGGTGTTCTCCTTTAACCCTTGTTCTTCTTTAACCCTTGTTCTCCTTTAACCCTTGTTCTCGTTTAACCCTTGTGTGGTGTTCTCCTTTAACCCCTGTGTGGTGTTCTGCTTTAACCCTTGTTCCCATTTAACCCTTTTTCTCCTTTAACCCTGTGTGGTGTTCTCCTTTAACCCTTGTTCTCCGTTAACCCTTGTTCTCCTTTTAACCCTTGTTCTCCTTTAACCCTTGTTCTCCTTTAACCCCTGTGTGGTGTTCTCCTTTAACTCTTGTTCTCCTTTAACCCTTGTTCTACTTTAACCCTTGTTCTCCTTTAACCCTTGTGTGGTGTTCTCCTTTAACCCTTGTTCTCCGTTAACCCTTGTTCTCCTTTAACCCTTGTTCTCCTTTAACCCTTGTTCTCCTTTAATCCTGTGTGGTGTTCTCCTTTAACCCTTGTTCTCCTTTAACCCTGTGTGGTGTTCTCCTTTAACCCTTGTGTGGTGTTCTCCTTTAACCCTTGTTCTCTTTTAACCCTGTGTGGTGTTCTCCTTTAACCCTTGTTCTCCTTTAACCCTTATGTGGTGTTCTCCTTTATCCCCTGTGTGGTGTTCTCCTTTAACCCCTGTGTGGTGTTCTCCTTTAACCCTTGTGTGGTGTTCTCCTTTAACCCTTGTTCTCCTTTAACCCTTGTTCTCCTTTAACCCCTGTGTGGTGTTCTCCTTTAACCCTTGTTCTTCTTTAACCCTTGTTCTCCTTTAACCCCTGTGTGGTGTTCTCCTTTAACCCTTGTTCTTCTTTAACCCTTGTTCTCCTTTAACCCCTGTGTGGTGTTCTCCTTTAACACTTGTTCTCATTTAACCCCTGTGTGGTGTTCTCCTTTAACCCTTGTTCTTCTTTAACCCTTGTTCTCCCTTAACCCCTGTGTGGTGTTCTCCTTTAACACTTGTTCTCCTTTAACCCTTGTTCTCCTTTAACCCCTGTGTGGTGTTCTCCTTTAACCCTTGTTCTCCTTTAACCCCTTTGTGGTGTTCTCCTTTAACCCTTGTTCTCCTTTAACCCTTGTTCTCCTTTAACCCCTGTGTGGTGTTCTCCTTTAACCCTTGTTCTCCTTTAACCCCTTTGTGGTGTTCTCCTTTAACCCTTGTTCTCCTTTAACCCTTGTTCTCCTTTAACCCCTTTGTGGTGTTCTCCTTTAACCCTTGTTCTCCTTTAACCCCTCTGTGGTGTTCTCCTTTAACCCTTGTTCTCCTTTAACCCTTGTTCTCCTTTAACCCCTGTGTGGTGTTCTCCTTTAACCCTTGTTCTCCTTTAACCCTTGTTCTTCTTTAACCCTTGTTCTCCTTTAACCCCTGTGTGGTGTTCTTCTTTAACCCTTGTTCTCCTTTAACCCCTGTGTGGTGTTCTCCTTTAACCCTTGTTCTCCTTTAACCCTTGTTCTTCTTTAACCCTTGTTCTCCTTTAACCCCTGTCTGGTGTTCTCCTTTAACCCTTGTTCTCCTTTAACCCATGTGTGGTGTTCTCCTTTAACCCTTGTTCTCCTTTAACCCTTGTTCTCCTTTAACCCCTGTGTGGTGTTCTCCTTTAACCCTTGTTCTTCTTTAACCCTTGTTCTCCTTTAACCCTTGTTCTCGTTTAACCCTTGTGTGGTGTTCTCCTTTAACCCTTGTTCTCCTTTAACCCTTGTTCTCCTTTAACCCCTGTGTGGTGTTCTCCTTTAACCCTTGTTCTCCTTTAACCCTTGTTCTTCTTTAACCCTTGTTCTCCTTTAACCCCTGTCTGGTGTTCTCCTTTAACCCTTGTTCTCCTTTAACCCATGTGTGGTGTTCTCCTTTAACCCTTGTTCTCCTTTAACCCTTGTTCTCCTTTAACCCCTGTGTGGTGTTCTCCTTTAACCCTTGTTCTTCTTTAACCCTTGTTCTCCTTTAACCCTTGTTCTCGTTTAACCCTTGTGTGGTGTTCTCCTTTAACCCCTGTGTGGTGTTCTGCTTTAACCCTTGTTCCCATTTAACCCTTGTTCTCCTTTAACCCTGTGTGGTGTTCTCCTTTAACCCTTGTTCTCCGTTAACCCTTGTTCTCCTTTAACCCTTGTTCTCCTTTAACCCTTGTTCTCCTTTAACCCCTGTGTGGTGTTCTCCTTTAACCCTTGTTCTCCTTTAACCCTTGTTCTCCTTTAACCCTTGTTCTCCTTTAACCCTTGTTCTCCTTTAACCCTTGTTATCCTTTAACCCTTGGGTGGTGTTCTCCTTTAACCCTTGTTCTCCGTTAACCCTTGTTCTCCTTTAACCCTTGTGTGGTGTTCTCCTTTATCCCCTGTGTGGTGTTGTCCTTTAACCCCTGTGTGGTGTTCTCCTTTAACCCTTGTGTGGTGTTCTCCTTTAACCCTTGTTCTCCTTTAACCCTTGTTCTCCTTTAACCCTGTGTGGTGTTCTCCTTTAACCCTTGTTCTTCTTTAACCCTTGTTCTCCTTTAACCCCTGTTCTCCTTTAACCCTGTGTGGTGTGCTCCTTTAACACTTGTTCTCCTTTAACCCTGTGTGGTGTTCTTCTTTAACCCTTGTTCTCCTTTAACCCCTGTGTGGTGTTCTCCTTTAACCCTTGTTCTCCTTTAACCCTTGTTCTTCTTTAACCCTTGTTCTCCTTTAACCCCTGTCTGGTGTTCTCCTTTAACCCTTGTTCTCCTTTAACCCATGTGTGGTGTTCTCCTTTAACCCTTGTTCTCCTTTAACCCTTGTTCTCCTTTAACCCCTGTGTGGTGTTCTCCTTTAACCCTTGTTCTTCTTTAACCCTTGTTCTCCTTTAACCCTTGTTCTCGTTTAACCCTTGTGTGGTGTTCTCCTTTAACCCCTGTGTGGTGTTCTGCTTTAACCCTTGTTCCCATTTAACCCTTGTTCTCCTTTAACCCTGTGTGGTGTTCTCCTTTAACCCTTGTTCTCCGTTAACCCTTGTTCTCCTTTAACCCTTGTTCTCCTTTAACCCTTGTTCTCCTTTAACCCCTGTGTGGTGTTCTCCTTTAACCCTTGTTCTCCTTTAACCCTTGTTCTCCTTTAACCCTTGTTCTCCTTTAACCCTTGTTATCCTTTAACCCTTGGGTGGTGTTCTCCTTTAACCCTTGTTCTCCGTTAACCCTTGTTCTCCTTTAACCCTTGTGTGGTGTTCTCCTTTATCCCCTGTGTGGTGTTGTCCTTTAACCCCTGTGTGGTGTTCTCCTTTAACCCTTGTGTGGTGTTCTCCTTTAACCCTTGTTCTCCTTTAACCCTTGTTCTCCTTTAACCCTGTGTGGTGTTCTCCTTTAACCCTTGTTCTTCTTTAACCCTTGTTCTCCTTTAACCCCTGTTCTCCTTTAACCCTGTGTGGTGTGCTCCTTTAACACTTGTTCTCCTTTAACCCTGTGTGGTGTTCTCCTTTAGCCCTTGTTCTCCTTTAACCCTTGTGTGGTGTTCTCCTTTAGCCCTTGTTCTCCTTTAACCCCTGTGTGGTGTTCTCCTTTAACCCCTGTGTGGTGTTCTCCTTTAACCCTTGTTCTCCTTTAACCCCTGTGTGGTGTTCTCCTTTAACCCTTGTTCTCCTTTAACCCTTGTTCTCCTTTAACCCTTGTTCTCCTTTAACCCCTGTGTGGTGTTCTCCTTTAACCCTTGTTCTCCTTTAACCCCTGTGTGGTGTTCTCCTTTAACCCTTGTTCTCCTTTAACCCTTGTTCTCCTTTAACCCCTGTGTGGTGTTCTCCTTTAACCCTTGTTCTTCTTTAACCCTTGTTCTCCTTTAACCCCTGTGTGGTGTTCTCCTTTAACCCTTGTTCTTCTTTAACCCTTGTTCTCCTTTAACCCCTGTGTGGTGTTCTCCTTTAACACTTGTTCTCCTTTAACCCTTGTTCTCCTTTAACCCCTGTGTGGTGTTCTCCTTTAACCCTTGTTCTCCTTTAACCCCTGTGTGGTGTTCTCCTTTAACCCTTGTTCTCCTTTAACCCTTGTTCTCCTTTAACCCCTGTGTGGTGTTCTCCTTTAACCCTTGTTCTTCTTTAACCCTTGTTCTCCTTTAACCCCTGTGTGGTGTTCTCCTTTAACCCTTGTTCTTCTTTAACCCTTGTTCTCCTTTAACCCCTGTGTGGTGTTCTCCTTTAACACTTGTTCTCCTTTAACCCCTGTGTGGTGTTCTCCTTTAACCCTTGTTCTTCTTTAACCCTTGTTCTCCTTTAACCCCTGTGTGGTGTTCTCCTTGAACCCTTGTTCTCCTTTAACCCCTTTGTGGTGTTCTCCTTTAACCCTTGTTCTCCTTTAACCCTTGTTCTCCTTTAACCCCTGTGTGGTGTTCTCCTTTAACCCTTGTTCTCCTTTAACCCCTTTAACCCTTGTTCTCCTTTAACCCTTGTTCTCCTTTAACCCCTTTGTGGTGTTCTCCTTTAACCCTTGTTCTCCTTTAACCCTTGTTCTTCTTTAACCCTTGTTCTCCTTTAACCCCTGTGTGGTGTTCTCCTTTAACCCTTGTTCTCCTTTAACCCTTGTTCTTCTTTAACCCTTGTTCTCCTTTAACCCCTGTCTGGTGTTCTCCTTTAACCCTTGTTCTCCTTTAACCCATGTGTGGTGTTCTCCTTTAACCCTTGTTCTCCTTTAACCCTTGTTCTCCTTTAACCCCTGTGTGGTGTTCTCCTTTAACCCTTGTTCTTCTTTAACCCTTGTTCTCCTTTAACCCTTGTTCTCGTTTAACCCTTGTGTGGTGTTCTCCTTTAACCCCTGTGTGGTGTTCTGCTTTAACCCTTGTTCCCATTTAACCCTTGTTCTCCTTTAACCCTGTGTGGTGTTCTCCTTTAACCCTTGTCCTCCGTTAACCCTTGTTCTCCTTTAACCATTGTTCTCCTTTAACCCTTGTTCTCCTTTAACCCCTGTGTGGTGTTCTCCTTTAACCCTTGTTCTCCTTTAACCCTTGTTCTCCTTTAACCCTTGTTCTCCTTTAACCCTTGTTCTCCTTTAACCCTTGGGTGGTGTTCTCCTTTAACCCTTGTTCTCCATTAACCATTGTTCTCCTTTAACCCTTGTTCTCCTTTAACCCTTGTTCTCCTTTAACCCCTGTGTGGTGTTCTCCTTTAACCCTTGTTCTTCTTTAACCCTTGTTCTCCTTTAACCCTTGTTCTGGTTTAACCCTTGTGTGGTGTTCTCCTTTAACCCCTGTGTGGTGTTCTGCTTTAACCCTTGTTCCCATTTAACCCTTGTTCTCCTTTAACCCTGTGTGGTGTTCTCCTTTAACCCTTGTTCTCCGTTAACCCTTGTTCTCCTTTAACCCTTGTTCTCCTTTAACCCTTGTTCTCCTTTAACCCCTGTGTGGTGTTCTCCTTTAACTCTTGTTCTCCTTTAACCCTTGTTCTACTTTAACCCTTGTTCTCCTTTAACCCTTGTGTGGTGTTCTCCTTTAACCCTTGTTCTCCGTTAACCCTTGTTCTCCTTTAACCCTTGTTCTCCTTTAACCCTTGTTCTCCTTTAATCCTGTGTGGTGTTCTCCTTTAACCCTTGTTCTCCTTTAACCCTGTGTGGTGTTCTCCTTTAACCCTTGTGTGGTGTTCTCCTTTAACCCTTGTTCTCTTTTAACCCTGTGTGGTGTTCTCCTTTAACCCTTGTTCTCCTTTAACCCTTATGTGGTGTTCTCCTTTATCCCCTTGTGTGGTGTTCTCCTTTAACCCCTGTGTGGTGTTCTCCTTTAACCCTTGTGTGGTGTTCTCCTTTAACCCTTGTTCTCCTTTAACCCTTGTTCTCCTTTAACCCTGTGTGGTGTTCTCCTTTAACCCTTGTTCTTCTTTAACCCTTGTTCTCCTTTAACCCTTGTTCTCCTTTAACCCTGTGTGGTGTTCTCCTTTAACCCTTGTTCTCCTTTACCCCCTTTGTGGTGTTCTCCTTTAACCCTTGTTCTCCTTTAACCCTTGTTCTCCTTTAACCCCTGTGTGGTGTTCTCCTTTAACCCTTGTTCTCCTTTAACCCCTTTGTGGTGTTCTCCTTTAACCCTTGTTCTCCTTTAACCCTTGTTCTCCTTTAACCCCTTTGTGGTGTTCTCCTTTAACCCTTGTTCTCCTTTAACCCCTCTGTGGTGTTCTCCTTTAACCCTTGTTCTCCTTTAACCCTTGTTCTCCTTTAACCCCTGTGTGGTGTTCTCCTTTAACCCTTGTTCTCCTTTAACCCTTGTTCTTCTTTAACCCTTGTTCTCCTTTAACCCCTGTGTGGTGTTCTCCTTTAACCCTTGTTCTCCTTTAACCCTTGTTCTTCTTTAACCCTTGTTCTCCTTTAACCCCTGTCTGGTGTTCTCCTTTAACCCTTGTTCTCCTTTAACCCATGTGTGGTGTTCTCCTTTAACCCTTGTTCTCCTTTAACCCTTGTTCTCCTTTAACCCCTGTGTGGTGTTCTCCTTTAACCCTTGTTCTTCTTTAACCCTTGTTCTCCTTTAACCCTTGTTCTCGTTTAACCCTTGTGTGGTGTTCTCCTTTAACCCCTGTGTGGTGTTCTGCTTTAACCCTTGTTCCCATTTAACCCTTGTTCTCCTTTAACCCTGTGTGGTGTTCTCCTTTAACCCTTGTTCTCCGTTAACCCTTGTTCTCCTTTAACCCTTGTTCTCCTTTAACCCTTGTTCTCCTTTAACCCCTGTGTGGTGTTCTCCTTTAACCCTTGTTCTCCTTTAACCCCTGTTCACCTTTAACCCTTGTTCTCCTTTAACCCTTGTTATCCTTTAACCCTTGGGTGGTGTTCTCCTTTAACCCTTGTTCTCCGTTAACCCTTGTTCTCCTTTAACCCTTGTGTGGTGTTCTCCTTTATCCCCTGTGTGGTGTTCTCTTTTAACCCCTGTGTGGTGTTCTCCTTTAACCCTTGTGTGGTGTTCTCCTTTAACCCTTGTTCTCCTTTAACCCTTGTTCTCCTTTAACCCTGTGTGGTGTTCTCCTTTAACCCTTGTTCTTCTTTAACCCTTGTTCTCCTTTAACCCTTGTTCTCCTTTAACCCTGTGTGGTGTTCTCCTTTAACACTTGTTCTCCTTTAACCCTGTGTGGTGTTCTCCTTTAGCCCTTGTTCTCCTTTAACCCTTGTGTGGTGTTCTCCTTTAGCCCTTGTTCTCCTTTAACCCCTGTGTGGTGTTCTCCTTTAACCCCTGTGTGGTGTTCTCCTTTAACCCTTGTTCTCCTTTAACCCCTGTGTGGTGTTCTCCTTTAACCCTTGTTCTCCTTTAACCCTTGTTCTCCTTTAACCCTTGTTCTCCTTTAACCCCTGTGTGGTGTTCTCCTTTAACCCTTGTTCTCCTTTAACCCCTGTGTGGTGTTCTCCTTTAACCCTTGTTCTCCTTTAACCCTTGTTCTCCTTTAACCCCTGTGTGGTGTTCTCCTTTAACCCTTGTTCTTCTTTAACCCTTGTTCTCCTTTAACCCCTGTGTGGTGTTCTCCTTTAACCCTTGTTCTTCTTTAACCCTTGTTCTCCTTTAACCCCTGTGTGGTGTTCTCCTTTAACACTTGTTCTCCTTTAACCCCTGTGTGGTGTTCTCCTTTAACCCTTGTTCTTCTTTAACCCTTGTTCTCCCTTAACCCCTGTGTGGTATTCTCCTTTAACACTTGTTCTCCTTTAACCCTTGTTCTCTTTTAACCCCTGTGTGGTGTTCTCCTTTAACCCTTGTTCTCCTTTAACCCTTGTTCTCCTTTAACCCTTGTTCTCCTTTAACCCCTGTGTGGTGTTCTCCTTTAACCCTTGTTCTCCTTTAACCCCTGTGTGGTGTTCTCCTTTAACCCCTGTGTGGTGTTCTCCTTTAACCCTTGTTCTCCTTTAACCCCTGTGTGGTGTTCTCCTTTAACCCTTGTTCTCCTTTAACCCTTGTTCTCCTTTAACCCTTGTTCTCCTTTAACCCTTGTTCTCCTTTAACCCCTGTGTGGTGTTCTCCTTTAACCCTTGTTCTTCTTTAACCCTTGTTCTCCTTTAACCCCTGTGTGGTGTTCTCCTTTAATCCTTGTTCTTCTTTAACCCTTGTTCTCCTTTAACCCCTGTGTGGTGTTCTCCTTTAACACTTGTTCTCATTTAACCCCTGTGTGGTGTTCTCCTTTAACACTTGTTCTTCTTTAACCCTTGTTCTCCCTTAACCCCTGTGTGGTGTTCTCCTTTAACACTTGTTCTCCTTTAACCCTTGTTCTCCTTTAACCCCTGTGTGGTGTTCTCCTTTAACCCTTGTTCTCCTTTAACCCCTTTGTGGTGTTCTCCTTTAACCCTTGTTCTCCTTTAACCCTTGTTCTCCTTTAACCCCTGTGTGGTGTTCTCCTTTAACCCTTGTTCTCCTTTAACCCCTTTGTGGTGTTCTCCTTTAACCATTGTTCTCCTTTAACCATTGTTCTCCTTTAACCCCTTTGTGGTGTTCTCCTTTAACCCTTGTTCTCCTTTAACCCCTCTGTGGTGTTCTCCTTTAACCCTTGTTCTCCTTTAACCCTTGTTCTCCTTTAACCCCTGTGTGGTGTTCTCCTTTAACCCTTGTTCTCCTTTAACCCTTGTTCTTCTTTAACCCTTGTTCTCCTTTAACCCCTGTGTGGTGTTCTTCTTTAACCCTTGTTCTCCTTTAACCCCTGTGTGGTGTTCTCCTTTAATCCTTGTTCTTCTTTAACCCTTGTTCTCCTTTAACCCCTGTGTGGTGTTCTCCTTTAACACTTGTTCTCATTTAACCCCTGTGTGGTGTTCTCCTTTAACACTTGTTCTTCTTTAACCCTTGTTCTCCCTTAACCCCTGTGTGGTGTTCTCCTTTAACACTTGTTCTCCTTTAACCCTTGTTCTCCTTTAACCCCTGTGTGGTGTTCTCCTTTAACCCTTGTTCTCCTTTAACCCCTTTGTGGTGTTCTCCTTTAACCCTTGTTCTCCTTTAACCCTTGTTCTCCTTTAACCCCTGTGTGGTGTTCTCCTTTAACCCTTGTTCTCCTTTAACCCCTTTGTGGTGTTCTCCTTTAACCATTGTTCTCCTTTAACCATTGTTCTCCTTTAACCCCTTTGTGGTGTTCTCCTTTAACCCTTGTTCTCCTTTAACCCCTCTGTGGTGTTCTCCTTTAACCCTTGTTCTCCTTTAACCCTTGTTCTCCTTTAACCCCTGTGTGGTGTTCTCCTTTAACCCTTGTTCTCCTTTAACCCTTGTTCTTCTTTAACCCTTGTTCTCCTTTAACCCCTGTGTGGTGTTCTTCTTTAACCCTTGTTCTCCTTTAACCCCTGTGTGGTGTTCTCCTTTAACCCTTGTTCTCCTTTAACCCTTGTTCTTCTTTAACCCTTGTTCTCCTTTAACCCCTGTCTGGTGTTCTCCTTTAACCCTTGTTCTCCTTTAACCCATGTGTGGTGTTCTCCTTTAACCCTTGTTCTCCTTTAACCCTTGTTCTCCTTTAACCCCTGTGTGGTGTTCTCCTTTAACCCTTGTTCTTCTTTAACCCTTGTTCTCCTTTAACCCTTGTTCTCGTTTAACCCTTGTGTGGTGTTCTCCTTTAACCCCTGTGTGGTGTTCTGCTTTAACCCTTGTTCCCATTTAACCCTTGTTCTCCTTTAACCCTGTGTGGTGTTCTCCTTTAACCCTTGTTCTCCGTTAACCCTTGTTCTCCTTTAACCCTTGTTCTCCTTTAACCCTTGTTCTCCTTTAACCCCTGTGTGGTGTTCTCCTTTAACCCTTGTTCTCCTTTAACCCTTGTTCTCCTTTAACCCTTGTTCTCCTTTAACACTTGTTATCCTTTAACCATTGGGTGGTGTTCTCCTTTAACCCTTGTTCTCCGTTAACCCTTGTTCTCCTTTAACCCTTGTGTGGTGTTCTCCTTTATCCCCTGTGTGGTGTTCTCCTTTAACCCCTGTGTGGTGTTCTCCTTTAACCCTTGTGTGGTGTTCTCCTTTAACCCTTATTCTCCTTTAACCCTTGTTCTCCTTTAACCCTGTGTGGTGTTCTCCTTTAACCCTTGTTCTTCTTTAACCCTTGTTCTCCTTTAACCCTTGTTCTCCTTTAACCCTGTGTGGTGTTCTCCTTTAACACTTGTTCTCCTTTAACCCTGTGTGGTGTTCTCCTTTAGCCCTTGTTCTCCTTTAACCCTTGTGTGGTGTTCTCCTTTAGCCCTTGTTCTCCTTTAACCCCTGTGTGGTGTTCTCCTTTAACCCCTGTGTGGTGTTCTCCTTTAACCCTTGTTCTCCTTTAACCCCTGTGTGGTGTTCTCCTTTAACCCTTGTTCTCCTTTAACCCTTGTTCTCCTTTAACCCTTGTTCTCCTTTAACCCCTGTGTGGTGTTCTCCTTTAACCCTTGTTCTCCTTTAACCCCTGTGTGGTGTTCTCCTTTAACCCTTTTTCTCCTTTAACCCTTGTTCTCCTTTAACCCCTGTGTGGTGTTCTCCTTTAACCCTTGTTCTTCTTTAACCCTTGTTCTCCTTTAACCCCTGTGTGGTGTTCTCCTTTAACCCTTGTTCTTCTTTAACCCTTGTTCTCCTTTAACCCCTGTGTGGTGTTCTCCTTTAACACTTGTTCTCCTTTAACCCCTGTGTGGTGTTCTCCTTTAACCCTTGTTCTTCTTTAACCCTTGTTCTCCCTTAACCCCTGTGTGGTGTTCTCCTTTAACACTTGTTCTCCTTTAACCATTGTTCTCCTTTAACCCCTGTGTGGTGTTCTCCTTTAACCCTTGTTCTCCTTTAACCCCTTTGTGGTGTTCTCCTTTAACCCTTGTTCTCCTTTAACCCTTGTTCTCCTTTAACCCCTGTGTGGTGTTCTCCTTTAACCCTTGTTCTCCTTTAACCCCTTTAACCCTTGTTCTCCTTTAACCCTTGTTCTCCTTTAACCCCTTTGTGGTGTTCTCCTTTAACCCTTGTTCTCCTTTAACCCTTGTTCTTCTTTAACCCTTGTTCTCCTTTAACCCCTGTGTGGTGTTCTCCTTTAACCCTTGTTCTCCTTTAACCCTTGTTCTTCTTTAACCCTTGTTCTCCTTTAACCCCTGTCTGGTGTTCTCCTTTAACCCTTGTTCTCCTTTAACCCATGTGTGGTGTTCTCCTTTAACCCTTGTTCTCCTTTAACCCTTGTTCTCCTTTAACCCCTGTGTGGTGTTCTCCTTTAACCCTTGTTCTTCTTTAACCCTTGTTCTCCTTTAACCCTTGTTCTCGTTTAACCCTTGTGTGGTGTTCTCCTTTAACCCCTGTGTGGTGTTCTGCTTTAACCCTTGTTCCCATTTAACCCTTGTTCTCCTTTAACCCTGTGTGGTGTTCTCCTTTAACCCTTGTTCTCCGTTAACCCTTGTTCTCCTTTAACCCTTGTTCTCCTTTAACCCTTGTTCTCCTTTAACCCCTGTGTGGTGTTCTCCTTTAACCCTTGTTCTCCTTTAACCCTTGTTCTCCTTTAACCCTTGTTCTCCTTTAACCCTTGGGTGGTGTTCTCCTTTAACCCTTGTTCTCCATTAACCATTGTTCTCCTTTAACCCTTGTTCTCCTTTAACCCTTGTTCTCCTTTAACCCCTGTGTGGTGTTCTCCTTTAACCCTTGTTCTTCTTTAACCCTTGTTCTCCTTTAACCCTTGTTCTCGTTTAACCCTTGTGTGGTGTTCTCCTTTAACCCCTGTGTGGTGTTCTGCTTTAACCCTTGTTCCCATTTAACCCTTTTTCTCCTTTAACCCTGTGTGGTGTTCTCCTTTAACCCTTGTTCTCCGTTAACCCTTGTTCTCCTTTTAACCCTTGTTCTCCTTTAACCCTTGTTCTCCTTTAACCCCTGTGTGGTGTTCTCCTTTAACTCTTGTTCTCCTTTAACCCTTGTTCTACTTTAACCCTTGTTCTCCTTTAACCCTTGTGTGGTGTTCTCCTTTAACCCTTGTTCTCCGTTAACCCTTGTTCTCCTTTAACCCTTGTTCTCCTTTAACCCTTGTTCTCCTTTAATCCTGTGTGGTGTTCTCCTTTAACCCTTGTTCTCCTTTAACCCTGTGTGGTGTTCTCCTTTAACCCTTGTGTGGTGTTCTCCTTTAACCCTTGTTCTCTTTTAACCCTGTGTGGTGTTCTCCTTTAACCCTTGTTCTCCTTTAACCCTTATGTGGTGTTCTCCTTTATCCCCTGTGTGGTGTTCTCCTTTAACCCCTGTGTGGTGTTCTCCTTTAACCCTTGTGTGGTGTTCTCCTTTAACCCTTGTTCTCCTTTAACCCTTGTTCTCCTTTAACCCTGTGTGGTGTTCTCCTTTAACCCCTGTTCTTCTTTAACCCTTGTTCTCCTTTAACCCTTGTTCTCCTTTAACCCTGTGTGGTGTTCTCCTTTAACACTTGTTCTCCTTTAACCATGTGTGGTGTTCTCCTTTAGCCCTTGTTCTCCTTTAACCCTTGTGTGGTGTTCTCCTTTAACCCTTGTTCTCCTTTAACCCTTGTGTGGTGTTCTCCTTTAACCCTTGTTCTCCTTTAACCCTGTGTGGTGTTCTCCTTTAGCCCTTGTTCTCCTTTAACCCTGTGTGGTGTTCTCCTTTAGCCCTTGTTCTCCTTTAACCCTTGTTCTCCTTTAACCCTTGTTCTTCTTTAGCCCTTGTTCTCCTTTAACCCCTGTGTGGTGTTCTCCTTTAACCCTTGTTCTTCTTTAACCCTTGTTCTTCTTTAACTCTTGTTCTCCTTTAACCCTTGTGTGGTGTTCTCCTTTAACCCTTGTGTGGTGTTCTCCTTTAACCCATGTGTGGTGTTCTCCTTTAACCCTTGTTCTCCTTTAACCCGTGTGTGGTGTTCTCCTTTAACCCTTGTTCTCCTTTAACCCTTGTGTGGTGTTCTCCTTTAACCCTTGTGTGGTGTTCTCCTTTAACCCTTGTGTGGTGTTCCCCTTTAACCCTTGTGTTCTCCTTTAACCCTTGTGTGGTGTTCTCCTTTAACCCTTGTTCTCCTTTAACCCTTGTGTGGTGTTCTCCTTTAACCCTTGTTCTCCTTTAACCCTTGTGTGGTGTTCTCCTTTAACCCTTGTGTGGTGTTCTCCTTTAACCCTTGTTCTCCTTTAACCCTTGTGTGGTGTTCTCATTTAACCCTTGTGTGGTGTTCTCCTTTAACCCTTGTGTGGTGTTCTCCTTTAACCCTTGTGTTCTCCTTTAACCCTTGTGTGGTGTTCTCATTTAACCCTTGTGTTCTCCTTTAACCCTTGTGTGGTGTTCTCATTTAACCCTTAACCCTTTCACTGCTGCATTACCAATGGGCTCGATGGGCTCGATCGGGCGTAACCCGTCAGTTGTGTGATAGTAAAGGTTAACCTTCTGTCGTGTGGCAGTGAAAGGGTTACGCCCGATCGAGCCCATCAAGAAATGTATTACCAGTAGTGGGGTTCGAACCCACGCAGACATATTACCATTGGATGTTAAGTCAACGCCTTAACCACTCAGTCATCGTGGTAGAGAAATATGTGAGTTTCCTAAGACACGTAGAGGATTATATCATTTTCTTAAAACAAGTAGAGGATTATGTCAGATTCTTAACTCATTCAGCGCCAGGGATTAGCCGGGTCCCGTTCTAGCTGCGCCATGCTAAAGATAGGAGTGCGTCACCTTGTTTGTAGAGCTATATCTATATTCTATATTATAGCTATGGAGACAATACTATAGTCATTTGACAGTGACTTTCTTCCGTCGAACAAGCAAAAAAGAGATAATCTTTCATGCATACGTTCGCACGTTATCCCGTGATGAATATACAGATGCAGCACTGAAAATTCAAACCACTTCTGCTGCTGGTCTGCTGCTCCTCTGCCACTTTAGAACTGGCACTCAGGTGTTATATTTCTGCTGCTCCTCTGCCACTATAGAGCTGGCACTCAGGTGTTATATTTCTGCTGCTCCTCTGCCACTATAGAACTGGCACTCAGGTGTTATATTTCTGCTGCTCCTCTGCCACTATAGAGCTGGCACTCAGGTGTTATATTTCTGCTGCTCCTCTGCCACTATAGAACTGGCACTCAGGTGTTATATTTTTGCTGCTCCTCTGCCACTATAGAGCTGGCACTCAGGTGTTATATTTCTGCTGCTCCTCTGCCACTATAGAGCTGGCACTCAGGTGTTATATTTCTGCTGCTCCTCTGCCACTTTAGAACTGGCACTCAGGTGTTATATTTCTGCTGCTCCTCTGCCACTATAGAACTGGCACTCAGGTGTTATATTTCTGCTGCTCCTCTGCCACTATAGAGCTGGCACTCAGGTGTTATATTTCTGCTGCTCCTCTGCCACTATAGAGCTGGCACTCAGGTGTTATATTTCTGCTGCTCCTCTGCCACTATAGAGCTGGCACTCAGGTGTTATATTTCTGCTGCTCCTCTGCCACTATAGAGCTGGCACTCAGGTGTTATATTTCTGCTGCTCCTCTGCCACTATAGAGCTGGCACTCAGGTGTTATATTTCTGCTGCTCCTCTGCCACTATAGAGCTGGCACTCAGGTGTTATATTTCTGCTGCTCCTCTGCCACTATAGAACTGGCACTCAGGTGTTATATTTCTGCTGCTCCTCTGCCACTATAGAACTGGCACTCAGGTGTTATATTTCTGCTGCTCCTCTGCCACTATAGAACTGGCACTCAGGTGTTATATTTCTGCTGCTCCTCTGCCACTATAGAACTGGCACTCAGGTGTTATATTTCTGCTGCTCCTCTGCCACTATAGAACTGGCACTCAGGTGTTATATTTCTGCTGCTCCTCTGCCACTATAGAGCTGGCACTCAGGTGTTATATTTCTGCTGCTCCTCTGCCACTATAGAACCGGCACTCAGGTGTTATATTTCTGCTGCTCCTCTGCCACTATAGAGCTGGCACTCAGGTGTTATATTTCTGCTGCTCCTCTGCCACTATAGAGCTGGCACTCAGGTGTTATATTGCTGCTGCTCCTCTGCCACTATAGAGCTGGCACTCAGGTGTTATATTTCTGCTGCTCCTCTGCCACTATAGAGCTGGCACTCAGCTGTTATATTTCTGCTGCTCCTCTGCCACTATAGAACTAGCACTCATGTGTTATATTTCTGCTGCTCCTCTGCCACTATAGAACTGGCACTCAGGTTTTATATTTCTGCTGCTCCTCTGCCACTATAGAACTGGCACTCATGTGTTATATTTCTGCTGCTCCTCTGCCACTATAGAACTGGCACTCAGGTGTTATATTTCTGCTGCTCCTCTGCCACTATAGAACTGGCACTCAGGTTTTATATTTCTGCTGCTCCTCTGCCACTATAGAACTGGCACTCATGTGTTATATTTCTGCTGCTCCTCTGCCACTATAGAACTGGCACTCAGGTGTTATATTTCTGCTGCTCCTCTGCCACTATAGAACTGGCACTCAGGTGTTATATTTCTGCTGCTCCTCTGCCACTATAGAACCGGCACTCAGGTGTTATATTTCTGCTGCTCCTCTGCCACTATAGAACCGGCACTCAGGTGTTATATTTCTGCTGCTCCTCTGCCACTATAGAGCTGGCACTCAGGTGTTATATTTCTGCTGCTCCTCTGCCACTATAGAGCTGGCACTCAGGTGTTATATTTCTGCTGCTCCTCTGCCACTATAGAACTGCCACTCAGGTGTTATATTTCTGCTGCTCCTCTGCCACTATAGAACCGGCACTCAGGTGTTATATTTCTGCTGCTCCTCTGCCACTATAGAGCTGGCACTCAGGTGTTATATTTCTGCTGCTCCTCTGCCACTATAGAACTGGCACTCAGGTGTTATATTTCTGCTGCTCCTCTGCCACTATAGAACTGGCACTCAGGTGTTATATTTCTGCTGCTCCTCTGCCACTATAGAACTGGCACTCAGGTGTTATATTTCTGCTGCTCCTCTGCCACTATAGAACTGGCACTCAGGTGTTATATTTCTGCTGCTCCTCTGCCACTATAGAACTGGCACTCAGGTGTTATATTTCTGCTGCTCCTCTGCCACTATAGAGCTGGCACTCAGGTGTTATATTTCTGCTGCTCCTCTGCCACTATAGAGCTGGCACTCAGGTGTTATATTTCTGCTGCTCCTCTGCCACTATAGAGCTGGCACTCAGGTGTTATATTTCTGCTGCTCCTCTGCCACTATAGAGCTGGCACTCAGGTGTTATATTTCTGCTGCTCCTCTGCCACTATAGAACTGGCACTCAGGTGTTATATTTCTGCTGCTCCTCTGCCACTATAGAACTGGCACTCAGGTGTTATATTTCTGCTGCTCCTCTGCCACTATAGAACTAGCACTCATGTGTTATATTTCTGCTGCTCCTCTGCCACTATAGAACTGGCACTCAGGTGTTATATTTCTGCTGCTCCTCTGCCACTATAGAACTGGCACTCAGGTGTTATATTTCTGCTGCTCCTCTGCCACTATAGAACTGGCACTCAGGTGTTATATTTCTGCTGCTCCTCTGCCACTATAGAACTGGCACTCAGGTGTTATATTTCTGCTGCTCCTCTGCCACTATAGAACTGGCACTCAGGTGTTATATTTCTGCTGCTCCTCTGCCACTATAGAGCTGGCACTCATGTGTTATATTTCTGCTGCTCCTCTGCCACTTTAGAACTGGCACTCAGGTGTTATATTTCTGCTGCTCCTCTGCCACTATAGAACTGGCACTCAGGTGTTATATTTCTGCTGCTCCTCTGCCACTTTAGAACTGGCACTCAGGTGTTATATTTCTGCTGCTCCTCTGCCACTATAGAGCTGGCACTCAGGTGTTATATTTCTGCTGCTCCTCTGCCACTATAGAGCTGGCACTCAGGTGTTATATTTCTGCTGCTCCTCTGCCACTATAGAGCTGGCACTCAGGTGTTATATTTCTGCTGCTCCTCTGCCACTATAGAGCTGGCACTCAGGTGTTATATTTCTGCTGCTCCTCTGCCACTATAGAACTGGCACTCAGGTGTTATATTTCTGCTGCTCCTCTGCCACTATAGAACTGGCACTCAGGTGTTATATTTCTGCTGCTCCTCTACCACTATAGAACTAGCACTCATGTGTTATATTTCTGCTGCTCCTCTGCCACTATAGAACTGGCACTCAGGTGTTATATTTCTGCTGCTCCTCTGCCACTATAGAACTGGCACTCAGGTGTTATATTTCTGCTGCTCCTCTGCCACTATAGAACTGGCACTCAGGTGTTATATTTCTGCTGCTCCTCTGCCACTATAGAACTGGCACTCAGGTGTTATATTTCTGCTGCTCCTCTGCCACTATAGAACTGGCACTCAGGTGTTATATTTCTGCTGCTCCTCTGCCACTATAGAGCTGGCACTCATGTGTTATATTTCTGCTGCTCCTCTGCCACTTTAGAACTGGCACTCAGGTGTTATATTTCTGCTGCTCCTCTGCCACTATAGAACTGGCACTCAGGTGTTATATTTCTGCTGCTCCTCTGCCACTTTAGAACTGGCACTCAGGTGTTATATTTCTGCTGCTCCTCTGCCACTATAGAGCTGGCACTCAGGTGTTATATTTCTGCTGCTCCTCTGCCACTATAGAGCTGGCACTCAGGTGTTATATTTCTGCTGCTCCTCTGCCACTATAGAGCTGGCACTCAGGTGTTATATTTCTGCTGCTCCTCTGCCACTATAGAGCTGGCACTCAGGTGTTATATTTCTGCTGCTCCTCTGCCACTATAGAACTGGCACTCAGGTGTTATATTTCTGCTGCTCCTCTGCCACTATAGAACTGGCACTCAGGTGTTATATTTCTGCTGCTCCTCTGCCACTATAGAGCTGGCACTCAGGTGTTATATTTCTGCTGCTCCTCTGCCACTATAGAGCTGGCACTCAGCTGTTATATTTCTGCTGCTCCTCTGCCACTATATAACTGGCACTCAGCTGTTATATTTCTGCTGCTCCTCTGCCACTATAGAGCTGGCACTCAGGTGTTATATTTCTGCTGCTCCTCTGCCACTATAGAGCTGGCACTCAGCTGTTATATTTCTGCTGCTCCTCTGCCACTATAGAACTGGCACTCAGGTGTTATATTTCTGCTGCTCCTCTGCCACTATAGAACTGGCATTCGGGTGTTATATTTCTGCTGCTCCTCTGCCACTATAGAACTGGCACTCAGGTGTTATATTTCTGCTGCTCCTCTGCCACTATAGAGCTGGCACTCAGGTGTTATATTTCTGCTGCTCCTCTGCCACTATAGAACTGGCACTCAGGTGTTATATTTCTGCTGCTCCTCTGCCACTATAGAACTGGCACTCAGGTGTTATATTTCTGCTGCTCCTCTGCCACTATAGAACTGGCACTCAGCTGTTATATTTCTGCTGCTCCTCTGCCACTATAGAACTGGCACTCAGCTGTTATATTTCTGCTGCTCCTCTGCCACTATAGAACTGGCACTCAGGTGTTATATTTCTGCTGCTCCTCTGCCACTATAGAGCTGGCACTCAGGTGTTATATTTCTGCTGCTCCTCTGCCACTATAGAGCTGGCACTCAGGTGTTATATTTCTGCTGCTCCTCTGCCACTATAGAACTGGCACTCAGGTGTTATATTTCTGCTGCTCCTCTGCCACTATAGAACTGGCACTCAGGTGTTATATTTCTGCTGCTCCTCTGCCACTATAGAGCTGGCACTCAGGTGTTATATTTCTGCTGCTCCTCTGCCACTATAGAGCTGGCACTCAGGTGTTATATTTCTGCTGCTCCTCTGCCACTATAGAGCTGGCACTCAGCTGTTATATTTCTGCTGCTCCTCTGCCACTATAGAACTGGCACTCAGCTGTTATATTTCTGCTGCTCCTCTGCCACTATAGAGCTGGCACTCAGGTGTTATATTTCTGCTGCTCCTCTGCCACTATAGAGCTGGCACTCAGCTGTTATATTTCTGCTGCTCCTCTGCCACTATAGAACTGGCACTCAGGTGTTATATTTCTGCTGCTCCTCTGCCACTATAGAACTGGCACTCAGGTGTTATATTTCTGCTGCTCCTCTGCCACTATAGAGCTGGCACTCAGGTGTTATATTTCTGCTGCTCCTCTGCCACTATAGAACTGGCACTCAAGTGTTATATTTCTGCTGCTCCTCTGCCACTATAGAACTGGCACTCAGGTGTTATATTTCTGCTGCTCCTCTGCCACTATAGAACTGGCACTCAGGCGTTATATTTCTGCTGCTCCTCTGCCACTATAGAACTGGCACTCAGGTGTTATATTTCAGCTGCTCCTCTGCCACTTTAGAACTGGCACTCAGGTGTTATATTTCTGCTGCTCCTCTGCCACTTTAGAACTGGCACTCAGGTGTTATATTTCTGCTGCTCCTCTGCCACTATAGAACTGGCACTCAGGTGTTATATTTCTGCTGCTCCTCTGCCACTATAGAACTAGCACTCATGTGTTATATTTCTGCTGCTCCTCTGCCACTATAGAACTGGCACTCAGGTGTTATATTTCTGCTGCTCCTCTGCCACTATAGAACTGGCACTCAGGTGTTATATTTCTGCTGCTCCTCTGCCACTATAGAACTGGCACTCGGGTGTTATATTTCTGCTGCTCCTCTGCCACTATAGAACTGGCACTCAGGTGTTATATTTCTGCTGCTCCTCTGCCACTATAGAACTGGCACTCAGGTGTTATATTTCTGCTGCTCCTCTGCCACTATAGAGCTGGCACTCATGTGTTATATTTCTGCTGCTCCTCTGCCACTTTAGAACTGGCACTCAGGTGTTATATTTCTGCTGCTCCTCTGCCACTATAGAACTGGCACTCAGGTGTTATATTTCTGCTGCTCCTCTGCCACTTTAGAACTGGCACTCAGGTGTTATATTTCTGCTGCTCCTCTGCCACTATAGAGCTGGCACTCAGGTGTTATATTTCTGCTGCTCCTCTGCCACTATAGAGCTGGCACTCAGGTGTTATATTTCTGCTGCTCCTCTGCCACTATAGAGCTGGCACTCAGGTGTTATATTTCTGCTGCTCCTCTGCCACTATAGAGCTGGCACTCAGGTGTTATATTTCTGCTGCTCCTCTGCCACTATAGAACTGGCACTCAGGTGTTATATTTCTGCTGCTCCTCTGCCACTATAGAACTGGCACTCAGGTGTTATATTTCTGCTGCTCCTCTACCACTATAGAACTAGCACTCATGTGTTATATTTCTGCTGCTCCTCTGCCACTATAGAACTGGCACTCAGGTGTTATATTTCTGCTGCTCCTCTGCCACTATAGAACTGGCACTCAGGTGTTATATTTCTGCTGCTCCTCTGCCACTATAGAACTGGCACTCAGGTGTTATATTTCTGCTGCTCCTCTGCCACTATAGAACTGGCACTCAGGTGTTATATTTCTGCTGCTCCTCTGCCACTATAGAACTGGCACTCAGCTGTTATATTTCTGATGCTCCTCTGCCACTATAGAGCTGGCACTCATGTGTTATATTTCTGCTGCTCCTCTGCCACTTTAGAACTGGCACTCAGGTGTTATATTTCTGCTGCTCCTCTGCCACTATAGAACTGGCACTCAGGTGTTATATTTCTGCTGCTCCTCTGCCACTTTAGAACTGGCACTCAGGTGTTATATTTCTGCTGCTCCTCTGCCACTATAGAGCTGGCACTCAGGTGTTATATTTCTGCTGCTCCTCTGCCACTATAGAGCTGGCACTCAGGTGTTATATTTCTGCTGCTCCTCTGCCACTATAGAGCTGGCACTCAGGTGTTATATTTCTGCTGCTCCTCTGCCACTATAGAGCTGGCACTCAGGTGTTATATTTCTGCTGCTCCTCTGCCACTATAGAACTGGCACTCAGGTGTTATATTTCTGCTGCTCCTCTGCAACTATAGAACTGGCACTCAGGTGTTATATTTCTGCTGCTCCTCTGCCACTATAGAGCTGGCACTCAGGTGTTATATTTCTGCTGCTCCTCTGCCACTATAGAGCTGGCACTCAGCTGTTATATTTCTGCTGCTCCTCTGCCACTATATAACTGGCACTCAGCTGTTATATTTTTGCTGCTCCTCTGCCACTATAGAGCTGGCACTCAGGTGTTATATTTCTGCTGCTCCTCTGCCTCTATAGAGCTGGCATTCAGCTGTTATATTTTTGCTGCTCCTCTGCCACTATAGAACTGGCACTCAGGTGTTATATTTCTGCTGCTCCTCTGCCACTATAGAACTAGCACTCATGTGTTATATTTCTGCTGCTCCTCTGCCACTATAGAACTGGCACTCAGGTGTTATATTTCTGCTGCTCCTCTGCCACTATAGAACTGGCACTCAGGTGTTATATTTCTGCTGCTCCTCTGCCACTATAGAACTGGCACTCAGGTGTTATATTTCTGCTGCTCCACTGCCACTATAGAACTGGCACTCAGGTGTTATATTTCTGCTGCTCCTCTGCCACTATAGAACTGGCACTCAGGTGTTATATTTCTGCTGCTCCTCTGCCACTATAGAGCTGGCACTCATGTGTTATATTTCTGCTGCTCCTCTGCCACTTTAGAACTGGCACTCAGGTGTTATATTTCTGCTGCTCCTCTGCCACTATAGAACTGGCACTCAGGTGTTATATTTCTGCTGCTCCTCTGCCACTTTAGAACTGGCACTCAGGTGTTATATTTCTGCTGCTCCTCTGCCACTATAGAGCTGGCACTCAGGTGTTATATTTCTGCTGCTCCTCTGCCACTATAGAGCTGGCACTCAGGTGTTATATTTCTGCTGCTCCTCTGCCACTATAGAGCTGGCACTCAGGTGTTATATTTCTGCTGCTCCTCTGCCACTATAGAGCTGGCACTCAGGTGTTATATTTCTGCTGCTCCTCTGCCACTATAGAACTGGCACTCAGGTGTTATATTTCTGCTGCTCCTCTGCCACTATAGAACTGGCACTCAGGTGTTATATTTCTGCTGCTCCTCTACCACTATAGAACTAGCACTCATGTGTTTTATTTCTGCTGCTCCTCTGCCACTATAGAACTGGCACTCAGGTGTTATATTTCTGCTGCTCCTCTGCCACTATAGAACTGGCACTCAGGTGTTATATTTCTGCTGCTCCTCTGCCACTATAGAACTGGCACTCAGGTGTTATATTTCTGCTGCTCCTCTGCCACTATAGAACTGGCACTCAGGTGTTATATTTCTGCTGCTCCTCTGCCACTATAGAACTGGCACTCAGGTGTTATATTTCTGCTGCTCCTCTGCCACTATAGAGCTGGCACTCATGTGTTATATTTCTGCTGCTCCTCTGCCACTTTAGAACTGGCACTCAGGTGTTATATTTCTGCTGCTCCTCTGCCACTATAGAACTGGCACTCAGGTGTTATATTTCTGCTGCTCCTCTGCCACTTTAGAACTGGCACTCAGGTGTTATATTTCTGCTGCTCCTCTGCCACTATAGAGCTGGCACTCAGGTGTTATATTTCTGCTGCTCCTCTGCCACTATAGAGCTGGCACTCAGGTGTTATATTTCTGCTGCTCCTCTGCCACTATAGAACTGGCACTCAGGTGTTATATTTCTGCTGCTCCTCTGCCACTATAGAACTGGCACTCAGGTGTTATATTTCTGCTGCTCCTCTGCCACTATAGAACTGGCACTCAGGTGTTATATTTCTGCTGCTCCTCTGCCACTTTAGAACTGGCACTCAGGTGTTATATTTCTGCTGCTCCTCTGCCACTTTAGAACTGGCACTCAGGTGTTATATTTCTGCTGCTCCTCTGCCACTATAGAACTGGCACTCAGGTGTTATATTTCTGCTGCTCCTCTGCCACTATAGAACTAGCACTCATGTGTTATATTTCTGCTGCTCCTCTGCCACTATAGAACTGGCACTCAGGTGTTATATTTCTGCTGCTCCTCTGCCACTATAGAACTGGCACTCAGGTGTTATATTTCTGCTGCTCCTCTGCCACTATAGAACTGGCACTCAGGTGTTATATTTCTGCTGCTCCTCTGCCACTATAGAGCTGGCACTCATGTGTTATATTTATGCTGCTCCTCTGCCACTTTAGAACTGGCACTCAGGTGTTATATTTCTGCTGCTCCTCTGCCACTATAGAACTGGCACTCAGGTGTTATATTTCTGCTGCTCCTCTGCCACTATAGAGCTGGCACTCAGGTGTTATATTTCTGCTGCTCCTCTGCCACTATAGAACTGCCACTCAGGTGTTATATTTCTGCTGCTCCTCTGCCACTATAGAACTGGCACTCAGGTGTTATATTTCTGCTGCTCCTCTGCCACTTTAGAACTGGCACTCAGGTGTTATATTTCTGCTGCTCCTCTGCCACTATAGAGCTGGCACTCAGGTGTTATATTTCTGCTGCTCCTCTGCCACTTTAGAACTGGCACTCAGGTGTTATATTTCTGCTGCTCCTCTGCCACTATAGAACTGGCACTCAGGTGTTATATTTCTGCTGCTCCTCTGCCACTATAGAGCTGGCACTCAGGTGTTATATTTCTGCTGCTCCTCTGCCACTATAGAACTGGAACTCAGCTGTTATATTTCTGCTGCTCCTCTGCCACTATAGAGCTGGCACTCAGCTGTTATATTTCTGCTGCTCCTCTGCCACTTTAGAACTGGCACTCAGGTGTTATATTTCTGCTGCTCCTCTGCCACTATAGAGCTGGCACTCAGGTGTTATATTTCTGCTGCTCCTCTGCCACTTTAGAACTGGCACTCAGGTGTTATATTTCTGCTGCTCCTCTGCCACTATAGAGCTGGCACTCAGGTGTTATATTTCTGCTGCTCCTCTGCCACTTTAGAACTGGCACTCAGGTGTTATATTTCTGCTGCTCCTCTGCCACTATAGAACTGGCACTCAGGTGTTATATTTCTGCTGCTCCTCTGCCACTATAGAGCTGGCACTCAGGTGTTATATTTCTGCTGCTCCTCTGCCACTATAGAACTGGCACTCAGCTGTTATATTTCTGCTGCTCCTCTGCCACTATAGAGCTGGCACTCAGCTGTTATATTTCTGCTGCTCCTCTGCCACTATAGAACTGGCACTCAGGTGTTATATTTCTGCTGCTCCTCTGCCACTATAGAACTGGCACTCAGGTGTTATATTTCTGCTGCTCCTCTGCCACTATAGAGCTGGCACTCAGGTGTTATATTTCTGCTGCTCCTCTGCCACTATAGAACTGGCACTCAAGTGTTATATTTCTGCTGCTCCTCTGCCACTATAGAACTGGCACTCAGGTGTTATATTTCTGCTGCTCCTCTGCCACTATAGAACTGGCACTCAGGTGTTATATTTCTGCTGCTCCTCTGCCACTATAGAACTGGCACTCAGGTGTTATATTTCTGCTGCTCCTCTGCCAATTTAGAACTGGCACTCAGGTGTTATATTTCTGCTGCTCCTCTGCCACTATAGAACTGGCAATCAGGTGTTATATTTCTGCTGCTCCTCTGCCACTTTAGAACTGGCACTCAGGTGTTATATTTCTGCTGCTCCTCTGCCACTTTAGAACTGGCACTCAGGTGTTATATTTCTGCTGCTCCTCTGCCACTATAGAACTGGCACTCAGGTGTTATATTTCTGCTGCTCCTCTGCCACTATAGAACTAGCACTCATGTGTTATATTTCTGCTGCTCCTTTGCCACTATAGAACTGGCACTCAGGTGTTATATTTCTGCTGCTCCTCTGCCACTATAGAACTGGCACTCAGGTGTTATATTTCTGCTGCTCCTCTGCCACTATAGAACAGGCACTCAGGTGTTATATTTCTGCTGCTCCTCTGCCACTATAGAGCTGGCACTCATGTGTTATATTTCTGCTGCTCCTCTGCCACTTTAGAACTGGCACTCAGGTGTTATATTTCTGCTGCTCCTCTGCCACTATAGAACTGGCACTCAGGTGTTATATTTCTGCTGCTCCTCTGCCACTATAGAGCTGGCACTCAGGTGTTATATTTCTGCTGCTCCTCTGCCACTTTAGAACTGGCACTCAGGTGTTATATTTCTGCTGCTCCTCTGCCACTTTAGAACTGGCACTCAGGTGTTATATTTCTGCTGCTCCTCTGCCACTATAGAACTGGCACTCAGGTGTTATATTTCTGCTGCTCCTCTGCCACTATAGAACTAGCACTCATGTGTTATATTTCTGCTGCTCCTCTGCCACTATAGAACTGGCACTCAGGTGTTATATTTCTGCTGCTCCTCTGCCACTATAGAACTGGCACTCAGGTGTTATATTTCTGCTGCTCCTCTGCCACTATAGAACTGGCACTCAGGTGTTATATTTCTGCTGCTCCTCTGCCACTATAGAGCTGGCACTCATGTGTTATATTTCTGCTGCTCCTCTGCCACTTTAGAACTGGCACTCAGGTGTTATATTTCTGCTGCTCCTCTGCCACTATAGAACTGGCACTCAGGTGTTATATTTCTGCTGCTCCTCTGCCACTATAGAGCTGGCACTCAGGTGTTATATTTCTGCTGCTCCTCTGCCACTATAGAACTGCCACTCAGGTGTTATATTTCTGCTGCTCCTCTGCCACTATAGAACTGGCACTCAGGTGTTATATTTCTGCTGCTCCTCTGCCACTTTAGAACTGGCACTCAGGTGTTATATTTCTGCTGCTCCTCTGCCACTATAGAGCTGGCACTCAGGTGTTATATTTCTGCTGCTCCTCTGCCACTTTAGAACTGGCACTCAGGTGTTATATTTCTGCTGCTCCTCTGCCACTATAGAACTGGCACTCAGGTGTTATATTTCTGCTGCTCCTCTGCCACTATAGAGCTGGCACTCAGGTGTTATATTTCTGCTGCTCCTCTGCCACTATAGAACTGGCACTCAGCTGTTATATTTCTGCTGCTCCTCTGCCACTATAGAGCTGGCACTCAGCTGTTATATTTCTGCTGCTCCTCTGCCACTTTAGAACTGGCACTCAGGTGTTATATTTCTGCTGCTCCTCTGCCACTATAGAGCTGGCACTCAGGTGTTATATTTCTGCTGCTCCTCTGCCACTATAGAGCTGGCACTCAGCTGTTATATTTCTGCTGCTCCTCTGCCACTTTAGAACTGGCACTCAGGTGTTATATTTCTGCTGCTCCTCTGCCACTATAGAGCTGGCACTCAGGTGTTATATTTCTGCTGCTCCTCTGCCACTATAGAGCTGGCACTCAGGTGTTATATTTCTGCTGCTCCTCTGCCACTATAGAGCTGGCACTCAGGTGTTATATTTCTGCTGCTCCTCTGCCACTTTAGAACTGGCACTCAGGTGTTATATTTCTGCTGCTCCTCTGCAACTATAGAACTGGCACTCAGGTGTTATATTTCTGCTGCTCCTCTGCCACTATAGAGCTGGCACTCAGGTGTTATATTTCTGCTGCTCCTCTGCCAATATAGAGCTGGCACTCAGCTGTTATATTTCTGCTGCTCCTCTGCCACTATAGAGCTGGCACTCAGGTGTTATATTTCTGCTGCTCCTCTGCCACTATATAACTGGCACTCAGGTGTTATATTTCTGCTGCTCCTCTGCCACTATAGAACTGGCACTCAGGTGTTATATTTCTGCTGCTCCTCTGCCACTATAGAACTGGCACTCAGGTGTTATATTTCTGCTGCTCTTCTGCCACTATAGAGCTGGCACTCAGGTGTTATATTTCTGCTGCTCCTCTGCCACTATAGAACTGGCACTCAGGTGTTTATATTTCTGCTGCTCCTCTGCCACTATAGAACTGGCACTCAGGTGTTATATTTCTGCTGCTCCTCTGCCACTATAGAGCTGGCACTCAGGTGTTATATTTCTGCTGCTCCTCTGCCACTATAGAACTGGCACTCAGGTGTTATATTTCTGCTGCTCCTCTGCCACTATAGAACTGGCACTCAGGTGTTATATTTCTGCTGCTCCTCTGCCACTATAGAACTGGCACTCAGGTGTTATATTTCTGCTGCTCTTCTGCCACTATAGAACTGGCACTCAGGTGTTATATTTCTGCTGCTCCTCTGCCACTATAGAGCTGGCACTCAGGCGTTATATTTCTGCTGCTCCTCTGCCACTATAGAGCTGGCACTCAGGTGTTATATTTCTGCTGCTCCTCTGCCACTATAGAACTGGCACTCCGCTGTTATATTTCTGCTGCTCTTCTGCCACTATAGAACTGGCACTCAGGTGTTATATTTCTGCTGCTCCTCTGCCACTATAGAACTGGCACTCAGGTGTTATATTTCTGCTGCTCCTCTGCCACTATAGAACTGGCACTCAGGTGTTATATTTCTGCTGCTCCTCTGCCACTATGGAACTGGCACTCAGGTGTTATATTTCTGCTGCTCCTCTGCCACTATAGAGCTGGCACTCAGGTGTTATATTTCTGCTGCTCCTCTGCCACTATAGAGCTGGCACTCAGGTGTTATATTTCTGCTGCTCCTCTGCCACTATAGAACTGGCACTCAGGTGTTATATTTCTGCTGCTCCTCTGCCACTATAGAACTGGCACTCAGGTGTTATATTTCTGCTGCTCCTCTGCCACTATAGAACTGGCACTCAGGTGTTATATTTCTGCTGCTCCTCTGCCACTATAGAACTGGCACTCAGGTGTTATATTTCTGCTGCTCCTCTGCCACTATAGAGCTGGCACTCAGGTGTTATATTTCTGCTGCTCCTCTGCCACTATAGAGCTGGCACTCAGGTGTTATATTTCTGCTGCTCCTCTGCCACTATAGAACTGGCACTCAGCTGTTATATTTCTGCTGCTCCTCTGCCACTATAAACTGGCACTCAGGTGTTATATTTCTGCTGCTCCTCTGCCACTATAGAACTGGCACTCAGGTGTTATATTTCTGCTGCTCCTCTGCCACTATAGAACTGGCACTCAGGTGTTATATTTCTGCTGCTCCTCTGCCACTATAGAACTGGCACTCAGGTGTTATATTTCTGCTGCTCCTCTGCCACTATAGAGCTGGCACTCAGCTGTTATATTTCTGCTGCTCCTCTGCCACTATAGAACTGGCACTCAGGTGTTATATTTCTGCTGCTCCTCTGCCACTATAGAACTGGCACTCAGGTGTTATATTTCTGCTGCTCCTCTGCCACTATAGAGCTGGCACTCAGCTGTTATATTTCTGCTGCTCCTCTGCCACTATAGAACTGGCACTCAGGTGTTATATTTCTGCTGCTCCTCTGCCACTATAGAACTGGCACACAGGTGTTATATTTCTGCTGCTCCTCTGCCACTATAGAGCTGGCACTCAGGCGTTATATTTCTGCTGCTCCTCTGCCACTATAGAGCTGGCACTCAGGTGTTATATTTCTGCTGCTCCTCTGCCACTATAGAACTGGCACTCCGCTGTTATATTTCTGCTGCTCTTCTGCCACTATAGAACTGGCACTCAGGTGTTATATTTCTGCTGCTCCTCTGCCACTATAGAACTGGCACTCAGGTGTTATATTTCTGCTGCTCCTCTGCCACTATAGAACTGGCACTCAGGTGTTATATTTCTGCTGCTCCTCTGCCACTATGGAACTGGCACTCAGGTGTTATATTTCTGCTGCTCCTCTGCCACTATAGAGCTGGCACTCAGGTGTTATATTTCTGCTGCTCCTCTGCCACTATAGAGCTGGCACTCAGGTGTTATATTTCTGCTGCTCCTCTGCCACTATAGAACTGGCACTCAGGTGTTATATTTCTGCTGCTCCTCTGCCACTATAGAACTGGCACTCAGGTGTTATATTTCTGCTGCTCCTCTGCCACTATAGAACTGGCACTCAGGTGTTATATTTCTGCTGCTCCTCTGCCACTATAGAACTGGCACTCAGGTGTTATATTTCTGCTGCTCCTCTGCCACTATAGAGCTGGCACTCAGGTGTTATATTTCTGCTGCTCCTCTGCCACTATAGAGCTGGCACTCAGGTGTTATATTTCTGCTGCTCCTCTGCCACTATAGAACTGGCACTCAGCTGTTATATTTCTGCTGCTCCTCTGCCACTATAAAACTGGCACTCAGGTGTTATATTTCTGCTGCTCCTCTGCCACTATAGAACTGGCACTCAGGTGTTATATTTCTGCTGCTCCTCTGCCACTATAGAACTGGCACTCAGGTGTTATATTTCTGCTGCTCCTCTGCCACTATAGAACTGGCACTCAGGTGTTATATTTCTGCTGCTCCTCTGCCACTATAGAGCTGGCACTCAGCTGTTATATTTCTGCTGCTCCTCTGCCACTATAGAACTGGCACTCAGGTGTTATATTTCTGCTGCTCCTCTGCCACTATAGAACTGGCACTCAGGTGTTATATTTCTGCTGCTCCTCTGCCACTATAGAGCTGGCACTCAGCTGTTATATTTCTGCTGCTCCTCTGCCACTATAGAACTGGCACTCAGGTGTTATATTTCTGCTGCTCCTCTGCCACTATAGAACTGGCACACAGGTGTTATATTTCTGCTGCTCCTCTGCCACTATAGAGCTGGCACTCAGGTGTTATATTTCTGCTGCTCCTCTGCCACTATAGAACTGGCACTCAGCTGTTATATTTCTGCTGCTCCTCTGCCACTATAGAGCTGGCACTCAGCTGTTATATTTCTGCTGCTCCTCTGCCACTTTAGAACTGGCACTCAGGTGTTATATTTCTGCTGCTCCTCTGCCACTATAGAGCTGGCACTCAGGTGTTATATTTCTGCTGCTCCTCTGCCACTATAGAGCTGGCACTCAGGTGTTATATTTCTGCTGCTCCTCTGCCACTATAGAACTGGCACTCAGGTGTTATATTTCTGCTGCTCCTCTGCCACTATAGAACTGGCACTCAGGTGTTATATTTCTGCTGCTCCTCTGCCACTATAGAGCTGGCACTCAGGTGTTATATTTCTGCTGCTCCTCTGCCACTATAGAGCTGGCACTCAGCTGTTATATTTCTGCTGCTCCTCTGCCACTATAGAACTGGCACTCAGCTGTTATATTTCTGCTGCTCCTCTGCCACTATAGAACTGGCACTCAGCTGTTATATTTCTGCTGCTCCTCTGCCACTATAGAACTGGCACTCAGCTGTTATATTTCTGCTGCTCCTCTGCCACTATAGAACTGGCACTCAGGTGTTATATTTCTGCTGCTCCTCTGCCACTATAGAACTGGCACTCAGGTGTTATATTTCTGCTGCTCCTCTGCCACTATAGAACTGGCACTCAGGTGTTATATTTCTGCTGCTCCTCTGCCACTATAGAACTGGCACTCAAGTGTTATATTTCTGCTGCTCCTCTGCCACTATAGAGCTGGCACTCAGGTGTTATATTTCTGCTGCTCCTCTGCCACTATAGAGCTGGCACTCAGCTGTTATATTTCTGCTGCTCCTCTGCCACTATAGAACTGGCACTCAGGTGTTATATTTCTGCTGCTCCTCTGCCACTATAGAACTGGCACTCAGGTGTTATATTTCTGCTGCTCCTCTGCCACTATAGAACTGGCACTCAGGTGTTATATTTCTGCTGCTCCTCTGCCACTATAGAGCTGGCACTCAGGTGTTATATTTCTGCTGCTCCTCTGCCACTATAGAACTGGCACTCAGGTGTTATATTTCTGCTGCTCCTCTGCCACTATAGAACTGGCACTCAGGTGTTATATTTCTGCTGCTCCTCTGCCACTATAGAGCTGGCACTCAGGTGTTATATTTCTGCTGCTCCTCTTCCACTATAGAGCTGGCACTCAGCTGTTATATTTCTGCTGCTCCTCTGCCACTATAGAACTGGCACTCAGCTGTTATATTTCTGCTGCTCCTCTGCCACTATAGAACTGGCACTCAGCTGTTATATTTCTGCTGCTCCTCTGCCACTATAGAACTGGCACTCAGGTGTTATATTTCTGCTGCTCCTCTGCCACTATAGAACTGGCACTCAGGTGTTATATTTCTGCTGCTCCTCTGCCACTATAGAGCTGGCACTCAGGTGTTATATTTCTGCTGCTCCTCTGCCACTATAGAACTGGCACTCAGGTGTTATATTTCTGCTGCTCCTCTGCCACTATAGAACTGGCACTCAGGTGTTATATTTCTGCTGCTCCTCTGCCACTATAGAGCTGGCACTCAGGTGTTATATTTCTGCTGCTCCTCTGCCACTATAGAGCTGGCACTCAGCTGTTATATTTCTGCTGCTCCTCTGCCACTATAGAACTGGCACTCAGCTGTTATATTTCTGCTGCTCCTCTGCCACTATAGAACTGGCACTCAGCTGTTATATTTCTGCTGCTCCTCTGCCACTATAGAACTGGCACTCAGCTGTTATATTTCTGCTGCTCCTCTGCCACTATAGAACTGGCACTCAGGTGTTATATTTCTGCTGCTCCTCTGCCACTATATAACTGGCACTCAGGTGTTATATTTCTGCTGCTCCTCTGCCACTATAGAACTGGCACTCAAGTGTTATATTTCTGCTGCTCCTCTGCCACTATAGAGCTGGCACTCAGGTGTTATATTTCTGCTGCTCCTCTGCCACTATAGAGCTGGCACTCAGCTGTTATATTTCTGCTGCTCCTCTGCCACTATAGAGCTGACACTCAGGTGTTATATTTCTGCTGCTCCTCTGCCACTATAGAGCTGGCACTCAGCTGTTATATTTCTGCTGCTCCTCTGCCACTATAGAACTGGCACTCAGGTGTTATATTTCTGCTGCTCCTCTGCCACTATAGAACTGGCACTCAGGTGTTATATTTCTGCTGCTCCTCTGCCACTATAGAACTGGCACTCAGGTGTTATATTTCTGCTGCTCCTCTGCCACTATAGAGCTGGCACTCAGGTGTTATATTTCTGCTGCTCCTCTGCCACTATAGAACTGGCACTCAGGTGTTATATTTCTGCTGCTCCTCTGCCACTATAGAACTGGCACTCAGGTGTTATATTTCTGCTGCTCCTCTGCCACTATAGAGCTGGCACTCAGGTGTTATATTTCTGCTGCTCCTCTTCCACTATAGAGCTGGCACTCAGCTGTTATATTTCTGCTGCTCCTCTGCCACTATAGAACTGGCACTCAGCTGTTATATTTCTGCTGCTCCTCTGCCACTATAGAACTGGCACTCAGCTGTTATATTTCTGCTGCTCCTCTGCCACTATAGAACTGGCACTCAGGTGTTATATTTCTGCTGCTCCTCTGCCACTATAGAACTGGCACTCAGGTGTTATATTTCTGCTGCTCCTCTGCCACTATAGAGCTGGCACTCAGGTGTTATATTTCTGCTGCTCCTCTGCCACTATAGAACTGGCACTCAGGTGTTATATTTCTGCTGCTCCTCTGCCACTATAGAACTGGCACTCAGGTGTTATATTTCTGCTGCTCCTCTGCCACTATAGAGCTGGCACTGAGGTGTTATATTTCTGCTGCTCCTCTGCCACTATAGAGCTGGCACTCAGCTGTTATATTTCTGCTGCTCCTCTGCCACTATAGAACTGGCACTCAGGTGTTATATTTCTGCTGCTCCTCTGCCACTATAGAACTGGCACTCAGGTGTTATATTTCTGCTGCTCCTCTGCCACTATATAACTGGCACTCAGGTGTTATATTTCTGCTGCTCCTCTGCCACTATAGAACTGGCACTCAAGTGTTATATTTCTGCTGCTCCTCTGCCACTATAGAGCTGGCACTCAGGTGTTATATTTCTGCTGCTCCTCTGCCACTATAGAGCTGGCACTCAGCTGTTATATTTCTGCTGCTCCTCTGCCACTATAGAGCTGACACTCAGGTGTTATATTTCTGCTGCTCCTCTGCCACTATAGAGCTGGCACTCAGCTGTTATATTTCTGCTGCTCCTCTGCCACTATAGAACTGGCACTCAGGTGTTATATTTCTGCTGCTCCTCTGCCACTATAGAACTGGCACTCAGGTGTTATATTTCTGCTGCTCCTCTGCCACTATAGAACTGGCACTCAGGTGTTATATTTCTGCTGCTCCTCTGCCACTATAGAGCTGGCACTCAGGTGTTATATTTCTGCTGCTCCTCTGCCACTATAGAACTGGCACTCAGGTGTTATATTTCTGCTGCTCCTCTGCCACTATAGAACTGGCACTCAGGTGTTATATTTCTGCTGCTCCTCTGCCACTATAGAGCTGGCACTCAGGTGTTATATTTCTGCTGCTCCTCTTCCACTATAGAGCTGGCACTCAGCTGTTATATTTCTGCTGCTCCTCTGCCACTATAGAACTGGCACTCAGCTGTTATATTTCTGCTGCTCCTCTGCCACTATAGAACTGGCACTCAGCTGTTATATTTCTGCTGCTCCTCTGCCACTATAGAACTGGCACTCAGGTGTTATATTTCTGCTGCTCCTCTGCCACTATAGAACTGGCACTCAGGTGTTATATTTCTGCTGCTCCTCTGCCACTATAGAGCTGGCACTCAGGTGTTATATTTCTGCTGCTCCTCTGCCACTATAGAACTGGCACTCAGGTGTTATATTTCTGCTGCTCCTCTGCCACTATAGAACTGGCACTCAGGTGTTATATTTCTGCTGCTCCTCTGCCACTATAGAGCTGGCACTCAGGTGTTATATTTCTGCTGCTCCTCTGCCACTATAGAGCTGGCACTCAGCTGTTATATTTCTGCTGCTCCTCTGCCACTATAGAACTGGCACTCAGCTGTTATATTTCTGCTGCTCCTCTGCCACTATAGAACTGGCACTCAGCTGTTATATTTCTGCTGCTCCTCTGCCACTATAGAACTGGCACTCAGCTGTTATATTTCTGCTGCTCCTCTGCCACTATAGAACTGGCACTCAGGTGTTATATTTCTGCTGCTCCTCTGCCACTATATAACTGGCACTCAGGTGTTATATTTCTGCTGCTCCTCTGCCACTATAGAACTGGCACTCAAGTGTTATATTTCTGCTGCTCCTCTGCCACTATAGAGCTGGCACTCAGGTGTTATATTTCTGCTGCTCCTCTGCCACTATAGAGCTGGCACTCAGCTGTTATATTTCTGCTGCTCCTCTGCCACTATAGAACTGGCACTCAGGTGTTATATTTCTGCTGCTCCTCTGCCACTATAGAACTGGCACTCAGGTGTTATATTTCTGCTGCTCCTCTGCCACTATAGAACTGGCACTCATGTGTTATATTTCTGCTGCTCCTCTGCCACTTTAGAACTGGCACTCAGGTGTTATATTTCTGCTGCTCCTCTGCCACTATAGAACTGGCACTCAGGTGTTATATTTCTGCTGCTCCTCTGCCACTATAGAACTGGCACTCAGGTGTTATATTTCTGCTGCTCCTCTGCCACTATAGAACTGGCACTCAGGTGTTATATTTCTGCTGCTCCTCTGCCACTATAGAGCTGGCACTCAGGTGTTATATTTCTGCTGCTCCTCTGCCACTATAGAGCTGGCACTCAGCTGTTATATTTCTGCTGCTCCTCTGCCACTATAGAGCTGGCACTCAGGTGTTATATTTCTGCTGCTCCTCTGCCACTATAGAACTGGCACTCAGGTGTTATATTTCTGCTGCTCCTCTGCCACTTTAGAACTGGCACTCAGGTGTTATATTTCTGCTGCTGGTCTGCTGCTCCTCTGCCACTATAGAACTGGCACTCAGGTGTTATATTTTTGCTGCTCCTCTGCCACTATAGAGCTGGCACTCAGGTGTTATATTTCTGCTGCTCCTCTGCCACTTTAGAACTGGCACTCAGGTGTTATATTTCTGCTGCTGGTCTGCTGCTCCTCTGCCACTATAGAACTGGCACTCAGGTGTTATATTTCGGGGGCTGGTGGCTGGCTCTCAAAGTGAACAAAGGGGGGTACTTAACTTAAGTGCTGCCCCAGAGAGGGGGTCGGGGGCTACTGCCCTCGGGTAAGCTGGGTGAGCCATTAGCTCCCCTGAAGACATGATTTGTGAATTTTTGGGGGGTCTCTAAAATACTGACAATAAATGCTATTTTTGCCATGCATTTCAAAATGTTCTGTAATTTTCTGTATTGTCATCATCGTGTATAATAATAAAATTAGGCTATTTTGATGTATGATTAATGATTTGCGTGTAGTGGCTACTGGGACATAATTCACGGCATTCTAGCTTTTGTGGTGTTTACTACATCACCCATGACCCTTAGCGGGGGATGACGTAGTTAAAGAGAGACAGACGAGTGATAGATGAATGGAAGTGTTGTTTGTGCGACAGTAGCGTGCGTAATAAACTAGTATTTTTGCATCGGAACACGACTCCGTCTACGCTATCATTACTGCATTCCTACATTTGCCTGACGTGATCTTGGACGTATTTCGGAGATTATATCGAACATGTCAACTGAACAACAGAACGCAGATCGCAGAACTTTGAATGCAGTTTCACTCAAGCTGCGCAGAGTGCCAACGCTTGGTTTGCGCAAGCCGAAGCCCAATTCGCTCTCAGGGATATTACCGCGGATGCCACCAAGTACCACTATGTGGTAGCAGCCCTTACGAACTCAACGGCAGCGAGAGTGGTGAGTTTGCTGGAAAACCCACCTACACATGACAAATATGTGACTATAAAAACACGCTCTGAGTTTTTTTTTTTTTTTAGAGCAGGCAACTGCACCTCCTCATCCATCACCCTCAACATAGGGGCCCCCCAGGGCTGTGTTCTGAGTCCCCTCCTCTACTCACTGTACACACATGACTGTGTGGCACAGCGGAACAACAACACAATCATCAAATTTGCTGATGACACAGTAGTGGTGGGCCTGATCTCTGCCAACGACGAGAGGGCCTCACACATTGACAGTGTTGTGAAGAAGGCACGGCAACGCCTCTACTTCCTCAGACACCTAAGGAAGTTCCAAGTCAGTCAGAAGATACTTAAGAACTTCTACTCATGCACAATAGAGAGCATACTGACTGGCAATATCAACTCCTGGTTTGAGAATAGCACCGCACAAGACCGTAGCAGACTACAGAGAGTGGCCCGCTCAGCCGAACGCACAATTGGAGGGGGGCTTCCCACTCTCCAGGGCATTTACAACAAGCGGTGCATGGGCAAGGCTAGGAGAATTATCAAAGACTCGAGCCACCCAAACAACTGCCTCTTTGAACTGCTGTGGTCAGGCAAGCAATACAGGAGTCTCATGGCAAGCACAGAAAGACTCAGAAGAAGCTTCTATCCCCAGGCCATCAGGATGCCCAACGAACAATAACACTATGTAACAACCATCAAATGCACTCACAGCACACACATCCATACGCACACACTCACTTTAAACATACAACTCACTGCAGCACCCACTTTAACCACTTTAGTACACCTAAGCACACTTTATATTTATCGGTAAAGAATTTGCACTACAACCCATACCTCATTACACCTTACTGTAAATTATATTGTACCTAAATTGTACCTCATCCCACTTCTGCTTTGCACTATATAGTATATTGTATGGTAACTCAGTTACTTCTACTCTACATTGAGCATTGTATATATGTATATACTGAACATTTTTGTCTACGTACTTGACTTCTATTTTATACTTGCTATACTTATTTTTATTATCTATTTTTGCCTAGCACAGTCTCTGGAGCGAAACAGAAAGAAGCATTTTGTATAAAAGTATTCTGTACTTCTGTATGACAACTAATAAAGAAACTTGACAAATACATTTTTTGAAAAAATTAGTGCTGTCAAACGATTAAAATATTTAACTCTATTAATCGCATGATTGTCCATAGTTAACTCGCGATTAATCGCAAATTAATCGCATTTTTTTTTTTTTTTTTTTTTACCTTAAAGGGGAACTATCTTATAAATGGCCTTTTTGAGTGTTTAGCATTGTTTCCTAGCTATGTGAACTTATATTAATATGATCTATGTCTCAAAATTCTCATATTGGCGCATTCTTCCAATTCTCCTCTCACAATATTCACCCTCACTGAACTGAGTCATTTGAAAATGTGATGATTTGTGATGTCAGAGAGACACCGCTGCATGTTAATGTTGAGATACAAGATGAGCTGCACACAGTGGTTGGAGCCCAGGCTCAAAACGGCTTAAGATCTTGAGGTAGAAAAATGCTGTTTTTGAGGACTTGATTAGAAATACAAAACAATGAATAAAAAAAATATATATATTACAGAGGTGTTCCATAGACTCACAGGAATTGTGTAAAAGTGCCCAAATAGTGAAAGAAATAGTAAAATAGTTCCCCTTTAAACAGATCTTTTTCAAGTTCCAAGTTTTAATACTCTTATCAACATGCGAGTCAACAAATGCTTGCTTTGTGCAGCCATTTAACACAAAAGGATGACTCTCATGCATTGCAAATTTGCATCAAATTCAAAACAGAGTGATGCACAAAATAACTTAAAAGAAAATAATAATTTAAAACAATGAATAAAGTGTGCATGAAATAATAGGGGAAAGAAAACGTTAGGAACTTGTTACATTCACACACACAAGGGCTGATTAATCACACACCCCCCTCTCTCCCTCACACACACACTCTCCCAGCTCTTTTTCTCTTTTGCCCCTTCCTCATCTCTCTCTCTATATCTCACACACACACACACACACACACACACACACACACACACACACACACACACACACACACACACACACACACACACACACACACACACACACACACACACACACACACACACACACACACACACACACACACACACACACACACTTCAGAAACAAACATAGTATCAATGAGAGCATCAATAATACACCTGAGTGAAGTCTAGTAAAAAAAAAAAAAAAAAAATGTTTTTTTTTTTTTTTTAGTTAATCTTGAGTTAAAAAAATTAGTGGCATTAATAGAATCGGGAGTTAACGCGATATTAACGCGATATATTTGACAGCCTTAGAAAAAATAAAAGATAAAAAAAAATTATCAATATATGTGTATAGTAACAACAGGAAAAAACAAATAAGATAAAAAAACGAAGCAAGGTGCTGTCCAATTGGATGAAGTGGTTGAGATTAACAAACAGAAAACAAAACAAAAACAAACAAACAACAAAACAAAACAACGGGATCTGTGGCTTAAAAGAAAAGAGTCAGGGGTGGGCTACTTTGGAGCGGGGCCGCGTTGCGTGAAGGCAAGTGTGAACAGGTGGGTTTTTAGGTTGGTTTTGAAGAGGTTGATGGTGTCAGAGCCTCGGATGGAGGGCTCCACAGTCTGGGGGCAGCTACAGCGAAAGCTCGGTCTCCCAGTGTGGAACGCCTGGTGCGGGGGATGGTGAGGAGGTCGGAGATGGAGGAGCGGAGGCCTCGTGCTGGAGTGTAGGGGTGGAGTAGGTTGGTCAGGTAGGAGGAGCGGAGGCCTCGTGCTGTAGTGTAGGGGTGGAGTAGGTTGGTCAGGTAGGAAGGGGCCAACCCGTGCAGGGATTTGTAGGTGAGGAGGAGGATCTTGTAGGGGATTCGGTAGTTGATGAGGAGCCAGTGGAGTTTTTGCAGGGTGGGGGTGATGTGCTGCCAGGGTTTGGTGCGCGTGAGGACCCTCGCAGCAGAGTTTTGGACATACTGTAAGCGATCCAGAACCTTCTTGGAGGCACCAAGAAGGATTCCGTTACAGTAGTCGAGGCGGGAAGTGATGAAGGCGTGAATGAGTGTTTCCGCTGAGGTGTCGGAGAGTGAGGGGCGGAGGCGGGAGATGGTTCTGAGGTGGAAGAAGGCGGACCTGGTGACAGACTTGACGTGAGGGTGAAATGAGAGGGTTGAGTCCAGTATTACGCCCAGGTTCCTTACCTCCGTGGAGGGGCAGATGGAGTAGCCATCCACGGAGAGAACAAGGTGGTCGATCTTTTGGAGGAGGGCTGGGGAGGCTACAACTATTAATTCTGTCTTCTTGCCGTTGAGTTGAAGGAAGTTGGTGGTCATCCATGTTTTTATGTCCTGGAGGCAGGCAGTGAGGGAGGGGGGAGGAAGGGGAGCCGAGGGTTTGGTGTGGAGGTAAAGCTGCGTGTCGTCTGCGTAGGAGTGGAAGTGGAGGCCATGTTTCCTTATGATATCACCGAGTGGGAGGAGGTAGACCATAAAAAGGAGTGGACCTAGCACCGAACCCTGGGGAACACCCTGTTTAACAGGTGCTGGAGATGACCTGGACCCCCCGAGGGAAACATACTGCCACCTGTTGGTCAGGTAGGATGTGAACCAGGACAGGGGGGTACCAGTGATGCCAAGCACACTTTCCAGGCGGTCTAGGAGGATTGAGTGTGAGATGGTGTCGAAAGCAGCTGAGAGGTCCAGGAGGATGAGGATGTTGATGTAGCCAGCATCAGCAGCCATGAGGAGGTCATCTGTTACCTTGATCAGGGCGGTGTACATGTGGGTGTGTGTGCAGTGAGTGTAGATGATGGGTTGTTACATGGAGTCGTTGAGCAGCCTGATGGCCTGGGGATAGAAGCTCCTTCTGAGTCTCTCTGTGCTTGCCATGAGACTCCGGTAGCGCTTGCCTGACCGCAGCAGTTCAAAGAGGCAGTTGTTTGGGTGACTAGAGTCTTTATTTATTCTCTTAGCCTTGCTCCTGCAACGCTTGTTATAAATGTCCTGGAGAGTGGGAAGTCCACCTCCTATTGTGCGTTCGGCTGAACGGGCCACTCTCTGTAGTCTGCTGCGGTCTTGTGCAGTGCTATTCCCAAACCAGGAGGTGATGTTACCAGTCAGGATGCTCTCTATTGTGCATGAGTAAAAGTTCTTAACCTCTTAAGCCCGACGAGGTCGGTGCCGGTCCCAAAATGACATCACGTCATAAATCAGTCTCTGTAGACCAGACCTGGGCATTGTACGGCCGGCCCGCGGGATGATTCTGACCGGCCCGCGAAAGATTACATGATAATAAAAAAAAAAAAAAAAAAAAAAAAAATTTTACTTTTTTCTTTTCATGTCAACGTTCACACGCACAATATACACTTAGGAGACATGCTCAGAAGATGTTGGTTCTCTTTGGATCCACCTACATATGTGAACAGACATTCTCAGTCATGACGTTTACCAAGTCCAGGTACAGATCCTCTCTCACTGATGAACATCTGGCAGCTGTGCTTCACATCTCCACCTCAGACATGCAACCTGACTTTGATTGACTTGTTAAAGCTCAACAGAGACTGGATTTCTCACACTGAATGAAAAAAAAAAGAACTGAAGAACACTAAAATGTGGAGATATAACAAGTGAAATGGGACACTTGATATTTTTTTTCTTTTTTTTGCACAGTTCTGAAAACATTAAATGTTTAATATAGGCATGTAAAGTAAAAAAGGCTACAAAACTGGGACACTTTATTTACACAGTTCAGTGACATGTCTTGTTTATTTTTGCTATAAGACGATGTGATGTTTTTAGAAAGCTAAGAAAATCATTGTTTCAATAGTATATGAAACTCAAAATGCCCTTTGTTATTAATGTTTCACATTTTGTTTATCATTTTGGAAATAAATTCTATTTGAATGAATGACATTTTTTAAAGCTAACCTCACCTTTTAATTGCCAAATAATAACATACACTCTTACCAGGGGTCAAAACAATGCCATTTACTGCTTTTTATATAGAAATAAAATGTATATTATGCATAATTGAGTTTGGAATTTTGGCCCGGCCCCCCAACATATTTTCAGTTGCTCATTCGGCCCCCTGGGAAAAATAATTGCCCACCCCTGCTCTAGACTGTCTGACATAATTAGTGTTTTTTTCTTCAAATGTATTCAAGAGTAAACATCATAACCATGTCACAACAGCAGTCATAGTGTATATATTCAGCAATACATTTGTTTACCAATATGTTAAAGTGTTATTAGTGAGATTTTAGTTTTTTAAATATGTTGTTGTGATCGCGGAGATCCGCCATTTTGAATTCGATTTCATTCTCTGTTCTTCATGCACGCCTGGTGATACTAAATCCAAATTCAACTCTGCCATTGGACATAGTAGATTTGGCCCGATCCAGTGTGCAAGTTGGCTATAATAAGGTCATTTATAGGCCTCATATTCTATATTCTATAATAATATTTCAAATTGCATGGGTCCGAATGGCAGAATTCAGTACTGTATCTACAAAACCACAATGTATCAACCACTGACACAATGTATCAACCACTGACACAATGTATCAACCACTGACACAATGTTATCAACCACTGACACAATGTATCAACCACTGACACAATGTTATCAACCACTGACACAATGTATCAACCACTGACACAATGTTATCAACCACTGACACAATGTTATCAACCACTGACACAATGTATCAACCTGCAGATCAGTTGTAGATAAATACGGTGACCGTCTGCTTGGATAACAAAACAATTTTGCGCGTTCAGGCACCACAGAGAATAATGCATCATCATGTACCGTATGTGTACACACTGGTAGATAGGTGTTTTGTATTGTATGTGTACACACTGGTAGATAGGTGTTTTGTATTCTATGTGTACCCACTGGTAGATAGGTGTTTTGTATTGTATGTGTACCCAGTGGTAGATAGGTGTTTTGTATTGTATGTGTACACACTGGTAGATAGGTGTTTTGTATTGTATGTGTACCCAGTGGTAGATAGGTGTTTTGTATTGTATGTGTACACACTGGTAGATAGGTGTTTTGTATTGTATGTGTACACACTGGTAGATAGGTGTTTTGTATTGTATGTGTACACACTGGTAGATAGGTGTTTTGTATTGTATGTGTACACACTGGTAGATAGGTGTTTTGTATGGTATGCGTACACACTGGTAGATAGGTGTTTTGTATTGTATGCGTACACACTGGTAGATAGGTGTTTTGTATTGTATGCGTACCCACTGGTAGATAGGTGTTTTGTATTGTATGCGTACCCAGTGGTAGATAGGTGTTTTGTATTGTATGTGTACCCAGTGGTAGATAGGTGTTTTGTATTGTATGCGTACCCAGTGGTAGATAGGTGTTTTGTATAGTATGTGTACCCAGTGGTAGATAGGTGTTTTGTATTGTATGCGTACCCAGTGGTAGATAGGTGTTTTGTATTGTATGTGTACACACTGGTAGATAGGTGTTTTGTATTGTATGCGTACACACTGGTATATAGGTGTTTTGTATTGTATGCGTACACACTGGTAGATTGGTGTTTTGTATTGTATGTGTACACACTGGTAGATAGGTGTTTTGTATTGTATGCATACCCACTGGTAGATAGGTGTTTTGTATTGTATGTGTACACACTGGTAGATAGGTGTTTTGTATTGTATGCGTACCCACTGGTAGATTGGTGTTTTGTATTGTATGTGTACACACTGGTAGATAGGTGTTTTGTATTGTATGTGTACACACTGGTAGATAGGTGTTTTGTATTGTATGCGTACCCACTGGTAGATAGGTGTTTTGTATTGTATGCGTACCCACTGGTAGATAGGTGTTTTGTATTGTATGTGTACCCAGTGGTAGATAGGTGTTTTGTATTGTATGCGTACCCAGTGGTAGATAGGTGTTTTGTATTGTATGTGTACCCAGTGGTAGATAGGTGTTTTGTATTGTATGCGTACCAACTGGTAGATAGGTGTTTTGTATTGTATGTGTACACACTGGTAGATAGGTGTTTTGTATTGTATGCGTACCCACTGGTATATAGGTGTTTTGTATTGTATCCGTACACACTGGTAGATTGGTGTTTTGTATTGTATGTGTACACACTGGTAGATAGGTGTTTTGTATTGTATGTGTACACACTGGTAGATAGGTGTTTTGTATTGTATGCGTACACACTGGTAGATAGGTGTTTTGTACTGTATGTGTACACACTGGTAGATAGGTGTTTTGTATTGTATGTGTACACACTGGTAGATAGGTGTTTTGTATTGTATGTGTACACACTGGTAGATAGGTGTTTTGTACTGTATGTGTACACACTGGTAGATAGGTGTTTTGTATTGTATGTGTACCCAGTGGTAGATAGGTGTTTTGTATTGAATGTGTACCCAGTGGTAGATAGGTGTTTTGTATTGTATGTGTACACACTGGTAGATAGGTGTTTTGTATTGTATGCGTACCCACTGGTAGATAGGTGTTTTGTATTGTATGCGTACACACTGGTAGATTGGTGTTTTGTATTGTATGTGTACACACTGGTAGATAGGTGTTTTGTATTGTATGCGTACCCACTGGTAGATAGGTGTTTTGTACTGTATGTATACCCACTGGTAGATAGGTGTTTTGTACTGTATGTGTACACACTGGTAGATAGGTGTTTTGTATTGTATGTGTACCCAGTGGTAGATAGGTGTTTTGTATTGTATGTGTACCCAGTGGTAGATAGGTGTTTTGTACTGTATGTGTACACACTGGTAGATAGGTGTTTTGTATTGTATGTGTACCCAGTGGTAGATAGGTGTTTTGTATTGTATGTGTACACACTGGTAGATAGGTGTTTTGTATTGTATGCGTACACACTGGTAGATAGGTGTTTTGTACTGTATGTGTACACACTGGTAGATAGGTGTTTTGTATTGTATGTGTACACACTGGTAGATAGGTGTTTTGTATTGTATGTGTACACACTGGTAGATAGGTGTTTTGTACTGTATGTGTACACACTGGTAGATAGGTGTTTTGTATTGTATGTGTACCCAGTGGTAGATAGGTGTTTTGTATTGTATGTGTACCCAGTGGTAGATAGGTGTTTTGTATTGTATGTGTACACACTGGTAGATAGGTGTTTTGTATTGTATGCGTACCCACTGGTAGATAGGTGTTTTGTATTGTATGCGTACACACTGGTAGATTGGTGTTTTGTATTGTATGTGTACACACTGGTAGATAGGTGTTTTGTATTGTATGCGTACCCACTGGTAGATAGGTGTTTTGTACTGTATGTATACCCACTGGTAGATAGGTGTTTTGTACTGTATGTGTACACACTGGTAGATAGGTGTTTTGTATTGTATGTGTACCCAGTGGTAGATAGGTGTTTTGTATTGTATGTGTACCCAGTGGTAGATAGGTGTTTTGTACTGTATGTGTACACACTGGTAGATAGGTGTTTTGTATTGTATGTGTACCCAGTGGTAGATAGGTGTTTTGTATTGTATGTGTACACACTGGTAGATAGGTGTTTTGTATTGTATGTGTACACACTGGTAGATAGGTGTTTTGTATTGTATGTGTACCCAGTGGTAGATAGGTGTTTTGTACTGTATGTGTACACACTGGTATAGGTGTTTTGTATTGTATGTGTACACACTGGTAGATAGGTGTTTTGTATTGTATGTGTACCCAGTGGTAGATAGGTGTTTTGTACTGTATGTGTACACACTGGTAGATAGGTGTTTTGTACTGTATGTGTACCCACTGGTAGATAGGTGTTTTGTACTATATGTGTACACACTGGTAGATAGGTGTTTTGTATTGTATGCGTACCCACTGGTAGATAGGTGTTTTGTATTGTATGTGTACACACTGGTAGATAGGTGTTTTGTATTGTATGTGTACACACTGGTAGATAGGTGTTTTGTATTCTATGTGTACCCACTGGTAGATAGGTGTTTTGTATTGTATGTGTACCCAGTGGTAGATAGGTGTTTTGTATTGTATGTGTACACACTGGTAGATAGGTGTTTTGTATTGTATGTGTACACACTGGTAGATAGGTGTTTTGTATTGTATGCGTACCCAGTGGTAGATATGTGTTTTGTATTGTATATGTACCCAGTGGTAGATAGGTGTTTTGTACTGTATGTGTACACACTGGTAGATAGGTGTTTTGTATTGTATGTGTACCCAGTGGTAGATAGGTGTTTTGTATTGTATGTGTACCCAGTGGTAGATAGGTGTTTTGTACTGTATGTGTACACACTGGTATATGTGTTTTGTATTGTATGTGTACACACTGGTAGATAGGTGTTTTGTATTGTATGTGTACCCAGTGGTAGATAGGTGTTTTGTACTGTATGTGTACACACTGGTAGATAGGTGTTTTGTACTGTATGTGTACCCACTGGTAGATAGGTGTTTTGTACTGTATGTGTACACACTGGTAGATAGGTGTTTTGTATTGTATGCGTACCCACTGGTAGATAGGTGTTTTGTATTGTATGTGTACACACTGGTAGATAGGTGTTTTGTATTGTATGTGTACACACTGGTAGATAGGTGTTTTGTATTCTATGTGTACCCACTGGTAGATAGGTGTTTTGTATTGTATGTGTACCCAGTGGTAGATAGGTGTTTTGTATTGTATGTGTACACACTGGTAGATAGGTGTTTTGTATTGTATGCGTACCCACTGGTAGATAGGTGTTTTGTATTGTATGCGTACACACTGGTAGATTGGTGTTTTGTATTGTATGTGTACACACTGGTAGATAGGTGTTTTGTATTGTATGCGTACCCACTGGTAGATAGGTGTTTTGTACTGTATGTATACCCACTGGTAGATAGGTGTTTTGTACTGTATGTGTACACACTGGTAGATAGGTGTTTTGTATTGTATGTGTACCCAGTGGTAGATAGGTGTTTTGTATTGTATGTGTACCCAGTGGTAGATAGGTGTTTTGTACTGTATGTGTACACACTGGTAGATAGGTGTTTTGTATTGTATGTGTACCCAGTGGTAGATAGGTGTTTTGTATTGTATGTGTACACACTGGTAGATAGGTGTTTTGTATTGTATGTGTACACACTGGTAGATAGGTGTTTTGTATTGTATGTGTACCCAGTGGTAGATAGGTGTTTTGTACTGTATGTGTACACACTGGTATAGGTGTTTTGTATTGTATGTGTACACACTGGTAGATAGGTGTTTTGTATTGTATGTGTACCCAGTGGTAGATAGGTGTTTTGTACTGTATGTGTACACACTGGTAGATAGGTGTTTTGTACTGTATGTGTACCCACTGGTAGATAGGTGTTTTGTACTATATGTGTACACACTGGTAGATAGGTGTTTTGTATTGTATGCGTACCCACTGGTAGATAGGTGTTTTGTATTGTATGTGTACACACTGGTAGATAGGTGTTTTGTATTGTATGTGTACACACTGGTAGATAGGTGTTTTGTATTCTATGTGTACCCACTGGTAGATAGGTGTTTTGTATTGTATGTGTACCCAGTGGTAGATAGGTGTTTTGTATTGTATGTGTACACACTGGTAGATAGGTGTTTTGTATTGTATGTGTACACACTGGTAGATAGGTGTTTTGTATTGTATGCGTACCCAGTGGTAGATATGTGTTTTGTATTGTATATGTACCCAGTGGTAGATAGGTGTTTTGTACTGTATGTGTACACACTGGTAGATAGGTGTTTTGTATTGTATGTGTACCCAGTGGTAGATAGGTGTTTTGTATTGTATGTGTACCCAGTGGTAGATAGGTGTTTTGTACTGTATGTGTACACACTGGTATATGTGTTTTGTATTGTATGTGTACACACTGGTAGATAGGTGTTTTGTATTGTATGTGTACCCAGTGGTAGATAGGTGTTTTGTACTGTATGTGTACACACTGGTAGATAGGTGTTTTGTACTGTATGTGTACCCACTGGTAGATAGGTGTTTTGTACTGTATGTGTACACACTGGTAGATAGGTGTTTTGTATTGTATGCGTACCCACTGGTAGATAGGTGTTTTGTATTGTATGTGTACACACTGGTAGATAGGTGTTTTGTATTGTATGTGTACACACTGGTAGATAGGTGTTTTGTATTCTATGTGTACCCACTGGTAGATAGGTGTTTTGTATTGTATGTGTACCCAGTGGTAGATAGGTGTTTTGTATTGTATGTGTACACACTGGTAGATAGGTGTTTTGTATTGTATGTGTACACACTGGTAGATAGGTGTTTTGTATTGTATGCGTACCCAGTGGTAGATAGGTGTTTTGTATTGTATGTGTACCCAGTGGTAGATAGGTGTTTTGTATTGTATGTGTACACACTGGTAGATAGGTGTTTTGCATTGTATGTGTACCCAGTGGTAGATAGGTGTTTTGTATTGTATGTGTACACACTGGCAGATAGGTGTTTTGTATTGTATGCGTACACACTGGTAGATAGGTGTTTTGTACTGTATGTGTACACACTGGTAGATAGGTGTTTTGTATTGTATGTGTACACACTGGTAGATAGGTGTTTTGTATTGTATGTGTACACACTGGTAGATAGGTGTTTTGTACTGTATGTGTACACACTGGTAGATAGGTGTTTTGTATTGTATGTGTACCCAGTGGTAGATAGGTGTTTTGTATTGTATGTGTACCCAGTGGTAGATAGGTGTTTTGTATTGTATGTGTACACACTGGTAGATAAGTGTTTTGTATTGTATGCGTACCCACTGGTAGATATGTGTTTTGTATTGTATGCGTACACACTGGTAGATTGGTGTTTTGTATTGTATGTGTACACACTGGTAGATAGGTGTTTTGTATTGTATGCGTACCCACTGGTAGATAGGTGTTTTGTACTGTATGTATACCCACTGGTAGATAGGTGTTTTGTACTGTATGTGTACACACTGGTAGATAGGTGTTTTGTATTGTATGTGTACCCAGTGGTAGATAGGTGTTTTGTATTGTATGTGTACCCAGTGGTAGATAGGTGTTTTGTACTGTATGTGTACCCACTGGTAGATAGGTGTTTTGTACTGTATGTGTACCCACTGGTAGATAGGTGTTTTGTACTGTATGTGTACACACTGGTAGATAGGTGTTTTGTATTGTATGCGTACCCACTGGTAGATAGGTGTTTTGTATTGTATGTGTACACACTGGTAGATAGGTGTTTTGTATTGTATGTGTACACACTGGTAGATATGTGTTTTGTATTCTATGTGTACCCACTGGTAGATAGGTGTTTTGTATTGTATGTGTACCCAGTGGTAGATAGGTGTTTTGTATTGTATGTGTACACACTGGTAGATATGTGTTTTGTATTGTATGTATACCCAGTGGTAGATAGGTGTTTTGTATTGTATGCGTACCCAGTGGTAGATAGGTGTTTTGTATTGTATGTGTACACACTGGTAGATATGTGTTTTGTATTGTATGTGTACACACTGGTAGATAGGTGTTTTGTATTGTATGTGTACACACTGGTAGATAGGTGTTTTGTACTGTATGTGTACACACTGGTAGATAGGTGTTTTGTATTGTATGTGTACCCAGTGGTAGATAGTTGTTTTGTATTGTATGTGTACCCAGTGGTAGATAGGTGTTTTGTATTGTATGTGTACACACTGGTAGATAGGTGTTTTGTATTGTATGCGTACCCACTGGTAGATAGGTGTTTTGTATTGTATGCGTACCCACTGGTAGATAGGTGTTTTGTACTAGATAGATAGATACTTTATTAATCCCCTTGGGGAAATTCAGGGTATCTCGCAGCTCACATAGCATACAGACATTTGACCATTCCCAAACAGTAGTTACACATTATGTCTGTATCATGAATTAAAATAAGTACATGATAAAATTCAATCAAATCATACCCATCAATATTAAAATTAAAATTAAAATAGGAGCGTGATTAGATAAAAGCAGGTGTATAAAAACAGGTGTAAAAACAGATGTAAAAACAGGTGTAAAAACAGGTGTAAAAACAGGTGTAACTATAATACGCTGTTGTACAGTCTGATGGCTGTGGGGACAAAGGACCTCCTGTGTATGTAGACCCACTGGTAGATAGGTGTTTTGTACTGTATGTGTACACACTGGTAGATAGGTGTTTTGTATTGTATGTGTACCCAGTGGTAGATAGGTGTTTTGTATTGTATGTGTACCCAGTGGTAGATAGGTGTTTTGTATTGTATGTGTACACACTGGTAGATAGGTGTTTTGTATTGTATGTGTACACACTGGTAGATAGGTGTTTTGTATTGTATGTGTACCCAGTGGTAGATAGGTGTTTTGTACTGTATGTGTACACACTGGTATAGGTGTTTTGTATTGTATGTGTACACACTGGTAGATAGGTGTTTTGTACTGTATGTGTACACACTGGTAGATAGGTGTTTTGTATTGTATGTGTACCCAGTGGTAGATAGGTGTTTTGTATTGTATGTGTACCCAGTGGTAGATAGGTGTTTTGTACTGTATGTGTACACACTGGTATATGTGTTTTGTATTGTATGTGTACACACTGGTAGATAGGTGTTTTGTATTGTATGTGTACCCAGTGGTAGATAGGTGTTTTGTACTGTATGTGTACACACTGGTAGATAGGTGTTTTGTACTGTATGTGTACCCACTGGTAGATAGGTGTTTTGTACTGTATGTGTACACACTGGTAGATAGGTGTTTTGTATTGTATGCGTACCCACTGGTAGATAGGTGTTTTGTATTGTATGTGTACACACTGGTAGATAGGTGTTTTGTATTGTATGTGTACACACTGGTAGATAGGTGTTTTGTATTCTATGTGTACCCACTGGTAGATAGGTGTTTTGTATTGTATGTGTACCCAGTGGTAGATAGGTGTTTTGTATTGTATGTGTACACACTGGTAGATAGGTGTTTTGTATTGTATGTGTACACACTGGTAGATAGGTGTTTTGTATTGTATGCGTACCCAGTGGTAGATAGGTGTTTTGTATTGTATGTGTACCCAGTGGTAGATAGGTGTTTTGTATTGTATGTGTACACACTGGTAGATAGGTGTTTTGCATTGTATGTGTACCCAGTGGTAGATAGGTGTTTTGTATTGTATGTGTACACACTGGCAGATAGGTGTTTTGTATTGTATGCGTACACACTGGTAGATAGGTGTTTTGTACTGTATGTGTACACACTGGTAGATAGGTGTTTTGTATTGTATGTGTACACACTGGTAGATAGGTGTTTTGTATTGTATGTGTACACACTGGTAGATAGGTGTTTTGTACTGTATGTGTACACACTGGTAGATAGGTGTTTTGTATTGTATGTGTACCCAGTGGTAGATAGGTGTTTTGTATTGTATGTGTACCCAGTGGTAGATAGGTGTTTTGTATTGTATGTGTACACACTGGTAGATAAGTGTTTTGTATTGTATGCGTACCCACTGGTAGATATGTGTTTTGTATTGTATGCGTACACACTGGTAGATTGGTGTTTTGTATTGTATGTGTACACACTGGTAGATAGGTGTTTTGTATTGTATGCGTACCCACTGGTAGATAGGTGTTTTGTACTGTATGTATACCCACTGGTAGATAGGTGTTTTGTACTGTATGTGTACACACTGGTAGATAGGTGTTTTGTATTGTATGTGTACCCAGTGGTAGATAGGTGTTTTGTATTGTATGTGTACCCAGTGGTAGATAGGTGTTTTGTACTGTATGTGTACCCACTGGTAGATAGGTGTTTTGTACTGTATGTGTACCCACTGGTAGATAGGTGTTTTGTACTGTATGTGTACACACTGGTAGATAGGTGTTTTGTATTGTATGCGTACCCACTGGTAGATAGGTGTTTTGTATTGTATGTGTACACACTGGTAGATAGGTGTTTTGTATTGTATGTGTACACACTGGTAGATATGTGTTTTGTATTCTATGTGTACCCACTGGTAGATAGGTGTTTTGTATTGTATGTGTACCCAGTGGTAGATAGGTGTTTTGTATTGTATGTGTACACACTGGTAGATATGTGTTTTGTATTGTATGTATACCCAGTGGTAGATAGGTGTTTTGTATTGTATGCGTACCCAGTGGTAGATAGGTGTTTTGTATTGTATGTGTACACACTGGTAGATATGTGTTTTGTATTGTATGTGTACACACTGGTAGATAGGTGTTTTGTATTGTATGTGTACACACTGGTAGATAGGTGTTTTGTACTGTATGTGTACACACTGGTAGATAGGTGTTTTGTATTGTATGTGTACCCAGTGGTAGATAGTTGTTTTGTATTGTATGTGTACCCAGTGGTAGATAGGTGTTTTGTATTGTATGTGTACACACTGGTAGATAGGTGTTTTGTATTGTATGCGTACCCACTGGTAGATAGGTGTTTTGTATTGTATGCGTACCCACTGGTAGATAGGTGTTTTGTACTAGATAGATAGATACTTTATTAATCCCCTTGGGGAAATTCAGGGTATCTCGCAGCTCACATAGCATACAGACATTTGACCATTCCCAAACAGTAGTTACACATTATGTCTGTATCATGAATTAAAATAAGTACATGATAAAATTCAATCAAATCATACCCATCAATATTAAAATTAAAATTAAAATAGGAGCGTGATTAGATAAAAGCAGGTGTATAAAAACAGGTGTAAAAACAGATGTAAAAACAGGTGTAAAAACAGGTGTAAAAACAGGTGTAACTATAATACGCTGTTGTACAGTCTGATGGCTGTGGGGACAAAGGACCTCCTGTGTATGTAGACCCACTGGTAGATAGGTGTTTTGTACTGTATGTGTACACACTGGTAGATAGGTGTTTTGTATTGTATGTGTACCCAGTGGTAGATAGGTGTTTTGTATTGTATGTGTACCCAGTGGTAGATAGGTGTTTTGTATTGTATGTGTACACACTGGTAGATAGGTGTTTTGTATTGTATGTGTACACACTGGTAGATAGGTGTTTTGTATTGTATGTGTACCCAGTGGTAGATAGGTGTTTTGTACTGTATGTGTACACACTGGTATAGGTGTTTTGTATTGTATGTGTACACACTGGTAGATAGGTGTTTTGTATTGTATGTGTACCCAGTGGTAGATAGGTGTTTTGTACTGTATGTGTACACACTGGTAGATAGGTGTTTTGTACTGTATGTGTACCCACTGGTAGATAGGTGTTTTGTACTATATGTGTACACACTGGTAGATAGGTGTTTTGTATTGTATGCGTACCCACTGGTAGATAGGTGTTTTGTATTGTATGTGTACACACTGGTAGATAGGTGTTTTGTATTGTATGTGTACACACTGGTAGATAGGTGTTTTGTATTCTATGTGTACCCACTGGTAGATAGGTGTTTTGTATTGTATGTGTACCCAGTGGTAGATAGGTGTTTTGTATTGTATGTGTACACACTGGTAGATAGGTTTTTTGTATTGTATGTGTACACACTGGTAGATAGGTGTTTTGTATTGTATGCGTACCCAGTGGTAGATATGTGTTTTGTATTGTATGTGTACCCAGTGGTAGATAGGTGTTTTGTATTGTATGTGTACACACTGGTAGATAGGTGTTTTGCATTGTATGTGTACCCAGTGGTAGATAGGTGTTTTGTATTGTATGTGTACACACTGGTAGATAGGTGTTTTGTATTGTATGCGTACACACTGGTAGATAGGTGTTTTGTACTGTATGTGTACACACTGGTAGATAGGTGTTTTGTATTGTATGTGTACACACTGGTAGATAGGTGTTTTGTATTGTATGTGTACACACTGGTAGATAGGTGTTTTGTACTGTATGTGTACACACTGGTAGATAGGTGTTTTGTATTGTATGTGTACCCAGTGGTAGATAGGTGTTTTGTATTGTATGTGTACCCAGTGGTAGATAGGTGTTTTGTACTGTATGTGTACACACTGGTATATGTGTTTTGTATTGTATGTGTACACACTGGTAGATAGGTGTTTTGTATTGTATGTGTACCCAGTGGTAGATAGGTGTTTTGTACTGTATGTGTACACACTGGTAGATAGGTGTTTTGTACTGTATGTGTACCCACTGGTAGATAGGTGTTTTGTACTGTATGTGTACACACTGGTAGATAGGTGTTTTGTATTGTATGCGTACCCACTGGTAGATAGGTGTTTTGTATTGTATGTGTACACACTGGTAGATAGGTGTTTTGTATTGTATGTGTACACACTGGTAGATAGGTGTTTTGTATTCTATGTGTACCCACTGGTAGATAGGTGTTTTGTATTGTATGTGTACCCAGTGGTAGATAGGTGTTTTGTATTGTATGTGTACACACTGGTAGATAGGTGTTTTGTATTGTATGTGTACACACTGGTAGATAGGTGTTTTGTATTGTATGCGTACCCAGTGGTAGATAGGTGTTTTGTATTGTATGTGTACCCAGTGGTAGATAGGTGTTTTGTATTGTATGTGTACACACTGGTAGATAGGTGTTTTGCATTGTATGTGTACCCAGTGGTAGATAGGTGTTTTGTATTGTATGTGTACACACTGGCAGATAGGTGTTTTGTATTGTATGCGTACACACTGGTAGATAGGTGTTTTGTACTGTATGTGTACACACTGGTAGATAGGTGTTTTGTATTGTATGTGTACACACTGGTAGATAGGTGTTTTGTATTGTATGTGTACACACTGGTAGATAGGTGTTTTGTACTGTATGTGTACACACTGGTAGATAGGTGTTTTGTATTGTATGTGTACCCAGTGGTAGATAGGTGTTTTGTATTGTATGTGTACCCAGTGGTAGATAGGTGTTTTGTATTGTATGTGTACACACTGGTAGATAAGTGTTTTGTATTGTATGCGTACCCACTGGTAGATATGTGTTTTGTATTGTATGCGTACACACTGGTAGATTGGTGTTTTGTATTGTATGTGTACACACTGGTAGATAGGTGTTTTGTATTGTATGCGTACCCACTGGTAGATAGGTGTTTTGTACTGTATGTATACCCACTGGTAGATAGGTGTTTTGTACTGTATGTGTACACACTGGTAGATAGGTGTTTTGTATTGTATGTGTACCCAGTGGTAGATAGGTGTTTTGTATTGTATGTGTACCCAGTGGTAGATAGGTGTTTTGTACTGTATGTGTACCCACTGGTAGATAGGTGTTTTGTACTGTATGTGTACCCACTGGTAGATAGGTGTTTTGTACTGTATGTGTACACACTGGTAGATAGGTGTTTTGTATTGTATGCGTACCCACTGGTAGATAGGTGTTTTGTATTGTATGTGTACACACTGGTAGATAGGTGTTTTGTATTGTATGTGTACACACTGGTAGATATGTGTTTTGTATTCTATGTGTACCCACTGGTAGATAGGTGTTTTGTATTGTATGTGTACCCAGTGGTAGATAGGTGTTTTGTATTGTATGTGTACACACTGGTAGATATGTGTTTTGTATTGTATGTATACCCAGTGGTAGATAGGTGTTTTGTATTGTATGCGTACCCAGTGGTAGATAGGTGTTTTGTATTGTATGTGTACACACTGGTAGATATGTGTTTTGTATTGTATGTGTACACACTGGTAGATAGGTGTTTTGTATTGTATGTGTACACACTGGTAGATAGGTGTTTTGTACTGTATGTGTACACACTGGTAGATAGGTGTTTTGTATTGTATGTGTACCCAGTGGTAGATAGTTGTTTTGTATTGTATGTGTACCCAGTGGTAGATAGGTGTTTTGTATTGTATGTGTACACACTGGTAGATAGGTGTTTTGTATTGTATGCGTACCCACTGGTAGATAGGTGTTTTGTATTGTATGCATACCCACTGGTAGATAGGTGTTTTGTACTAGATAGATAGATACTTTATTAATCCCCTTGGGGAAATTCAGGGTATCTCGCAGCTCACATAGCATACAGACATTTGACCATTCCCAAACAGTAGTTACACATTATGTCTGTATCATGAATTAAAATAAGTACATGATAAAATTCAATCAAATCATACCCATCAATATTAAAATTAAAATTAAAATAGGAGCGTGATTAGATAAAAGCAGGTGTATAAAAACAGGTGTAAAAACAGATGTAAAAACAGGTGTAAAAACAGGTGTAAAAACAGGTGTAACTATAATACGCTGTTGTACAGTCTGATGGCTGTGGGGACAAAGGACCTCCTGTGTATGTAGACCCACTGGTAGATAGGTGTTTTGTACTGTATGTGTACACACTGGTAGATAGGTGTTTTGTATTGTATGTGTACCCAGTGGTAGATAGGTGTTTTGTATTGTATGTGTACCCAGTGGTAGATAGGTGTTTTGTACTGTATGTGTACACACTGGTAGATAGGTGTTTTGTACTGTATGTGTACCCACTGGTAGATAGGTGTTTTGTACTGTATGTGTACACACTGGTAGATAGGTGTTTTGTATTGTATGCGTACCCACTGGTAGATAGGTGTTTTGTATTGTATGTGTACACACTGGTACATAGGTGTTTTGTATTGTATGTGTACACACTGGTAGATAGGTGTTTTGTATTCTATGTGTACCCACTGGTAGATATGTGTTTTGTATTGTATGTGTACCCAGTGGTAGATAGGTGTTTTGTATTGTATGTGTACACACTGGTAGATAGGTGTTTTGTATTGTATGTGTACACACTGGTAGATAGGTGTTTTGTATTCTATGTGTACCCACTGGTAGATAGGTGTTTTGTATTGTATGCGTACCCAGTGGTAGATAGGTGTTTTGTATTGTATGTGTACACACTGGTAGATATGTGTTTTGTATTGTATGTGTACACACTGGTAGATAGGTGTTTTGTATTGTATGTGTACACACTGGTAGATAGGTGTTTTGTACTGTATGTGTACACACTGGTAGATAGGTGTTTTGTATTGTATGTGTACCCAGTGGTAGATAGTTGTTTTGTATTGTATGTGTACCCAGTGGTAGATAGGTGTTTTGTATTGTATGTGTACACACTGGTAGATAGGTGTTTTGTATTGTATGCGTACCCACTGGTAGATAGGTGTTTTGTATTGTATGCGTACCCACTGGTAGATAGGTGTTTTGTACTAGATAGATAGATACTTTATTAATCCCCTTGGGGAAATTCAGGGTATCTCGCAGCTCACATAGCATACAGACATTTGACCATTCCCAAACAGTAGTTACACATTATGTCTGTATCATGAATTAAAATAAGTACATGATAAAATTCAATCAAATCATACCCATCAATATTAAAATTAAAATTAAAATAGGAGCGTGATTAGATAAAAGCAGGTGTATAAAAACAGGTGTAAAAACAGATGTAAAAACAGGTGTAAAAACAGGTGTAAAAACAGGTGTAACTATAATACGCTGTTGTACAGTCTGATGGCTGTGGGGACAAAGGACCTCCTGTGTATGTAGACCCACTGGTAGATAGGTGTTTTGTACTGTATGTGTACACACTGGTAGATAGGTGTTTTGTATTGTATGTGTACCCAGTGGTAGATAGGTGTTTTGTATTGTATGTGTACCCAGTGGTAGATAGGTGTTTTGTACTGTATGTGTACACACTGGTAGATAGGTGTTTTGTACTGTATGTGTACCCACTGGTAGATAGGTGTTTTGTACTGTATGTGTACACACTGGTAGATAGGTGTTTTGTATTGTATGCGTACCCACTGGTAGATAGGTGTTTTGTATTGTATGTGTACACACTGGTACATAGGTGTTTTGTATTGTATGTGTACACACTGGTAGATAGGTGTTTTGTATTCTATGTGTACCCACTGGTAGATATGTGTTTTGTATTGTATGTGTACCAGTGGTAGATAGGTGTTTTGTATTGTATGTGTACACACTGGTAGATAGGTGTTTTGTATTGTATGTGTACACACTGGTAGATAGGTGTTTTGTATTGTATGCGTACCCAGTGGTAGATAGGTGTTTTGTATTGTATGTGTACCCAGTGGTAGATAGGTGTTTTGTATTGTATGTGTACACACTGGTAGATAGGTGTTTTGCATTGTATGTGTACCCAGTGGTAGATAGGTGTTTTGTATTGTATGTGTACACACTGGTAGATAGGTGTTTTGTATTGTATGCGTACACACTGGTAGATAGGTGTTTTGTACTGTATGTGTACACACTGGTAGATAGGTGTTTTGTATTGTATGTGTACACACTGGTAGATAGGTGTTTTGTATTGTATGTGTACCCAGTGGTAGATAGGTGTTTTGTATTGTATGTGTACCCAGTGGTAGATAGGTGTTTTGTACTGTATGTGTACACACTGGTAGATAGGTGTTTTGTACTGTATGTGTACCCACTGGTAGATAGGTGTTTTGTACTGTATGTGTACACACTGGTAGATAGGTGTTTTGTATTGTATGCGTACCCACTGGTAGATAGGTGTTTTGTATTGTATGTGTACACACTGGTACATAGGTGTTTTGTATTGTATGTGTACACACTGGTAGATAGGTGTTTTGTATTCTATGTGTACCCACTGGTAGATATGTGTTTTGTATTGTATGTGTACCCAGTGGTAGATAGGTGTTTTGTATTGTATGTGTACACACTGGTAGATAGGTGTTTTGTATTGTATGTGTACACACTGGTAGATAGGTGTTTTGTATTCTATGTGTACCCACTGGTAGATAGGTGTTTTGTATTGTATGCGTACCCAGTGGTAGATAGGTGTTTTGTATTGTATGTGTACACACTGGTAGATATGTGTTTTGTATTGTATGTGTACACACTGGTAGATAGGTGTTTTGTATTGTATGTGTACACACTGGTAGATAGGTGTTTTGTACTGTATGTGTACACACTGGTAGATAGGTGTTTTGTATTGTATGTGTACCCAGTGGTAGATAGTTGTTTTGTATTGTATGTGTACCCAGTGGTAGATAGGTGTTTTGTATTGTATGTGTACACACTGGTAGATAGGTGTTTTGTATTGTATGCGTACCCACTGGTAGATAGGTGTTTTGTATTGTATGCGTACCCACTGGTAGATAGGTGTTTTGTACTAGATAGATAGATACTTTATTAATCCCCTTGGGGAAATTCAGGGTATCTCGCAGCTCACATAGCATACAGACATTTGACCATTCCCAAACAGTAGTTACACATTATGTCTGTATCATGAATTAAAATAAGTACATGATAAAATTCAATCAAATCATACCCATCAATATTAAAATTAAAATTAAAATAGGAGCGTGATTAGATAAAAGCAGGTGTATAAAAACAGGTGTAAAAACAGATGTAAAAACAGGTGTAAAAACAGGTGTAAAAACAGGTGTAACTATAATACGCTGTTGTACAGTCTGATGGCTGTGGGGACAAAGGACCTCCTGTGTATGTAGACCCACTGGTAGATAGGTGTTTTGTATTGTATGTGTACCCAGTGGTAGATAGGTGTTTTGTACTGTATGTGTACACACTGGTAGATAGGTGTTTTGTACTGTATGTGTACCCAGTGGTAGATAGGTGTTTTGTACTGTATGTGTACACACTGGTAGATAGGTGTTTTGTATTGTATGCGTACCCACTGGTAGATAGGTGTTTTGTATTGTATGTGTACACACTGGTACATAGGTGTTTTGTATTGTATGTGTACACACTGGTAGATAGGTGTTTTGTATTCTATGTGTACCCACTGGTAGATATGTGTTTTGTATTGTATGTGTACCCAGTGGTAGATAGGTGTTTTGTATTGTATGTGTACACACTGGTAGATAGGTGTTTTGTATTGTATGTGTACACACTGGTAGATAGGTGTTTTGTATTGTATGCGTACCCAGTGGTAGATAGGTGTTTTGTATTGTATGTGTACCCAGTGGTAGATAGGTGTTTTGTATTGTATGTGTACACACTGGTAGATAGGTGTTTTGCATTGTATGTGTACCCAGTGGTAGATAGGTGTTTTGTATTGTATGTGTACACACTGGTAGATAGGTGTTTTGTATTGTATGCGTACACACTGGTAGATAGGTGTTTTGTACTGTATGTGTACACACTGGTAGATAGGTGTTTTGTATTGTATGTGTACACACTGGTAGATAGGTGTTTTGTATTGTATGTGTACACACTGGTAGATAGGTGTTTTGTACTGTATGTGTACACACTGGTAGATAGGTGTTTTGTATTGTATGTGTACCCAGTGGTAGATAGGTGTTTTGTATTGTATGTGTACCCAGTGGTAGATAGGTGTTTTGTACTGTATGTGTACACACTGGTATAGGTGTTTTGTATTGTATGTGTACACACTGGTAGATAGGTGTTTTGTATTGTATGTGTACCCAGTGGTAGATAGGTGTTTTGTACTGTATGTGTACACACTGGTAGATAGGTGTTTTGTACTGTATGTGTACCCACTGGTAGATAGGTGTGTTGTACTGTATGTGTACACACTGGTAGATAGGTGTTTTGTATTGTATGCGTACCCACTGGTAGATAGGTGTTTTGTATTGTATGTGTACACACTGGTAGATAGGTGTTTTGTATTGTATGTGTACACACTGGTAGATAGGTGTTTTGTATTCTATGTGTACCCACTGGTAGATAGGTGTTTTGTATTGTATGTGTACCCAGTGGTAGATAGGTGTTTTGTATTGTATGTGTACACACTGGTAGATAGGTGTTTTGTATTGTATGTGTACACACTGGTAGATAGGTGTTTTGTATTGTATGTGTACACACTGGTAGATAGGTGTTTTGTATTGTATGCGTACACACTGGTAGATAGGTGTTTTGTACTGTATGTGTACACACTGGTAGATAGGTGTTTTGTATTGTATGTGTACACACTGGTAGATAGGTGTTTTGTATTGTATGTGTACACACTGGTAGATAGGTGTTTTGTACTGTATGTGTACACACTGGTAGATAGGTGTTTTGTATTGTATGTGTACCCAGTGGTAGATAGGTGTTTTGTATTGTATGTGTACCCAGTGGTAGATAGGTGTTTTGTATTGTATGTGTACACATTGGTAGATAGGTGTTTTGTATTGTATGCGTACCCACTGGTAGATATGTGTTTTGTATTGTATGCGTACACACTGGTAGATTGGTGTTTTGTATTGTATGTGTACACACTGGTAGATAGGTGTTTTGTATTGTATGCGTACCCACTGGTAGATAGGTGTTTTGTACTGTATGTATACCCACTGGTAGATAGGTGTTTTGTACTGTATGTGTACACACTGGTAGATAGGTGTTTTGTATTGTATGTGTACCCAGTGGTAGATAGGTGTTTTGTATTGTATGTGTACCCAGTGGTAGATAGGTGTTTTGTACTGTATGTGTACACACTGGTAGATAGGTGTTTTGTATTGTATGTGTACCCAGTGGTAGATAGGTGTTTTGTATTGTATGTGTACACACTGGTAGATAGGTGTTTTGTATTGTATGTGTACACACTGGTAGATAGGTGTTTTGTATTGTATGTGTACCCAGTGGTAGATAGGTGTTTTGTACTGTATGTGTACACACTGGTAGATAGGTGTTTGTATTGTATGTGTACACACTGGTAGATAGGTGTTTTGTATTGTATGTGTACCCAGTGGTAGATAGGTGTTTTGTACTGTATGTGTACACACTGGTAGATAGGTGTTTTGTACTGTATGTGTACCCACTGGTAGATAGGTGTTTTGTACTGTATGTGTACACACTGGTAGATAGGTGTTTTGTATTGTATGCGTACCCACTGGTAGATAGGTGTTTTGTATTGTATGTGTACACACTGGTAGATAGGTGTTTTGTATTGTATGTGTACACACTGGTAGATATGTGTTTTGTATTCTATGTGTACCCACTGGTAGATAGGTGTTTTGTATTGTATGTGTACCCAGTGGTAGATAGGTGTTTTGTATTGTATGTGTACACACTGGTAGATATGTGTTTTGTATTGTATGTATACCCAGTGGTAGATAGGTGTTTTGTATTGTATGCGTACCCAGTGGTAGATAGGTGTTTTGTATTGTATGTGTACCCAGTGGTAGATAGGTGTTTTGTACTGTATGTGTACACACTGGTAGATAGGTGTTTTGTATTGTATGTGTACACACTGGTAGATAGGTATTTTGTATTGTATGTGTACCCAGTGGTAGATAGGTGTTTTGTACTGTATGTGTACACACTGGTAGATAGGTGTTTTGTACTGTATGTGTACCCACTGGTAGATAGGTGTTTTGTACTGTATGTGTACACACTGGTAGATAGGTGTTTTGTATTGTATGCGTACCCACTGGTAGATAGGTGTTTTGTATTGTATGTGTACACACTGGTAGATAGGTGTTTTGTATTGTATGTGTACACACTGGTAGATATGTGTTTTGTATTCTATGTGTACCCACTGGTAGATAGGTGTTTTGTATTGTATGTGTACCCAGTGGTAGATAGGTGTTTTGTATTGTATGTGTACACACTGGTAGATATGTGTTTTGTATTGTATGTGTACACACTGGTAGATAGGTGTTTTGTATTGTATGTGTACACACTGGTAGATAGGTGTTTTGTACTGTATGTGTACACACTGGTAGATAGGTGTTTTGTATTGTATGTGTACCCAGTGGTAGATAGTTGTTTTGTATTGTATGTGTACCCAGTGGTAGATAGGTGTTTTGTATTGTATGTGTACACACTGGTAGATAGGTGTTTTGTATTGTATGCGTACCCACTGGTAGATAGGTGTTTTGTATTGTATGCGTACCCACTGGTAGATAGGTGTTTTGTACTAGATAGATAGATACTTTATTAATCCCCTTGGGGAAATTCAGGGTATCTCGCAGCTCACATAGCATACAGACATTTGACCATTCCCAAACAGTAGTTACACATTATGTCTGTATCATGAATTAAAATAAGTACATGATAAAATTCAATCAAATCATACCCATCAATATTAAAATTAAAATTAAAATAGGAGCGTGATTAGATAAAAGCAGGTGTATAAAAACAGGTGTAAAAACAGATGTAAAAACAGGTGTAAAAACAGGTGTAAAAACAGGTGTAACTATAATACGCTGTTGTACAGTCTGATGGCTGTGGGGACAAAGGACCTCCTGTGTATGTAGACCCACTGGTAGATAGGTGTTTTGTACTGTATGTGTACACACTGGTAGATAGGTGTTTTGTATTGTATGTGTACCCAGTGGTAGATAGGTGTTTTGTATTGTATGTGTACCCAGTGGTAGATAGGTGTTTTGTACTGTATGTGTACACACTGGTAGATAGGTGTTTTGTACTGTATGTGTACCCACTGGTAGATAGGTGTTTTGTACTGTATGTGTACACACTGGTAGATAGGTGTTTTGTATTGTATGCGTACCCACTGGTAGATAGGTGTTTTGTATTGTATGTGTACACACTGGTACATAGGTGTTTTGTATTGTATGTGTACACACTGGTAGATAGGTGTTTTGTATTCTATGTGTACCCACTGGTAGATATGTGTTTTGTATTGTATGTGTACCCAGTGGTAGATAGGTGTTTTGTATTGTATGTGTACACACTGGTAGATAGGTGTTTTGTATTGTATGTGTACACACTGGTAGATAGGTGTTTTGTATTGTATGCGTACCCAGTGGTAGATAGGTGTTTTGTATTGTATGTGTACCCAGTGGTAGATAGGTGTTTTGTATTGTATGTGTACACACTGGTAGATAGGTGTTTTGTATTGTATGTGTACCCAGTGGTAGATAGGTGTTTTGTATTGTATGTGTACCCAGTGGTAGATAGGTGTTTTGTATTGTATGTGTACACACTGGTAGATAGGTGTTTTGTATTGTATGCGTACACACTGGTAGATAGGTGTTTTGTACTGTATGTGTACACACTGGTAGATAGGTGTTTTGTATTGTATGTGTACACACTGGTAGATAGGTGTTTTGTATTGTATGTGTACACACTGGTAGATAGGTGTTTTGTACTGTATGTGTACACACTGGTAGATAGGTGTTTTGTATTGTATGTGTACCCAGTGGTAGATAGGTGTTTTGTATTGTATGTGTACCCAGTGGTAGATAGGTGTTTTGTATTGTATGTGTACACACTGGTAGATAGGTGTTTTGTATTGTATGCGTACCCACTGGTAGATATGTGTTTTGTATTGTATGCGTACACACTGGTAGATTGGTGTTTTGTATTGTATGTGTACACACTGGTAGATAGGTGTTTTGTATTGTATGCGTACCCACTGGTAGATAGGTGTTTTGTACTGTATGTATACCCACTGGTAGATAGGTGTTTTGTACTGTATGTGTACACACTGGTAGATAGGTGTTTTGTATTGTATGTGTACCCAGTGGTAGATAGGTGTTTTGTATTGTATGTGTACCCAGTGGTAGATAGGTGTTTTGTACTGTATGTGTACACACTGGTAGATAGGTGTTTTGTATTGTATGTGTACCCAGTGGTAGATAGGTGTTTTGTATTGTATGTGTACACACTGGTAGATAGGTGTTTTGTATTGTATGTGTACACACTGGTAGATAGGTGTTTTGTATTGTATGTGTACCCAGTGGTAGATAGGTGTTTTGTACTGTATGTGTACACACTGGTAGATAGGTGTTTTGTACTGTATGTGTACCCACTGGTAGATAGGTGTTTTGTACTGTATGTGTACACACTGGTAGATAGGTGTTTTGTATTGTATGCGTACCCACTGGTAGATAGGTGTTTTGTATTGTATGTGTACACACTGGTAGATAGGTGTTTTGTATTGTATGTGTACACACTGGTAGATATGTGTTTTGTATTCTATGTGTACCCACTGGTAGATAGGTGTTTTGTATTGTATGTGTACCCAGTGGTAGATAGGTGTTTTGTATTGTATGTGTACACACTGGTAGATATGTGTTTTGTATTGTATGTATACCCAGTGGTAGATAGGTGTTTTGTACTGTATGTGTACACACTGGTAGATAGGTGTTTTGTACTGTATGTGTACCCACTGGTAGATAGGTGTTTTGTACTGTATGTGTACACACTGGTAGATAGGTGTTTTGTATTGTATGCGTACCCACTGGTAGATAGGTGTTTTGTATTGTATGTGTACACACTGGTAGATAGGTGTTTTGTATTGTATGTGTACACACTGGTAGATATGTGTTTTGTATTCTATGTGTACCCACTGGTAGATAGGTGTTTTGTATTGTATGTGTACCCAGTGGTAGATAGGTGTTTTGTATTGTATGTGTACACACTGGTAGATATGTGTTTTGTATTGTATGTATACCCAGTGGTAGATAGGTGTTTTGTATTGTATGCGTACCCAGTGGTAGATAGGTGTTTTGTATTGTATGTGTACCCAGTGGTAGATAGGTGTTTTGTACTGTATGTGTACACACTGGTAGATAGGTGTTTTGTATTGTATGTGTACACACTGGTAGATAGGTATTTTGTATTGTATGTGTACCCAGTGGTAGATAGGTGTTTTGTACTGTATGTGTACACACTGGTAGATAGGTGTTTTGTACTGTATGTGTACCCACTGGTAGATAGGTGTTTTGTACTGTATGTGTACACACTGGTAGATAGGTGTTTTGTATTGTATGCGTACCCACTGGTAGATAGGTGTTTTGTATTGTATGTGTACACACTGGTAGATAGGTGTTTTGAATTGTATGTGTACACACTGGTAGATATGTGTTTTGTATTCTATGTGTACCCACTGGTAGATAGGTGTTTTGTATTGTATGTGTACCCAGTGGTAGATAGGTGTTTTGTATTGTATGTGTACACACTGGTAGATAGGTGTTTTGTATTGTATGTATACCCAGTGGTAGATAGGTGTTTTGTATTGTATGCGTACCCAGTGGTAGATAGGTGTTTTGTATTGTATGTGTACCCAGTGGTAGATAGGTGTTTTGTATTGTATGCGTACCCAGTGGTAGATAGGTGTTTTGTATTGTATGTGTACACACTGGTAGATAGGTGTTTTGTATTGTATGCATACCCAGTGGTAGATAGGTGTTTTGTATTGTATGTATACCCACTGGTAGATAGGTGTTTTGTATTGTATGCGTACACACTGGTAGATTGGTGTTTTGTATTGTATGTGTACACACTGGTAGATAGGTGTTTTGTATTGTATGCATACCCACTGGTAGATAGGTGTTTTGTATTGTATGTGTACACACTGGTAGATAGGTGTTTTGTATTGTATGCGTACCCACTGGTAGATTGGTGTTTTGTATTGTATGTTTACACACTGGTAGATAGGTGTTTTGTATTGTATGTGTACACACTGGTAGATAGGTGTTTTGTATTCTATGTGTACCCACTGGTAGATATGTGTTTTGTATTGTATGTGTACCCAGTGGTAGATAGGTGTTTTGTATTGTATGTGTACACACTGGTAGATAGGTGTTTTGTATTGTATGTATACCCAGTGGTAGATAGGTGTTTTGTATTGTATGCGTACCCAGTGGTAGATAGGTGTTTTGTATTGTATGTGTACCCAGTGGTAGATAGGTGTTTTGTATTGTATGCGTACCCAGTGGTAGATAGGTGTTTTGTTTTGTATGTGTACACACTGGTAGATAGGTGTTTTGTATTGTATGCATACCCAGTGGTAGATAGGTGTTTTGTATTGTATGTATACCCACTGGTAGATAGGTGTTTTGTATTGTATGCGTACACACTGGTAGATTGGTGTTTTGTATTGTATGTGTACACACTGGTAGATAGGTGTTTTGTATTGTATGCATACCCACTGGTAGATAGGTGTTTTGTATTGTATGTGTACACACTGGTAGATAGGTGTTTTGTACTGTATGTGTACCCACTGGTAGATAGGTGTTTTGTACTGTATGTGTACACACTGGTAGATAGGTGTTTTGTATTGTATGCGTACCCACTGGTAGATAGGTGTTTTGTATTGTATGTGTACACACTGGTAGATAGGTGTTTTGTATTGTATGTGTACACACTGGTAGATATGTGTTTTGTATTCTATGTGTACCCACTGGTAGATAGGTGTTTTGTATTGTATGTGTACCCAGTGGTAGATAGGTGTTTTGTACTGTATGTGTACACACTGGTAGATAGGTGTTTTGTATTGTATGTGTACACACTGGTAGATAGGTGTTTTGTATTGTATGTGTACACACTGATAGATAGGTGTTTTGTATTGTATGCGTACCCACTGGTATATAGGTGTTTTGTATTGTATGCGTACACACTGGTAGATTGGTGTTTTGTATTGTATGTGTACACACTGGTAGATAGGTGTTTTGTATTGTATGTGTACACACTGGTAGATAGGTGTTTTGTATTGTATGCATACACACTGGTAGATAGGTGTTTTGTACTGTATGTGTACACACTGGTAGATAGGTGTTTTGTATTGTATGTGTACACACTGGTAGATAGGTGTTTTGTATTGTATGTGTACACACTGGTAGATAGGTGTTTTGTACTGTATGTGTACACACTGGTAGATAGGTGTTTTGTATTGTATGTGTACCCAGTGGTAGATAGGTGTTTTGTATTGTATGCGTACCCAGTGGTAGATAGGTGTTTTGTATTGTATGTGTACCCAGTGGTAGATAGGTGTTTTGTATTGTATGCGTCCCCAGTGGTAGATAGGTGTTTTGTATTGTATGTGTACACACTGGTAGATAGGTGTTTTGTATTGTATGTGTACACACTGGTAGATAGGTGTTTTGTATTGTATGCGTACACACTGGTAGATAGGTGTTTTGTACTGTATGTGTACACACTGGTAGATAGGTGTTTTGTATTGTATGTGTACACACTGGTAGATAGGTGTTTTGTATTGTATGTGTACACACTGGTAGATAGGTGTTTTGTACTGTATGTGTACACACTGGTAGATAGGTGTTTTGTATTGTATGTGTACCCAGTGGTAGATAGGTGTTTTGTATTGTATGTGTACCCAGTGGTAGATAGGTGTTTTGTATTGTATGTGTACACACTGGTAGATAGGTGTTTTGTATTGTATGCGTACCCACTGGTAGATATGTGTTTTGTATTGTATGCGTACACACTGGTAGATTGGTGTTTTGTATTGTATGTGTACACACTGGTAGATAGGTGTTTTGTATTGTATGCGTACCCACTGGTAGATAGGTGTTTTGTACTGTATGTATACCCACTGGTAGATAGGTGTTTTGTACTGTATGTGTACACACTGGTAGATAGGTGTTTTGTATTGTATGTGTACCCAGTGGTAGATAGGTGTTTTGTATTGTATGTGTACCCAGTGGTAGATAGGTGTTTTGTACTGTATGTGTACACACTGGTAGATAGGTGTTTTGTATTGTATGTGTACCCAGTGGTAGATAGGTGTTTTGTATTGTATGTGTACACACTGGTAGATAGGTGTTTTGTATTGTATGTGTACACACTGGTAGATAGGTGTTTTGTATTGTATGTGTACCCAGTGGTAGATAGGTGTTTTGTACTGTATGTGTACACACTGGTAGATAGGTGTTTGTATTGTATGTGTACACACTGGTAGATAGGTGTTTTGTATTGTATGTGTACCCAGTGGTAGATAGGTGTTTTGTACTGTATGTGTACACACTGGTAGATAGGTGTTTTGTACTGTATGTGTACCCACTGGTAGATAGGTGTTTTGTACTGTATGTGTACACACTGGTAGATAGGTGTTTTGTATTGTATGCGTACCCACTGGTAGATAGGTGTTTTGTATTGTATGTGTACACACTGGTAGATAGGTGTTTTGTATTGTATGTGTACACACTGGTAGATATGTGTTTTGTATTCTATGTGTACCCACTGGTAGATAGGTGTTTTGTATTGTATGTGTACCCAGTGGTAGATAGGTGTTTTGTATTGTATGTGTACACACTGGTAGATATGTGTTTTGTATTGTATGTATACCCAGTGGTAGATAGGTGTTTTGTACTGTATGTGTACACACTGGTAGATAGGTGTTTTGTACTGTATGTGTACCCACTGGTAGATAGGTGTTTTGTACTGTATGTGTACACACTGGTAGATAGGTGTTTTGTATTGTATGCGTACCCACTGGTAGATAGGTGTTTTGTATTGTATGTGTACACACTGGTAGATAGGTGTTTTGTATTGTATGTGTACACACTGGTAGATATGTGTTTTGTATTCTATGTGTACCCACTGGTAGATAGGTGTTTTGTATTGTATGTGTACCCAGTGGTAGATAGGTGTTTTGTATTGTATGTGTACACACTGGTAGATATGTGTTTTGTATTGTATGTATACCCAGTGGTAGATAGGTGTTTTGTATTGTATGCGTACCCAGTGGTAGATAGGTGTTTTGTATTGTATGTGTACCCAGTGGTAGATAGGTGTTTTGTACTGTATGTGTACACACTGGTAGATAGGTGTTTTGTATTGTATGTGTACACACTGGTAGATAGGTATTTTGTATTGTATGTGTACCCAGTGGTAGATAGGTGTTTTGTACTGTATGTGTACACACTGGTAGATAGGTGTTTTGTACTGTATGTGTACCCACTGGTAGATAGGTGTTTTGTACTGTATGTGTACACACTGGTAGATAGGTGTTTTGTATTGTATGCGTACCCACTGGTAGATAGGTGTTTTGTATTGTATGTGTACACACTGGTAGATAGGTGTTTTGAATTGTATGTGTACACACTGGTAGATATGTGTTTTGTATTCTATGTGTACCCACTGGTAGATAGGTGTTTTGTATTGTATGTGTACCCAGTGGTAGATAGGTGTTTTGTATTGTATGTGTACACACTGGTAGATAGGTGTTTTGTATTGTATGTATACCCAGTGGTAGATAGGTGTTTTGTATTGTATGCGTACCCAGTGGTAGATAGGTGTTTTGTATTGTATGTGTACCCAGTGGTAGATAGGTGTTTTGTATTGTATGCGTACCCAGTGGTAGATAGGTGTTTTGTATTGTATGTGTACACACTGGTAGATAGGTGTTTTGTATTGTATGCATACCCAGTGGTAGATAGGTGTTTTGTATTGTATGTATACCCACTGGTAGATAGGTGTTTTGTATTGTATGCGTACACACTGGTAGATTGGTGTTTTGTATTGTATGTGTACACACTGGTAGATAGGTGTTTTGTATTGTATGTGTACACACTGGTAGATAGGTGTTTTGTATTCTATGTGTACCCACTGGTAGATATGTGTTTTGTATTGTATGTGTACCCAGTGGTAGATAGGTGTTTTGTATTGTATGTGTACACACTGGTAGATAGGTGTTTTGTATTGTATGTATACCCAGTGGTAGATAGGTGTTTTGTATTGTATGCGTACCCAGTGGTAGATAGGTGTTTTGTATTGTATGTGTACCCAGTGGTAGATAGGTGTTTTGTATTGTATGCGTACCCAGTGGTAGATAGGTGTTTTGTTTTGTATGTGTACACACTGGTAGATAGGTGTTTTGTATTGTATGCATACCCAGTGGTAGATAGGTGTTTTGTATTGTATGTATACCCACTGGTAGATAGGTGTTTTGTATTGTATGCGTACACACTGGTAGATTGGTGTTTTGTATTGTATGTGTACACACTGGTAGATAGGTGTTTTGTATTGTATGCATACCCACTGGTAGATAGGTGTTTTGTATTGTATGTGTACACACTGGTAGATAGGTGTTTTGTATTGTATGCGTACCCACTGGTAGATTGGTGTTTTGTATTGTATGTGTACACACTGGTAGATAGGTGTTTTGTATTGTATGTGTACACACTGATAGATAGGTGTTTTGTATTGTATGCGTACCCACTGGTATATAGGTGTTTTGTATTGTATGCGTACACACTGGTAGATTGGTGTTTTGTATTGTATGTGTACACACTGGTAGATAGGTGTTTTGTATTGTATGTGTACACACTGGTAGATAGGTGTTTTGTATTGTATGCATACACACTGGTAGATAGGTGTTTTGTACTGTATGTGTACACACTGGTAGATAGGTGTTTTGTATTGTATGTGTACACACTGGTAGATAGGTGTTTTGTATTGTATGTGTACACACTGGTAGATAGGTGTTTTGTACTGTATGTGTACACACTGGTAGATAGGTGTTTTGTATTGTATGTGTACCCAGTGGTAGATAGGTGTTTTGTATTGTATGCGTACCCAGTGGTAGATAGGTGTTTTGTATTGTATGTGTACCCAGTGGTAGATAGGTGTTTTGTATTGTATGCGTCCCCAGTGGTAGATAGGTGTTTTGTATTGTATGTGTACACACTGGTAGATAGGTGTTTTGTATTGTATGTGTACACACTGGTAGATAGGTGTTTTGTATTGTATGCGTACACACTGGTAGATAGGTGTTTTGTACTGTATGTGTACACACTGGTAGATAGGTGTTTTGTATTGTATGTGTACACACTGGTAGATAGGTGTTTTGTATTGTATGTGTACACACTGGTAGATAGGTGTTTTGTACTGTATGTGTACACACTGGTAGATAGGTGTTTTGTATTGTATGTGTACCCAGTGGTAGATAGGTGTTTTGTATTGTATGTGTACCCAGTGGTAGATAGGTGTTTTGTATTGTATGTGTACACACTGGTAGATAGGTGTTTTGTACTGTATGTGTACCCACTGGTAGATAGGTGTTTTGTACTGTATGTGTACACACTGGTAGATAGGTGTTTTGTATTGTATGCGTACCCACTGGTAGATAGGTGTTTTGTATTGTATGTGTACACACTGGTAGATAGGTGTTTTGTATTGTATGTGTACACACTGGTAGATATGTGTTTTGTATTCTATGTGTACCCACTGGTAGATAGGTGTTTTGTATTGTATGTGTACCCAGTGGTAGATAGGTGTTTTGTACTGTATGTGTACACACTGGTAGATAGGTGTTTTGTATTGTATGTGTACACACTGGTAGATAGGTGTTTTGTATTGTATGTGTACACACTGATAGATAGGTGTTTTGTATTGTATGCGTACCCACTGGTATATAGGTGTTTTGTATTGTATGCGTACACACTGGTAGATTGGTGTTTTGTATTGTATGTGTACACACTGGTAGATAGGTGTTTTGTATTGTATGTGTACACACTGGTAGATAGGTGTTTTGTATTGTATGCATACACACTGGTAGATAGGTGTTTTGTACTGTATGTGTACACACTGGTAGATAGGTGTTTTGTATTGTATGTGTACACACTGGTAGATAGGTGTTTTGTATTGTATGTGTACACACTGGTAGATAGGTGTTTTGTACTGTATGTGTACACACTGGTAGATAGGTGTTTTGTATTGTATGTGTACCCAGTGGTAGATAGGTGTTTTGTATTGTATGCGTACCCAGTGGTAGATAGGTGTTTTGTATTGTATGTGTACCCAGTGGTAGATAGGTGTTTTGTATTGTATGCGTCCCCAGTGGTAGATAGGTGTTTTGTATTGTATGTGTACACACTGGTAGATAGGTGTTTTGTATTGTATGTGTACACACTGGTAGATAGGTGTTTTGTATTGTATGCGTACACACTGGTAGATAGGTGTTTTGTACTGTATGTGTACACACTGGTAGATAGGTGTTTTGTATTGTATGTGTACACACTGGTAGATAGGTGTTTTGTATTGTATGTGTACACACTGGTAGATAGGTGTTTTGTACTGTATGTGTACACACTGGTAGATAGGTGTTTTGTATTGTATGTGTACCCAGTGGTAGATAGGTGTTTTGTATTGTATGTGTACCCAGTGGTAGATAGGTGTTTTGTATTGTATGTGTACACACTGGTAGATAGGTGTTTTGTATTGTATGCGTACCCACTGGTAGATATGTGTTTTGTATTGTATGCGTACACACTGGTAGATTGGTGTTTTGTATTGTATGTGTACACACTGGTAGATAGGTGTTTTGTATTGTATGCGTACCCACTGGTAGATAGGTGTTTTGTACTGTATGTATACCCACTGGTAGATAGGTGTTTTGTACTGTATGTGTACACACTGGTAGATAGGTGTTTTGTATTGTATGTGTACCCAGTGGTAGATAGGTGTTTTGTATTGTATGTGTACCCAGTGGTAGATAGGTGTTTTGTACTGTATGTGTACACACTGGTAGATAGGTGTTTTGTATTGTATGTGTACCCAGTGGTAGATAGGTGTTTTGTATTGTATGTGTACACACTGGTAGATAGGTGTTTTGTATTGTATGTGTACACACTGGTAGATAGGTGTTTTGTATTGTATGTGTACCCAGTGGTAGATAGGTGTTTTGTACTGTATGTGTACACACTGGTAGATAGGTGTTTGTATTGTATGTGTACACACTGGTAGATAGGTGTTTTGTATTGTATGTGTACCCAGTGGTAGATAGGTGTTTTGTACTGTATGTGTACACACTGGTAGATAGGTGTTTGTATTGTATGTGTACACACTGGTAGATAGGTGTTTTGTATTGTATGTGTACCCAGTGGTAGATAGGTGTTTTGTACTGTATGTGTACACACTGGTAGATAGGTGTTTTGTACTGTATGTGTACCCACTGGTAGATAGGTGTTTTGTACTGTATGTGTACACACTGGTAGATAGGTGTTTTGTATTGTATGCGTACCCACTGGTAGATAGGTGTTTTGTATTGTATGTGTACACACTGGTAGATAGGTGTTTTGTATTGTATGTGTACACACTGGTAGATATGTGTTTTGTATTCTATGTGTACCCACTGGTAGATAGGTGTTTTGTATTGTATGTGTACCCAGTGGTAGATAGGTGTTTTGTATTGTATGTGTACACACTGGTAGATATGTGTTTTGTATTGTATGTATACCCAGTGGTAGATAGGTGTTTTGTACTGTATGTGTACACACTGGTAGATAGGTGTTTTGTACTGTATGTGTACCCACTGGTAGATAGGTGTTTTGTACTGTATGTGTACACACTGGTAGATAGGTGTTTTGTATTGTATGCGTACCCACTGGTAGATAGGTGTTTTGTATTGTATGTGTACACACTGGTAGATAGGTGTTTTGTATTGTATGTGTACACACTGGTAGATATGTGTTTTGTATTCTATGTGTACCCACTGGTAGATAGGTGTTTTGTATTGTATGTGTACCCAGTGGTAGATAGGTGTTTTGTATTGTATGTGTACACACTGGTAGATATGTGTTTTGTATTGTATGTATACCCAGTGGTAGATAGGTGTTTTGTATTGTATGCGTACCCAGTGGTAGATAGGTGTTTTGTATTGTATGTGTACCCAGTGGTAGATAGGTGTTTTGTACTGTATGTGTACACACTGGTAGATAGGTGTTTTGTATTGTATGTGTACACACTGGTAGATAGGTATTTTGTATTGTATGTGTACCCAGTGGTAGATAGGTGTTTTGTACTGTATGTGTACACACTGGTAGATAGGTGTTTTGTACTGTATGTGTACCCACTGGTAGATAGGTGTTTTGTACTGTATGTGTACACACTGGTAGATAGGTGTTTTGTATTGTATGCGTACCCACTGGTAGATAGGTGTTTTGTATTGTATGTGTACACACTGGTAGATAGGTGTTTTGAATTGTATGTGTACACACTGGTAGATATGTGTTTTGTATTCTATGTGTACCCACTGGTAGATAGGTGTTTTGTATTGTATGTGTACCCAGTGGTAGATAGGTGTTTTGTATTGTATGTGTACACACTGGTAGATAGGTGTTTTGTATTGTATGTATACCCAGTGGTAGATAGGTGTTTTGTATTGTATGCGTACCCAGTGGTAGATAGGTGTTTTGTATTGTATGCGTACCCAGTGGTAGATAGGTGTTTTGTATTGTATGTGTACACACTGGTAGATAGGTGTTTTGTATTGTATGCATACCCAGTGGTAGATAGGTGTTTTGTATTGTATGCATACCCAGTGGTAGATAGGTGTTTTGTATTGTATGTATACCCACTGGTAGATAGGTGTTTTGTATTGTATGCGTACACACTGGTAGATTGGTGTTTTGTATTGTATGTGTACACACTGGTAGATAGGTGTTTTGTATTGTATGCATACCCACTGGTAGATAGGTGTTTTGTATTGTATGTGTACACACTGGTAGATAGGTGTTTTGTATTGTATGCGTACCCACTGGTAGATTGGTGTTTTGTATTGTATGTTTACACACTGGTAGATAGGTGTTTTGTATTGTATGTGTACACACTGGTAGATAGGTGTTTTGTATTCTATGTGTACCCACTGGTAGATATGTGTTTTGTATTGTATGTGTACCCAGTGGTAGATAGGTGTTTTGTATTGTATGTGTACACACTGGTAGATAGGTGTTTTGTATTGTATGTATACCCAGTGGTAGATAGGTGTTTTGTATTGTATGCGTACCCAGTGGTAGATAGGTGTTTTGTATTGTATGTGTACCCAGTGGTAGATAGGTGTTTTGTATTGTATGCGTACCCAGTGGTAGATAGGTGTTTTGTTTTGTATGTGTACACACTGGTAGATAGGTGTTTTGTATTGTATGCATACCCAGTGGTAGATAGGTGTTTTGTATTGTATGTATACCCACTGGTAGATAGGTGTTTTGTATTGTATGCGTACACACTGGTAGATTGGTGTTTTGTATTGTATGTGTACACACTGGTAGATAGGTGTTTTGTATTGTATGCATACCCACTGGTAGATAGGTGTTTTGTATTGTATGTGTACACACTGGTAGATAGGTGTTTTGTATTGTATGTGTACACACTGGTAGATAGGTGTTTTGTATTGTATGCGTACCCACTGGTAGATTGGTGTTTTGTATTGTATGTGTACACACTGGTAGATAGGTGTTTTGTATTGTATGTGTACACACTGATAGATAGGTGTTTTGTATTGTATGCGTACCCACTGGTATATAGGTGTTTTGTATTGTATGCGTACACACTGGTAGATTGGTGTTTTGTATTGTATGTGTACACACTGGTAGATAGGTGTTTTGTATTGTATGTGTACACACTGGTAGATAGGTGTTTTGTATTGTATGCATACACACTGGTAGATAGGTGTTTTGTACTGTATGTGTACACACTGGTAGATAGGTGTTTTGTATTGTATGTGTACACACTGGTAGATAGGTGTTTTGTATTGTATGTGTACACACTGGTAGATAGGTGTTTTGTACTGTATGCATACACACTGGTAGATAGGTGTTTTGTACTGTATGTGTACACACTGGTAGATAGGTGTTTTGTATTGTATGTGTACACACTGGTAGATAGGTGTTTTGTATTGTATGTGTACACACTGGTAGATAGGTGTTTTGTACTGTATGTGTACACACTGGTAGATAGGTGTTTTGTATTGTATGTGTACCCAGTGGTAGATAGGTGTTTTGTATTGTATGCGTACCCAGTGGTAGATAGGTGTTTTGTATTGTATGTGTACCCAGTGGTAGATAGGTGTTTTGTATTGTATGCGTCCCCAGTGGTAGATAGGTGTTTTGTATTGTATGTGTACACACTGGTAGATAGGTGTTTTGTATTGTATGTGTACACACTGGTAGATAGGTGTTTTGTATTGTATGCGTACACACTGGTAGATAGGTGTTTTGTACTGTATGTGTACACACTGGTAGATAGGTGTTTTGTATTGTATGTGTACACACTGGTAGATAGGTGTTTTGTATTGTATGTGTACACACTGGTAGATAGGTGTTTTGTACTGTATGTGTACACACTGGTAGATAGGTGTTTTGTATTGTATGTGTACCCAGTGGTAGATAGGTGTTTTGTATTGTATGTGTACCCAGTGGTAGATAGGTGTTTTGTATTGTATGTGTACACACTGGTAGATAGGTGTTTTGTACTGTATGTGTACCCACTGGTAGATAGGTGTTTTGTACTGTATGTGTACACACTGGTAGATAGGTGTTTTGTATTGTATGCGTACCCACTGGTAGATAGGTGTTTTGTATTGTATGTGTACACACTGGTAGATAGGTGTTTTGTATTGTATGTGTACACACTGGTAGATATGTGTTTTGTATTCTATGTGTACCCACTGGTAGATAGGTGTTTTGTATTGTATGTGTACCCAGTGGTAGATAGGTGTTTTGTACTGTATGTGTACACACTGGTAGATAGGTGTTTTGTATTGTATGTGTACACACTGGTAGATAGGTGTTTTGTATTGTATGTGTACACACTGATAGATAGGTGTTTTGTATTGTATGCGTACCCACTGGTATATAGGTGTTTTGTATTGTATGCGTACACACTGGTAGATTGGTGTTTTGTATTGTATGTGTACACACTGGTAGATAGGTGTTTTGTATTGTATGTGTACACACTGGTAGATAGGTGTTTTGTATTGTATGCATACACACTGGTAGATAGGTGTTTTGTACTGTATGTGTACACACTGGTAGATAGGTGTTTTGTATTGTATGTGTACACACTGGTAGATAGGTGTTTTGTATTGTATGTGTACACACTGGTAGATAGGTGTTTTGTACTGTATGTGTACACACTGGTAGATAGGTGTTTTGTATTGTATGTGTACCCAGTGGTAGATAGGTGTTTTGTATTGTATGCGTACCCAGTGGTAGATAGGTGTTTTGTATTGTATGTGTACCCAGTGGTAGATAGGTGTTTTGTATTGTATGCGTCCCCAGTGGTAGATAGGTGTTTTGTATTGTATGTGTACACACTGGTAGATAGGTGTTTTGTATTGTATGTGTACACACTGGTAGATAGGTGTTTTGTATTGTATGCGTACACACTGGTAGATAGGTGTTTTGTACTGTATGTGTACACACTGGTAGATAGGTGTTTTGTATTGTATGTGTACACACTGGTAGATAGGTGTTTTGTATTGTATGTGTACACACTGGTAGATAGGTGTTTTGTACTGTATGTGTACACACTGGTAGATAGGTGTTTTGTATTGTATGTGTACCCAGTGGTAGATAGGTGTTTTGTATTGTATGTGTACCCAGTGGTAGATAGGTGTTTTGTATTGTATGTGTACACACTGGTAGATAGGTGTTTTGTATTGTATGCGTACCCACTGGTAGATATGTGTTTTGTATTGTATGCGTACACACTGGTAGATTGGTGTTTTGTATTGTATGTGTACACACTGGTAGATAGGTGTTTTGTATTGTATGCGTACCCACTGGTAGATAGGTGTTTTGTACTGTATGTATACCCACTGGTAGATAGGTGTTTTGTACTGTATGTGTACACACTGGTAGATAGGTGTTTTGTATTGTATGTATACCCAGTGGTAGATAGGTGTTTTGTATTGTATGCGTACCCAGTGGTAGATAGGTGTTTTGTATTGTATGTGTACCCAGTGGTAGATAGGTGTTTTGTACTGTATGTGTACACACTGGTAGATAGGTGTTTTGTATTGTATGTGTACACACTGGTAGATAGGTATTTTGTATTGTATGTGTACCCAGTGGTAGATAGGTGTTTTGTACTGTATGTGTACACACTGGTAGATAGGTGTTTTGTACTGTATGTGTACCCACTGGTAGATAGGTGTTTTGTACTGTATGTGTACACACTGGTAGATAGGTGTTTTGTATTGTATGCGTACCCACTGGTAGATAGGTGTTTTGTATTGTATGTGTACACACTGGTAGATAGGTGTTTTGAATTGTATGTGTACACACTGGTAGATATGTGTTTTGTATTCTATGTGTACCCACTGGTAGATAGGTGTTTTGTATTGTATGTGTACCCAGTGGTAGATAGGTGTTTTGTATTGTATGTGTACACACTGGTAGATAGGTGTTTTGTATTGTATGTATACCCAGTGGTAGATAGGTGTTTTGTATTGTATGCGTACCCAGTGGTAGATAGGTGTTTTGTATTGTATGTGTACCCAGTGGTAGATAGGTGTTTTGTATTGTATGCGTACCCAGTGGTAGATAGGTGTTTTGTATTGTATGTGTACACACTGGTAGATAGGTGTTTTGTATTGTATGCATACCCAGTGGTAGATAGGTGTTTTGTATTGTATGTATACCCACTGGTAGATAGGTGTTTTGTATTGTATGCGTACACACTGGTAGATTGGTGTTTTGTATTGTATGTGTACACACTGGTAGATAGGTGTTTTGTATTGTATGCATACCCACTGGTAGATAGGTGTTTTGTATTGTATGTGTACACACTGGTAGATAGGTGTTTTGTATTGTATGCGTACCCACTGGTAGATTGGTGTTTTGTATTGTATGTTTACACACTGGTAGATAGGTGTTTTGTATTGTATGTGTACACACTGGTAGATAGGTGTTTTGTATTCTATGTGTACCCACTGGTAGATATGTGTTTTGTATTGTATGTGTACCCAGTGGTAGATAGGTGTTTTGTATTGTATGTGTACACACTGGTAGATAGGTGTTTTGTATTGTATGTATACCCAGTGGTAGATAGGTGTTTTGTATTGTATGCGTACCCAGTGGTAGATAGGTGTTTTGTATTGTATGTGTACCCAGTGGTAGATAGGTGTTTTGTATTGTATGCGTACCCAGTGGTAGATAGGTGTTTTGTTTTGTATGTGTACACACTGGTAGATAGGTGTTTTGTATTGTATGCATACCCAGTGGTAGATAGGTGTTTTGTATTGTATGTATACCCACTGGTAGATAGGTGTTTTGTATTGTATGCGTACACACTGGTAGATTGGTGTTTTGTATTGTATGTGTACACACTGGTAGATAGGTGTTTTGTATTGTATGCATACCCACTGGTAGATAGGTGTTTTGTATTGTATGTGTACACACTGGTAGATAGGTGTTTTGTATTGTATGCGTACCCACTGGTAGATTGGTGTTTTGTATTGTATGTGTACACACTGGTAGATAGGTGTTTTGTATTGTATGTGTACACACTGATAGATAGGTGTTTTGTATTGTATGCGTACCCACTGGTATATAGGTGTTTTGTATTGTATGCGTACACACTGGTAGATTGGTGTTTTGTATTGTATGTGTACACACTGGTAGATAGGTGTTTTGTATTGTATGTGTACACACTGGTAGATAGGTGTTTTGTATTGTATGCATACACACTGGTAGATAGGTGTTTTGTACTGTATGTGTACACACTGGTAGATAGGTGTTTTGTATTGTATGTGTACACACTGGTAGATAGGTGTTTTGTATTGTATGTGTACACACTGGTAGATAGGTGTTTTGTACTGTATGTGTACACACTGGTAGATAGGTGTTTTGTATTGTATGTGTACCCAGTGGTAGATAGGTGTTTTGTATTGTATGCGTACCCAGTGGTAGATAGGTGTTTTGTATTGTATGTGTACCCAGTGGTAGATAGGTGTTTTGTATTGTATGCGTCCCCAGTGGTAGATAGGTGTTTTGTATTGTATGTGTACACACTGGTAGATAGGTGTTTTGTATTGTATGTGTACACACTGGTAGATAGGTGTTTTGTATTGTATGCGTACACACTGGTAGATAGGTGTTTTGTACTGTATGTGTACACACTGGTAGATAGGTGTTTTGTATTGTATGTGTACACACTGGTAGATAGGTGTTTTGTATTGTATGTGTACACACTGGTAGATAGGTGTTTTGTACTGTATGTGTACACACTGGTAGATAGGTGTTTTGTATTGTATGTGTACCCAGTGGTAGATAGGTGTTTTGTATTGTATGTGTACCCAGTGGTAGATAGGTGTTTTGTATTGTATGTGTACACACTGGTAGATAGGTGTTTTGTACTGTATGTGTACCCACTGGTAGATAGGTGTTTTGTACTGTATGTGTACACACTGGTAGATAGGTGTTTTGTATTGTATGCGTACCCACTGGTAGATAGGTGTTTTGTATTGTATGTGTACACACTGGTAGATAGGTGTTTTGTATTGTATGTGTACACACTGGTAGATATGTGTTTTGTATTCTATGTGTACCCACTGGTAGATAGGTGTTTTGTATTGTATGTGTACCCAGTGGTAGATAGGTGTTTTGTACTGTATGTGTACACACTGGTAGATAGGTGTTTTGTATTGTATGTGTACACACTGGTAGATAGGTGTTTTGTATTGTATGTGTACACACTGATAGATAGGTGTTTTGTATTGTATGCGTACCCACTGGTATATAGGTGTTTTGTATTGTATGCGTACACACTGGTAGATTGGTGTTTTGTATTGTATGTGTACACACTGGTAGATAGGTGTTTTGTATTGTATGTGTACACACTGGTAGATAGGTGTTTTGTATTGTATGCATACACACTGGTAGATAGGTGTTTTGTACTGTATGTGTACACACTGGTAGATAGGTGTTTTGTATTGTATGTGTACACACTGGTAGATAGGTGTTTTGTATTGTATGTGTACACACTGGTAGATAGGTGTTTTGTACTGTATGTGTACACACTGGTAGATAGGTGTTTTGTATTGTATGTGTACCCAGTGGTAGATAGGTGTTTTGTATTGTATGCGTACCCAGTGGTAGATAGGTGTTTTGTATTGTATGTGTACCCAGTGGTAGATAGGTGTTTTGTATTGTATGCGTCCCCAGTGGTAGATAGGTGTTTTGTATTGTATGTGTACACACTGGTAGATAGGTGTTTTGTATTGTATGTGTACACACTGGTAGATAGGTGTTTTGTATTGTATGCGTACACACTGGTAGATAGGTGTTTTGTACTGTATGTGTACACACTGGTAGATAGGTGTTTTGTATTGTATGTGTACACACTGGTAGATAGGTGTTTTGTATTGTATGTGTACACACTGGTAGATAGGTGTTTTGTACTGTATGTGTACACACTGGTAGATAGGTGTTTTGTATTGTATGTGTACCCAGTGGTAGATAGGTGTTTTGTATTGTATGTGTACCCAGTGGTAGATAGGTGTTTTGTATTGTATGTGTACACACTGGTAGATAGGTGTTTTGTATTGTATGCGTACCCACTGGTAGATATGTGTTTTGTATTGTATGCGTACACACTGGTAGATTGGTGTTTTGTATTGTATGTGTACACACTGGTAGATAGGTGTTTTGTATTGTATGCGTACCCACTGGTAGATAGGTGTTTTGTACTGTATGTATACCCACTGGTAGATAGGTGTTTTGTACTGTATGTGTACACACTGGTAGATAGGTGTTTTGTATTGTATGTGTACCCAGTGGTAGATAGGTGTTTTGTATTGTATGTGTACCCAGTGGTAGATAGGTGTTTTGTACTGTATGTGTACACACTGGTAGATAGGTGTTTTGTATTGTATGTGTACCCAGTGGTAGATAGGTGTTTTGTATTGTATGTGTACACACTGGTAGATAGGTGTTTTGTATTGTATGTGTACACACTGGTAGATAGGTGTTTTGTATTGTATGTGTACCCAGTGGTAGATAGGTGTTTTGTACTGTATGTGTACACACTGGTAGATAGGTGTTTGTATTGTATGTGTACACACTGGTAGATAGGTGTTTTGTATTGTATGTGTACCCAGTGGTAGATAGGTGTTTTGTACTGTATGTGTACACACTGGTAGATAGGTGTTTTGTACTGTATGTGTACCCACTGGTAGATAGGTGTTTTGTACTGTATGTGTACACACTGGTAGATAGGTGTTTTGTATTGTATGCGTACCCACTGGTAGATAGGTGTTTTGTATTGTATGTGTACACACTGGTAGATAGGTGTTTTGTATTGTATGTGTACACACTGGTAGATATGTGTTTTGTATTCTATGTGTACCCACTGGTAGATAGGTGTTTTGTATTGTATGTGTACCCAGTGGTAGATAGGTGTTTTGTATTGTATGTGTACACACTGGTAGATATGTGTTTTGTATTGTATGTATACCCAGTGGTAGATAGGTGTTTTGTATTGTATGCGTACCCAGTGGTAGATAGGTGTTTTGTATTGTATGTGTACCCAGTGGTAGATAGGTGTTTTGTACTGTATGTGTACACACTGGTAGATAGGTGTTTTGTATTGTATGTGTACACACTGGTAGATAGGTATTTTGTATTGTATGTGTACCCAGTGGTAGATAGGTGTTTTGTACTGTATGTGTACACACTGGTAGATAGGTGTTTTGTACTGTATGTGTACCCACTGGTAGATAGGTGTTTTGTACTGTATGTGTACACACTGGTAGATAGGTGTTTTGTATTGTATGCGTACCCACTGGTAGATAGGTGTTTTGTATTGTATGTGTACACACTGGTAGATAGGTGTTTTGAATTGTATGTGTACACACTGGTAGATATGTGTTTTGTATTCTATGTGTACCCACTGGTAGATAGGTGTTTTGTATTGTATGTGTACCCAGTGGTAGATAGGTGTTTTGTATTGTATGTGTACACACTGGTAGATAGGTGTTTTGTATTGTATGTATACCCAGTGGTAGATAGGTGTTTTGTATTGTATGCGTACCCAGTGGTAGATAGGTGTTTTGTATTGTATGTGTACCCAGTGGTAGATAGGTGTTTTGTATTGTATGCGTACCCAGTGGTAGATAGGTGTTTTGTATTGTATGTGTACACACTGGTAGATAGGTGTTTTGTATTGTATGCATACCCAGTGGTAGATAGGTGTTTTGTATTGTATGTATACCCACTGGTAGATAGGTGTTTTGTATTGTATGCGTACACACTGGTAGATTGGTGTTTTGTATTGTATGTGTACACACTGGTAGATAGGTGTTTTGTATTGTATGCATACCCACTGGTAGATAGGTGTTTTGTATTGTATGTGTACACACTGGTAGATAGGTGTTTTGTATTGTATGCGTACCCACTGGTAGATTGGTGTTTTGTATTGTATGTTTACACACTGGTAGATAGGTGTTTTGTATTGTATGTGTACACACTGGTAGATAGGTGTTTTGTATTCTATGTGTACCCACTGGTAGATATGTGTTTTGTATTGTATGTGTACCCAGTGGTAGATAGGTGTTTTGTATTGTATGTGTACACACTGGTAGATAGGTGTTTTGTATTGTATGTGTACACACTGGTAGATAGGTGTTTTGTATTGTATGCGTACCCAGTGGTAGATAGGTGTTTTGTATTGTATGTGTACCCAGTGGTAGATAGGTGTTTTGTATTGTATGTGTACACACTGGTAGATAGGTGTTTTGCATTGTATGTGTACCCAGTGGTAGATAGGTGTTTTGTATTGTATGTGTACACACTGGTAGATAGGTGTTTTGTATTGTATGCGTACACACTGGTAGATAGGTGTTTTGTACTGTATGTGTACACACTGGTAGATAGGTGTTTTGTATTGTATGTGTACACACTGGTAGATAGGTGTTTTGTATTGTATGTGTACACACTGGTAGATAGGTGTTTTGTACTGTATGTGTACACACTGGTAGATAGGTGTTTTGTATTGTATGTGTACCCAGTGGTAGATAGGTGTTTTGTATTGTATGTGTACCCAGTGGTAGATAGGTGTTTTGTACTGTATGTGTACACACTGGTATAGGTGTTTTGTATTGTATGTGTACACACTGGTAGATAGGTGTTTTGTATTGTATGTGTACCCAGTGGTAGATAGGTGTTTTGTACTGTATGTGTACACACTGGTAGATAGGTGTTTTGTACTGTATGTGTACCCACTGGTAGATAGGTGTGTTGTACTGTATGTGTACACACTGGTAGATAGGTGTTTTGTATTCTATGTGTACCCACTGGTAGATAGGTGTTTTGTATTGTATGTGTACCCAGTGGTAGATAGGTGTTTTGTATTGTATGTGTACAAACTGGTAGATAGGTGTTTTGTATTGCATGTGTACACACTGGTAGATAGGTGTTTTGTATTGTATGTGTACACACTGGTAGATAGGTGTTTTGTATTGTATGCGTACACACTGGTAGATAGGTGTTTTGTACTGTATGTGTACACACTGGTAGATAGGTGTTTTGTATTGTATGTGTACACACTGGTAGATAGGTGTTTTGTATTGTATGTGTACACACTGGTAGATAGGTGTTTTGTACTGTATGTGTACATACTGGTAGATAGGTGTTTTGTATTGTATGTGTACCCAGTGGTAGATAGGTGTTTTGTATTGTATGTGTACCCAGTGGTAGATAGGTGTTTTGTATTGTATGTGTACACACTGGTAGATAGGTGTTTTGTATTGTATGCGTACCCACTGGTAGATATGTGTTTTGTATTGTATGCGTACACACTGGTAGATTGGTGTTTTGTATTGTATGTGTACACACTGGTAGATATGTGTTTTGTATTGTATGTATACCCAGTGGTAGATAGGTGTTTTGTACTGTATGTGTACACACTGGTAGATAGGTGTTTTGTACTGTATGTGTACCCACTGGTAGATAGGTGTTTTGTACTGTATGTGTACACACTGGTAGATATGTGTTTTGTATTCTATGTGTACCCACTGGTAGATAGGTGTTTTGTATTGTATGTGTACCCAGTGGTAGATAGGTGTTTTGTATTGTATGTGTACACACTGGTAGATATGTGTTTTGTATTGTATGTATACCCAGTGGTAGATAGGTGTTTTGTACTGTATGTGTACACACTGGTAGATAGGTGTTTTGTACTGTATGTGTACCCACTGGTAGATAGGTGTTTTGTACTGTATGTGTACACACTGGTAGATAGGTGTTTTGTATTGTATGCGTACCCACTGGTAGATAGGTGTTTTGTATTGTATGTGTACACACTGGTAGATAGGTGTTTTGTATTGTATGTGTACACACTGGTAGATATGTGTTTTGTATTCTATGTGTACCCACTGGTAGATAGGTGTTTTGTATTGTATGTGTACCCAGTGGTAGATAGGTGTTTTGTATTGTATGTGTACACACTGGTAGATATGTGTTTTGTATTGTATGTATACCCAGTGGTAGATAGGTGTTTTGTATTGTATGCGTACCCAGTGGTAGATAGGTGTTTTGTATTGTATGTGTACCCAGTGGTAGATAGGTGTTTTGTACTGTATGTGTACACACTGGTAGATAGGTGTTTTGTATTGTATGTGTACACACTGGTAGATAGGTATTTTGTATTGTATGTGTACCCAGTGGTAGATAGGTGTTTTGTACTGTATGTGTACACACTGGTAGATAGGTGTTTTGTACTGTATGTGTACCCACTGGTAGATAGGTGTTTTGTACTGTATGTGTACACACTGGTAGATAGGTGTTTTGTATTGTATGCGTACCCACTGGTAGATAGGTGTTTTGTATTGTATGTGTACACACTGGTAGATAGGTGTTTTGAATTGTATGTGTACACACTGGTAGATATGTGTTTTGTATTCTATGTGTACCCACTGGTAGATAGGTGTTTTGTATTGTATGTGTACCCAGTGGTAGATAGGTGTTTTGTATTGTATGTGTACACACTGGTAGATAGGTGTTTTGTATTGTATGTATACCCAGTGGTAGATAGGTGTTTTGTATTGTATGCGTACCCAGTGGTAGATAGGTGTTTTGTATTGTATGTGTACCCAGTGGTAGATAGGTGTTTTGTATTGTATGCGTACCCAGTGGTAGATAGGTGTTTTGTATTGTATGTGTACACACTGGTAGATAGGTGTTTTGTATTGTATGCATACCCAGTGGTAGATAGGTGTTTTGTATTGTATGTATACCCACTGGTAGATAGGTGTTTTGTATTGTATGCGTACACACTGGTAGATTGGTGTTTTGTATTGTATGTGTACACACTGGTAGATAGGTGTTTTGTATTGTATGCATACCCACTGGTAGATAGGTGTTTTGTATTGTATGTGTACACACTGGTAGATAGGTGTTTTGTATTGTATGCGTACCCACTGGTAGATTGGTGTTTTGTATTGTATGTTTACACACTGGTAGATAGGTGTTTTGTATTGTATGTGTACACACTGGTAGATAGGTGTTTTGTATTCTATGTGTACCCACTGGTAGATATGTGTTTTGTATTGTATGTGTACCCAGTGGTAGATAGGTGTTTTGTATTGTATGTGTACACACTGGTAGATAGGTGTTTTGTATTGTATGTATACCCAGTGGTAGATAGGTGTTTTGTATTGTATGCGTACCCAGTGGTAGATAGGTGTTTTGTATTGTATGTGTACCCAGTGGTAGATAGGTGTTTTGTATTGTATGCGTACCCAGTGGTAGATAGGTGTTTTGTTTTGTATGTGTACACACTGGTAGATAGGTGTTTTGTATTGTATGCATACCCAGTGGTAGATAGGTGTTTTGTATTGTATGTATACCCACTGGTAGATAGGTGTTTTGTATTGTATGCGTACACACTGGTAGATTGGTGTTTTGTATTGTATGTGTACACACTGGTAGATAGGTGTTTTGTATTGTATGCATACCCACTGGTAGATAGGTGTTTTGTATTGTATGTGTACACACTGGTAGATAGGTGTTTTGTACTGTATGTGTACCCACTGGTAGATAGGTGTTTTGTACTGTATGTGTACACACTGGTAGATAGGTGTTTTGTATTGTATGCGTACCCACTGGTAGATAGGTGTTTTGTATTGTATGTGTACACACTGGTAGATAGGTGTTTTGTATTGTATGTGTACACACTGGTAGATATGTGTTTTGTATTCTATGTGTACCCACTGGTAGATAGGTGTTTTGTATTGTATGTGTACCCAGTGGTAGATAGGTGTTTTGTACTGTATGTGTACACACTGGTAGATAGGTGTTTTGTATTGTATGTGTACACACTGGTAGATAGGTGTTTTGTATTGTATGTGTACACACTGATAGATAGGTGTTTTGTATTGTATGCGTACCCACTGGTATATAGGTGTTTTGTATTGTATGCGTACACACTGGTAGATTGGTGTTTTGTATTGTATGTGTACACACTGGTAGATAGGTGTTTTGTATTGTATGTGTACACACTGGTAGATAGGTGTTTTGTATTGTATGCATACACACTGGTAGATAGGTGTTTTGTACTGTATGTGTACACACTGGTAGATAGGTGTTTTGTATTGTATGTGTACACACTGGTAGATAGGTGTTTTGTATTGTATGTGTACACACTGGTAGATAGGTGTTTTGTACTGTATGTGTACACACTGGTAGATAGGTGTTTTGTATTGTATGTGTACCCAGTGGTAGATAGGTGTTTTGTATTGTATGCGTACCCAGTGGTAGATAGGTGTTTTGTATTGTATGTGTACCCAGTGGTAGATAGGTGTTTTGTATTGTATGCGTCCCCAGTGGTAGATAGGTGTTTTGTATTGTATGTGTACACACTGGTAGATAGGTGTTTTGTATTGTATGTGTACACACTGGTAGATAGGTGTTTTGTATTGTATGCGTACACACTGGTAGATAGGTGTTTTGTACTGTATGTGTACACACTGGTAGATAGGTGTTTTGTATTGTATGTGTACACACTGGTAGATAGGTGTTTTGTATTGTATGTGTACACACTGGTAGATAGGTGTTTTGTACTGTATGTGTACACACTGGTAGATAGGTGTTTTGTATTGTATGTGTACCCAGTGGTAGATAGGTGTTTTGTATTGTATGTGTACCCAGTGGTAGATAGGTGTTTTGTATTGTATGTGTACACACTGGTAGATAGGTGTTTTGTATTGTATGCGTACCCACTGGTAGATATGTGTTTTGTATTGTATGCGTACACACTGGTAGATTGGTGTTTTGTATTGTATGTGTACACACTGGTAGATAGGTGTTTTGTATTGTATGTGTACACACTGGTAGATAGGTGTTTTGTATTGTATGTATACCCAGTGGTAGATAGGTGTTTTGTATTGTATGCGTACCCAGTGGTAGATAGGTGTTTTGTATTGTATGTGTACCCAGTGGTAGATAGGTGTTTTGTATTGTATGCGTACCCAGTGGTAGATAGGTGTTTTGTTTTGTATGTGTACACACTGGTAGATAGGTGTTTTGTATTGTATGCATACCCAGTGGTAGATAGGTGTTTTGTATTGTATGTATACCCACTGGTAGATAGGTGTTTTGTATTGTATGCGTACACACTGGTAGATTGGTGTTTTGTATTGTATGTGTACACACTGGTAGATAGGTGTTTTGTATTGTATGCATACCCACTGGTAGATAGGTGTTTTGTATTGTATGTGTACACACTGGTAGATAGGTGTTTTGTACTGTATGTGTACCCACTGGTAGATAGGTGTTTTGTACTGTATGTGTACACACTGGTAGATAGGTGTTTTGTATTGTATGCGTACCCACTGGTAGATAGGTGTTTTGTATTGTATGTGTACACACTGGTAGATAGGTGTTTTGTATTGTATGTGTACACACTGGTAGATATGTGTTTTGTATTCTATGTGTACCCACTGGTAGATAGGTGTTTTGTATTGTATGTGTACCCAGTGGTAGATAGGTGTTTTGTACTGTATGTGTACACACTGGTAGATAGGTGTTTTGTATTGTATGTGTACACACTGGTAGATAGGTGTTTTGTATTGTATGTGTACACACTGATAGATAGGTGTTTTGTATTGTATGCGTACCCACTGGTATATAGGTGTTTTGTATTGTATGCGTACACACTGGTAGATTGGTGTTTTGTATTGTATGTGTACACACTGGTAGATAGGTGTTTTGTATTGTATGTGTACACACTGGTAGATAGGTGTTTTGTATTGTATGCATACACACTGGTAGATAGGTGTTTTGTACTGTATGTGTACACACTGGTAGATAGGTGTTTTGTATTGTATGTGTACACACTGGTAGATAGGTGTTTTGTATTGTATGTGTACACACTGGTAGATAGGTGTTTTGTACTGTATGTGTACACACTGGTAGATAGGTGTTTTGTATTGTATGTGTACCCAGTGGTAGATAGGTGTTTTGTATTGTATGCGTACCCAGTGGTAGATAGGTGTTTTGTATTGTATGTGTACCCAGTGGTAGATAGGTGTTTTGTATTGTATGCGTCCCCAGTGGTAGATAGGTGTTTTGTATTGTATGTGTACACACTGGTAGATAGGTGTTTTGTATTGTATGTGTACACACTGGTAGATAGGTGTTTTGTATTGTATGCGTACACACTGGTAGATAGGTGTTTTGTACTGTATGTGTACACACTGGTAGATAGGTGTTTTGTATTGTATGTGTACACACTGGTAGATAGGTGTTTTGTATTGTATGTGTACACACTGGTAGATAGGTGTTTTGTACTGTATGTGTACACACTGGTAGATAGGTGTTTTGTATTGTATGTGTACCCAGTGGTAGATAGGTGTTTTGTATTGTATGTGTACCCAGTGGTAGATAGGTGTTTTGTATTGTATGTGTACACACTGGTAGATAGGTGTTTTGTATTGTATGCGTACCCACTGGTAGATATGTGTTTTGTATTGTATGCGTACACACTGGTAGATTGGTGTTTTGTATTGTATGTGTACACACTGGTAGATAGGTGTTTTGTATTGTATGCGTACCCACTGGTAGATAGGTGTTTTGTACTGTATGTATACCCACTGGTAGATAGGTGTTTTGTACTGTATGTGTACACACTGGTAGATAGGTGTTTTGTATTGTATGTGTACCCAGTGGTAGATAGGTGTTTTGTATTGTATGTGTACCCAGTGGTAGATAGGTGTTTTGTACTGTATGTGTACACACTGGTAGATAGGTGTTTTGTATTGTATGTGTACCCAGTGGTAGATAGGTGTTTTGTATTGTATGTGTACACACTGGTAGATAGGTGTTTTGTATTGTATGTGTACACACTGGTAGATAGGTGTTTTGTATTGTATGTGTACCCAGTGGTAGATAGGTGTTTTGTACTGTATGTGTACACACTGGTAGATAGGTGTTTGTATTGTATGTGTACACACTGGTAGATAGGTGTTTTGTATTGTATGTGTACCCAGTGGTAGATAGGTGTTTTGTACTGTATGTGTACACACTGGTAGATAGGTGTTTTGTACTGTATGTGTACCCACTGGTAGATAGGTGTTTTGTACTGTATGTGTACACACTGGTAGATAGGTGTTTTGTATTGTATGCGTACCCACTGGTAGATAGGTGTTTTGTATTGTATGTGTACACACTGGTAGATAGGTGTTTTGTATTGTATGTGTACACACTGGTAGATATGTGTTTTGTATTCTATGTGTACCCACTGGTAGATAGGTGTTTTGTATTGTATGTGTACCCAGTGGTAGATAGGTGTTTTGTATTGTATGTGTACACACTGGTAGATATGTGTTTTGTATTGTATGTATACCCAGTGGTAGATAGGTGTTTTGTACTGTATGTGTACACACTGGTAGATAGGTGTTTTGTACTGTATGTGTACCCACTGGTAGATAGGTGTTTTGTACTGTATGTGTACACACTGGTAGATAGGTGTTTTGTATTGTATGCGTACCCACTGGTAGATAGGTGTTTTGTATTGTATGTGTACACACTGGTAGATAGGTGTTTTGTATTGTATGTGTACACACTGGTAGATATGTGTTTTGTATTCTATGTGTACCCACTGGTAGATAGGTGTTTTGTATTGTATGTGTACCCAGTGGTAGATAGGTGTTTTGTATTGTATGTGTACACACTGGTAGATATGTGTTTTGTATTGTATGTATACCCAGTGGTAGATAGGTGTTTTGTATTGTATGCGTACCCAGTGGTAGATAGGTGTTTTGTATTGTATGTGTACCCAGTGGTAGATAGGTGTTTTGTACTGTATGTGTACACACTGGTAGATAGGTGTTTTGTATTGTATGTGTACACACTGGTAGATAGGTATTTTGTATTGTATGTGTACCCAGTGGTAGATAGGTGTTTTGTACTGTATGTGTACACACTGGTAGATAGGTGTTTTGTATTGTATGTGTACACACTGGTAGATAGGTGTTTTGTACTGTATGTGTACACACTGGTAGATAGGTGTTTTGTATTGTATGTGTACCCAGTGGTAGATAGGTGTTTTGTATTGTATGTGTACCCAGTGGTAGATAGGTGTTTTGTATTGTATGTGTACACACTGGTAGATAGGTGTTTTGTATTGTATGCGTACCCACTGGTAGATATGTGTTTTGTATTGTATGCGTACACACTGGTAGATTGGTGTTTTGTATTGTATGTGTACACACTGGTAGATAGGTGTTTTGTATTGTATGTGTACACACTGGTAGATAGGTGTTTTGTATTGTATGTATACCCAGTGGTAGATAGGTGTTTTGTATTGTATGCGTACCCAGTGGTAGATAGGTGTTTTGTATTGTATGTGTACCCAGTGGTAGATAGGTGTTTTGTATTGTATGCGTACCCAGTGGTAGATAGGTGTTTTGTTTTGTATGTGTACACACTGGTAGATAGGTGTTTTGTATTGTATGCATACCCAGTGGTAGATAGGTGTTTTGTATTGTATGTATACCCACTGGTAGATAGGTGTTTTGTATTGTATGCGTACACACTGGTAGATTGGTGTTTTGTATTGTATGTGTACACACTGGTAGATAGGTGTTTTGTATTGTATGCATACCCACTGGTAGATAGGTGTTTTGTATTGTATGTGTACACACTGGTAGATAGGTGTTTTGTACTGTATGTGTACCCACTGGTAGATAGGTGTTTTGTACTGTATGTGTACACACTGGTAGATAGGTGTTTTGTATTGTATGCGTACCCACTGGTAGATAGGTGTTTTGTATTGTATGTGTACACACTGGTAGATAGGTGTTTTGTATTGTATGTGTACACACTGGTAGATATGTGTTTTGTATTCTATGTGTACCCACTGGTAGATAGGTGTTTTGTATTGTATGTGTACCCAGTGGTAGATAGGTGTTTTGTACTGTATGTGTACACACTGGTAGATAGGTGTTTTGTATTGTATGTGTACACACTGGTAGATAGGTGTTTTGTATTGTATGTGTACACACTGATAGATAGGTGTTTTGTATTGTATGCGTACCCACTGGTATATAGGTGTTTTGTATTGTATGCGTACACACTGGTAGATTGGTGTTTTGTATTGTATGTGTACACACTGGTAGATAGGTGTTTTGTATTGTATGTGTACACACTGGTAGATAGGTGTTTTGTATTGTATGCATACACACTGGTAGATAGGTGTTTTGTACTGTATGTGTACACACTGGTAGATAGGTGTTTTGTATTGTATGTGTACACACTGGTAGATAGGTGTTTTGTATTGTATGTGTACACACTGGTAGATAGGTGTTTTGTACTGTATGTGTACACACTGGTAGATAGGTGTTTTGTATTGTATGTGTACCCAGTGGTAGATAGGTGTTTTGTATTGTATGCGTACCCAGTGGTAGATAGGTGTTTTGTATTGTATGTGTACCCAGTGGTAGATAGGTGTTTTGTATTGTATGCGTCCCCAGTGGTAGATAGGTGTTTTGTATTGTATGTGTACACACTGGTAGATAGGTGTTTTGTATTGTATGTGTACACACTGGTAGATAGGTGTTTTGTATTGTATGCGTACACACTGGTAGATAGGTGTTTTGTACTGTATGTGTACACACTGGTAGATAGGTGTTTTGTATTGTATGTGTACACACTGGTAGATAGGTGTTTTGTATTGTATGTGTACACACTGGTAGATAGGTGTTTTGTACTGTATGTGTACACACTGGTAGATAGGTGTTTTGTATTGTATGTGTACCCAGTGGTAGATAGGTGTTTTGTATTGTATGTGTACCCAGTGGTAGATAGGTGTTTTGTATTGTATGTGTACACACTGGTAGATAGGTGTTTTGTATTGTATGCGTACCCACTGGTAGATATGTGTTTTGTATTGTATGCGTACACACTGGTAGATTGGTGTTTTGTATTGTATGTGTACACACTGGTAGATAGGTGTTTTGTATTGTATGCGTACCCACTGGTAGATAGGTGTTTTGTACTGTATGTATACCCACTGGTAGATAGGTGTTTTGTACTGTATGTGTACACACTGGTAGATAGGTGTTTTGTATTGTATGTGTACCCAGTGGTAGATAGGTGTTTTGTATTGTATGTGTACCCAGTGGTAGATAGGTGTTTTGTACTGTATGTGTACACACTGGTAGATAGGTGTTTTGTATTGTATGTGTACCCAGTGGTAGATAGGTGTTTTGTATTGTATGTGTACACACTGGTAGATAGGTGTTTTGTATTGTATGTGTACACACTGGTAGATAGGTGTTTTGTATTGTATGTGTACCCAGTGGTAGATAGGTGTTTTGTACTGTATGTGTACACACTGGTAGATAGGTGTTTGTATTGTATGTGTACACACTGGTAGATAGGTGTTTTGTATTGTATGTGTACCCAGTGGTAGATAGGTGTTTTGTACTGTATGTGTACACACTGGTAGATAGGTGTTTTGTACTGTATGTGTACCCACTGGTAGATAGGTGTTTTGTACTGTATGTGTACACACTGGTAGATAGGTGTTTTGTATTGTATGCGTACCCACTGGTAGATAGGTGTTTTGTATTGTATGTGTACACACTGGTAGATAGGTGTTTTGTATTGTATGTGTACACACTGGTAGATATGTGTTTTGTATTCTATGTGTACCCACTGGTAGATAGGTGTTTTGTATTGTATGTGTACCCAGTGGTAGATAGGTGTTTTGTATTGTATGTGTACACACTGGTAGATATGTGTTTTGTATTGTATGTATACCCAGTGGTAGATAGGTGTTTTGTACTGTATGTGTACACACTGGTAGATAGGTGTTTTGTACTGTATGTGTACCCACTGGTAGATAGGTGTTTTGTACTGTATGTGTACACACTGGTAGATAGGTGTTTTGTATTGTATGCGTACCCACTGGTAGATAGGTGTTTTGTATTGTATGTGTACACACTGGTAGATAGGTGTTTTGTATTGTATGTGTACACACTGGTAGATATGTGTTTTGTATTCTATGTGTACCCACTGGTAGATAGGTGTTTTGTATTGTATGTGTACCCAGTGGTAGATAGGTGTTTTGTATTGTATGTGTACACACTGGTAGATATGTGTTTTGTATTGTATGTATACCCAGTGGTAGATAGGTGTTTTGTATTGTATGCGTACCCAGTGGTAGATAGGTGTTTTGTATTGTATGTGTACCCAGTGGTAGATAGGTGTTTTGTACTGTATGTGTACACACTGGTAGATAGGTGTTTTGTATTGTATGTGTACACACTGGTAGATAGGTATTTTGTATTGTATGTGTACCCAGTGGTAGATAGGTGTTTTGTACTGTATGTGTACACACTGGTAGATAGGTGTTTTGTACTGTATGTGTACCCACTGGTAGATAGGTGTTTTGTACTGTATGTGTACACACTGGTAGATAGGTGTTTTGTATTGTATGCGTACCCACTGGTAGATAGGTGTTTTGTATTGTATGTGTACACACTGGTAGATAGGTGTTTTGAATTGTATGTGTACACACTGGTAGATATGTGTTTTGTATTCTATGTGTACCCACTGGTAGATAGGTGTTTTGTATTGTATGTGTACCCAGTGGTAGATAGGTGTTTTGTATTGTATGTGTACACACTGGTAGATAGGTGTTTTGTATTGTATGTATACCCAGTGGTAGATAGGTGTTTTGTATTGTATGCGTACCCAGTGGTAGATAGGTGTTTTGTATTGTATGTGTACCCAGTGGTAGATAGGTGTTTTGTATTGTATGCGTACCCAGTGGTAGATAGGTGTTTTGTATTGTATGTGTACACACTGGTAGATAGGTGTTTTGTATTGTATGCATACCCAGTGGTAGATAGGTGTTTTGTATTGTATGTATACCCACTGGTAGATAGGTGTTTTGTATTGTATGCGTACACACTGGTAGATTGGTGTTTTGTATTGTATGTGTACACACTGGTAGATAGGTGTTTTGTATTGTATGCATACCCACTGGTAGATAGGTGTTTTGTATTGTATGTGTACACACTGGTAGATAGGTGTTTTGTATTGTATGCGTACCCACTGGTAGATTGGTGTTTTGTATTGTATGTTTACACACTGGTAGATAGGTGTTTTGTATTGTATGTGTACACACTGGTAGATAGGTGTTTTGTATTCTATGTGTACCCACTGGTAGATATGTGTTTTGTATTGTATGTGTACCCAGTGGTAGATAGGTGTTTTGTATTGTATGTGTACACACTGGTAGATAGGTGTTTTGTATTGTATGTATACCCAGTGGTAGATAGGTGTTTTGTATTGTATGCGTACCCAGTGGTAGATAGGTGTTTTGTATTGTATGTGTACCCAGTGGTAGATAGGTGTTTTGTATTGTATGCGTACCCAGTGGTAGATAGGTGTTTTGTTTTGTATGTGTACACACTGGTAGATAGGTGTTTTGTATTGTATGCATACCCAGTGGTAGATAGGTGTTTTGTATTGTATGTATACCCACTGGTAGATAGGTGTTTTGTATTGTATGCGTACACACTGGTAGATTGGTGTTTTGTATTGTATGTGTACACACTGGTAGATAGGTGTTTTGTATTGTATGCATACCCACTGGTAGATAGGTGTTTTGTATTGTATGTGTACACACTGGTAGATAGGTGTTTTGTATTGTATGCGTACCCACTGGTAGATTGGTGTTTTGTATTGTATGTGTACACACTGGTAGATAGGTGTTTTGTATTGTATGTGTACACACTGATAGATAGGTGTTTTGTATTGTATGCGTACCCACTGGTATATAGGTGTTTTGTATTGTATGCGTACACACTGGTAGATTGGTGTTTTGTATTGTATGTGTACACACTGGTAGATAGGTGTTTTGTATTGTATGTGTACACACTGGTAGATAGGTGTTTTGTATTGTATGCATACACACTGGTAGATAGGTGTTTTGTACTGTATGTGTACACACTGGTAGATAGGTGTTTTGTATTGTATGTGTACACACTGGTAGATAGGTGTTTTGTATTGTATGTGTACACACTGGTAGATAGGTGTTTTGTACTGTATGTGTACACACTGGTAGATAGGTGTTTTGTATTGTATGTGTACCCAGTGGTAGATAGGTGTTTTGTATTGTATGCGTACCCAGTGGTAGATAGGTGTTTTGTATTGTATGTGTACCCAGTGGTAGATAGGTGTTTTGTATTGTATGCGTCCCCAGTGGTAGATAGGTGTTTTGTATTGTATGTGTACACACTGGTAGATAGGTGTTTTGTATTGTATGTGTACACACTGGTAGATAGGTGTTTTGTATTGTATGCGTACACACTGGTAGATAGGTGTTTTGTACTGTATGTGTACACACTGGTAGATAGGTGTTTTGTATTGTATGTGTACACACTGGTAGATAGGTGTTTTGTATTGTATGTGTACACACTGGTAGATAGGTGTTTTGTACTGTATGTGTACACACTGGTAGATAGGTGTTTTGTATTGTATGTGTACCCAGTGGTAGATAGGTGTTTTGTATTGTATGTGTACCCAGTGGTAGATAGGTGTTTTGTATTGTATGTGTACACACTGGTAGATAGGTGTTTTGTACTGTATGTGTACCCACTGGTAGATAGGTGTTTTGTACTGTATGTGTACACACTGGTAGATAGGTGTTTTGTATTGTATGCGTACCCACTGGTAGATAGGTGTTTTGTATTGTATGTGTACACACTGGTAGATAGGTGTTTTGTATTGTATGTGTACACACTGGTAGATATGTGTTTTGTATTCTATGTGTACCCACTGGTAGATAGGTGTTTTGTATTGTATGTGTACCCAGTGGTAGATAGGTGTTTTGTACTGTATGTGTACACACTGGTAGATAGGTGTTTTGTATTGTATGTGTACACACTGGTAGATAGGTGTTTTGTATTGTATGTGTACACACTGATAGATAGGTGTTTTGTATTGTATGCGTACCCACTGGTATATAGGTGTTTTGTATTGTATGCGTACACACTGGTAGATTGGTGTTTTGTATTGTATGTGTACACACTGGTAGATAGGTGTTTTGTATTGTATGTGTACACACTGGTAGATAGGTGTTTTGTATTGTATGCATACACACTGGTAGATAGGTGTTTTGTACTGTATGTGTACACACTGGTAGATAGGTGTTTTGTATTGTATGTGTACACACTGGTAGATAGGTGTTTTGTATTGTATGTGTACACACTGGTAGATAGGTGTTTTGTACTGTATGTGTACACACTGGTAGATAGGTGTTTTGTATTGTATGTGTACCCAGTGGTAGATAGGTGTTTTGTATTGTATGCGTACCCAGTGGTAGATAGGTGTTTTGTATTGTATGTGTACCCAGTGGTAGATAGGTGTTTTGTATTGTATGCGTCCCCAGTGGTAGATAGGTGTTTTGTATTGTATGTGTACACACTGGTAGATAGGTGTTTTGTATTGTATGTGTACACACTGGTAGATAGGTGTTTTGTATTGTATGCGTACACACTGGTAGATAGGTGTTTTGTACTGTATGTGTACACACTGGTAGATAGGTGTTTTGTATTGTATGTGTACACACTGGTAGATAGGTGTTTTGTATTGTATGTGTACACACTGGTAGATAGGTGTTTTGTACTGTATGTGTACACACTGGTAGATAGGTGTTTTGTATTGTATGTGTACCCAGTGGTAGATAGGTGTTTTGTATTGTATGTGTACCCAGTGGTAGATAGGTGTTTTGTATTGTATGTGTACACACTGGTAGATAGGTGTTTTGTATTGTATGCGTACCCACTGGTAGATATGTGTTTTGTATTGTATGCGTACACACTGGTAGATTGGTGTTTTGTATTGTATGTGTACACACTGGTAGATAGGTGTTTTGTATTGTATGCGTACCCACTGGTAGATAGGTGTTTTGTACTGTATGTATACCCACTGGTAGATAGGTGTTTTGTACTGTATGTGTACACACTGGTAGATAGGTGTTTTGTATTGTATGTGTACCCAGTGGTAGATAGGTGTTTTGTATTGTATGTGTACCCAGTGGTAGATAGGTGTTTTGTACTGTATGTGTACACACTGGTAGATAGGTGTTTTGTATTGTATGTGTACCCAGTGGTAGATAGGTGTTTTGTATTGTATGTGTACACACTGGTAGATAGGTGTTTTGTATTGTATGTGTACACACTGGTAGATAGGTGTTTTGTATTGTATGTGTACCCAGTGGTAGATAGGTGTTTTGTACTGTATGTGTACACACTGGTAGATAGGTGTTTGTATTGTATGTGTACACACTGGTAGATAGGTGTTTTGTATTGTATGTGTACCCAGTGGTAGATAGGTGTTTTGTACTGTATGTGTACACACTGGTAGATAGGTGTTTTGTACTGTATGTGTACCCACTGGTAGATAGGTGTTTTGTACTGTATGTGTACACACTGGTAGATAGGTGTTTTGTATTGTATGCGTACCCACTGGTAGATAGGTGTTTTGTATTGTATGTGTACACACTGGTAGATAGGTGTTTTGTATTGTATGTGTACACACTGGTAGATATGTGTTTTGTATTCTATGTGTACCCACTGGTAGATAGGTGTTTTGTATTGTATGTGTACCCAGTGGTAGATAGGTGTTTTGTATTGTATGTGTACACACTGGTAGATATGTGTTTTGTATTGTATGTATACCCAGTGGTAGATAGGTGTTTTGTATTGTATGCGTACCCAGTGGTAGATAGGTGTTTTGTATTGTATGTGTACCCAGTGGTAGATAGGTGTTTTGTACTGTATGTGTACACACTGGTAGATAGGTGTTTTGTATTGTATGTGTACACACTGGTAGATAGGTATTTTGTATTGTATGTGTACCCAGTGGTAGATAGGTGTTTTGTACTGTATGTGTACACACTGGTAGATAGGTGTTTTGTACTGTATGTGTACCCACTGGTAGATAGGTGTTTTGTACTGTATGTGTACACACTGGTAGATAGGTGTTTTGTATTGTATGCGTACCCACTGGTAGATAGGTGTTTTGTATTGTATGTGTACACACTGGTAGATAGGTGTTTTGAATTGTATGTGTACACACTGGTAGATATGTGTTTTGTATTCTATGTGTACCCACTGGTAGATAGGTGTTTTGTATTGTATGTGTACCCAGTGGTAGATAGGTGTTTTGTATTGTATGTGTACACACTGGTAGATAGGTGTTTTGTATTGTATGTATACCCAGTGGTAGATAGGTGTTTTGTATTGTATGCGTACCCAGTGGTAGATAGGTGTTTTGTATTGTATGTGTACCCAGTGGTAGATAGGTGTTTTGTATTGTATGCGTACCCAGTGGTAGATAGGTGTTTTGTATTGTATGTGTACACACTGGTAGATAGGTGTTTTGTATTGTATGCATACCCAGTGGTAGATAGGTGTTTTGTATTGTATGTATACCCACTGGTAGATAGGTGTTTTGTATTGTATGCGTACACACTGGTAGATTGGTGTTTTGTATTGTATGTGTACACACTGGTAGATAGGTGTTTTGTATTGTATGCATACCCACTGGTAGATAGGTGTTTTGTATTGTATGTGTACACACTGGTAGATAGGTGTTTTGTATTGTATGCGTACCCACTGGTAGATTGGTGTTTTGTATTGTATGTTTACACACTGGTAGATAGGTGTTTTGTATTGTATGTGTACACACTGGTAGATAGGTGTTTTGTATTCTATGTGTACCCACTGGTAGATATGTGTTTTGTATTGTATGTGTACCCAGTGGTAGATAGGTGTTTTGTATTGTATGTGTACACACTGGTAGATAGGTGTTTTGTATTGTATGTGTACACACTGGTAGATAGGTGTTTTGTATTGTATGCGTACCCAGTGGTAGATAGGTGTTTTGTATTGTATGTGTACCCAGTGGTAGATAGGTGTTTTGTATTGTATGTGTACACACTGGTAGATAGGTGTTTTGCATTGTATGTGTACCCAGTGGTAGATAGGTGTTTTGTATTGTATGTGTACACACTGGTAGATAGGTGTTTTGTATTGTATGCGTACACACTGGTAGATAGGTGTTTTGTACTGTATGTGTACACACTGGTAGATAGGTGTTTTGTATTGTATGTGTACACACTGGTAGATAGGTGTTTTGTATTGTATGTGTACACACTGGTAGATAGGTGTTTTGTACTGTATGTGTACACACTGGTAGATAGGTGTTTTGTATTGTATGTGTACCCAGTGGTAGATAGGTGTTTTGTATTGTATGTGTACCCAGTGGTAGATAGGTGTTTTGTACTGTATGTGTACACACTGGTATAGGTGTTTTGTATTGTATGTGTACACACTGGTAGATAGGTGTTTTGTATTGTATGTGTACCCAGTGGTAGATAGGTGTTTTGTACTGTATGTGTACACACTGGTAGATAGGTGTTTTGTACTGTATGTGTACCCACTGGTAGATAGGTGTGTTGTACTGTATGTGTACACACTGGTAGATAGGTGTTTTGTATTGTATGCGTACCCACTGGTAGATAGGTGTTTTGTATTGTATGTGTACACACTGGTAGATAGGTGTTTTGTATTGTATGTGTACACACTGGTAGATAGGTGTTTTGTATTCTATGTGTACCCACTGGTAGATAGGTGTTTTGTATTGTATGTGTACCCAGTGGTAGATAGGTGTTTTGTATTGTATGTGTACAAACTGGTAGATAGGTGTTTTGTATTGCATGTGTACACACTGGTAGATAGGTGTTTTGTATTGTATGTGTACACACTGGTAGATAGGTGTTTTGTATTGTATGCGTACACACTGGTAGATAGGTGTTTTGTACTGTATGTGTACACACTGGTAGATAGGTGTTTTGTATTGTATGTGTACACACTGGTAGATAGGTGTTTTGTATTGTATGTGTACACACTGGTAGATAGGTGTTTTGTACTGTATGTGTACATACTGGTAGATAGGTGTTTTGTATTGTATGTGTACCCAGTGGTAGATAGGTGTTTTGTATTGTATGTGTACCCAGTGGTAGATAGGTGTTTTGTATTGTATGTGTACACACTGGTAGATAGGTGTTTTGTATTGTATGCGTACCCACTGGTAGATATGTGTTTTGTATTGTATGCGTACACACTGGTAGATTGGTGTTTTGTATTGTATGTGTACACACTGGTAGATAGGTGTTTTGTATTGTATGCGTACCCACTGGTAGATAGGTGTTTTGTACTGTATGTATACCCACTGGTAGATAGGTGTTTTGTACTGTATGTGTACACACTGGTAGATAGGTGTTTTGTATTGTATGTGTACCCAGTGGTAGATAGGTGTTTTGTATTGTATGTGTACCCAGTGGTAGATAGGTGTTTTGTACTGTATGTGTACACACTGGTAGATAGGTGTTTTGTATTGTATGTGTACCCAGTGGTAGATAGGTGTTTTGTATTGTATGTGTACACACTGGTAGATAGGTGTTTTGTATTGTATGTGTACACACTGGTAGATAGGTGTTTTGTATTGTATGTGTACCCAGTGGTAGATAGGTGTTTGGTACTGTATGTGTACACACTGGTAGATAGGTGTTTGTATTGTATGTCTACACACTGGTAGATAGGTGTTTTGTATTGTATGTGTACCCAGTGGTAGATAGGTGTTTTGTACTGTATGTGTACACACTGGTAGATAGGTGTTTTGTACTGTATGTGTACCCACTGGTAGATAGGTGTTTTGTACTGTATGTGTACACACTGGTAGATAGGTGTTTTGTATTGTATGCGTACCCACTGGTAGATAGGTGTTTTGTATTGTATGTGTACACACTGGTAGATAGGTGTTTTGTATTGTATGTGTACACACTGGTAGATATGTGTTTTGTATTCTATGTGTACCCACTGGTAGATAGGTGTTTTGTATTGTATGTGTACCCAGTGGTAGATAGGTGTTTTGTATTGTATGTGTACACACTGGTAGATATGTGTTTTGTATTGTATGTATACCCAGTGGTAGATAGGTGTTTTGTATTGTATGCGTACCCAGTGGTAGATAGGTGTTTTGTATTGTATGTGTACCCAGTGGTAGATAGGTGTTTTGTACTGTATGTGTACACACTGGTAGATAGGTGTTTTGTATTGTATGCATACCCACTGGTAGATAGGTGTTTTGTATTGTATGTGTACACACTGGTAGATAGGTGTTTTGTATTGTATGTGTACACACTGGTAGATAGGTGTTTTGTATTGTATGTGTACACACTGATAGATAGGTGTTTTGTATTGTATGCGTACCCACTGGTATATAGGTGTTTTGTATTGTATGCGTACACACTTGTAGATTGGTGTTTTGTATTGTATGTGTACACACTGGTAGATAGGTGTTTTGTATTGTATGTGTACACACTGGTAGATAGGTGTTTTGTATTGTATGCATACACACTGGTAGATAGGTGTTTTGTACTGTATGTGTACACACTGGTAGATAGGTGTTTTGTATTGTATGTGTACACACTGGTAGATAGGTGTTTTGTATTGTATGTGTACACACTGGTAGATAGGTGTTTTGTACTGTATGTGTACACACTGGTAGATAGGTGTTTTGTATTGTATGTGTACCCAGTGGTAGATAGGTGTTTTGTATTGTATGCGTACCCAGTGGTAGATAGGTGTTTTGTATTGTATGTGTACCCAGTGGTAGATAGGTGTTTTGTATTGTATGCGTCCCCAGTGGTAGATAGGTGTTTTGTATTGTATGTGTACACACTGGTAGATAGGTGTTTTGTATTGTATGTGTACACACTGGTAGATAGGTGTTTTGTATTGTATGCGTACACACTGGTAGATAGGTGTTTTGTACTGTATGTGTACACACTGGTAGATAGGTGTTTTGTATTGTATGTGTACACACTGGTAGATAGGTGTTTTGTATTGTATGTGTACACACTGGTAGATAGGTGTTTTGTACTGTATGTGTACACACTGGTAGATAGGTGTTTTGTATTGTATGTGTACCCAGTGGTAGATAGGTGTTTTGTATTGTATGTGTACCCAGTGGTAGATAGGTGTTTTGTATTGTATGTGTACACACTGGTAGATAGGTGTTTTGTATTGTATGCGTACCCACTGGTAGATATGTGTTTTGTATTGTATGCGTACACACTGGTAGATTGGTGTTTTGTATTGTATGTGTACACACTGGTAGATAGGTGTTTTGTATTGTATGCGTACCCACTGGTAGATAGGTGTTTTGTACTGTATGTATACCCACTGGTAGATAGGTGTTTTGTACTGTATGTGTACACACTGGTAGATAGGTGTTTTGTATTGTATGTGTACCCAGTGGTAGATAGGTGTTTTGTATTGTATGTGTACCCAGTGGTAGATAGGTGTTTTGTACTGTATGTGTACACACTGGTAGATAGGTGTTTTGTATTGTATGTGTACCCAGTGGTAGATAGGTGTTTTGTATTGTATGTGTACACACTGGTAGATAGGTGTTTTGTATTGTATGTGTACACACTGGTAGATAGGTGTTTTGTATTGTATGTGTACCCAGTGGTAGATAGGTGTTTTGTACTGTATGTGTACACACTGGTAGATAGGTGTTTGTATTGTATGTGTACACACTGGTAGATAGGTGTTTTGTATTGTATGTGTACCCAGTGGTAGATAGGTGTTTTGTACTGTATGTGTACACACTGGTAGATAGGTGTTTTGTACTGTATGTGTACCCACTGGTAGATAGGTGTTTTGTACTGTATGTGTACACACTGGTAGATAGGTGTTTTGTATTGTATGCGTACCCACTGGTAGATAGGTGTTTTGTATTGTATGTGTACACACTGGTAGATAGGTGTTTTGTATTGTATGTGTACACACTGGTAGATATGTGTTTTGTATTCTATGTGTACCCACTGGTAGATAGGTGTTTTGTATTGTATGTGTACCCAGTGGTAGATAGGTGTTTTGTATTGTATGTGTACACACTGGTAGATATGTGTTTTGTATTGTATGTATACCCAGTGGTAGATAGGTGTTTTGTATTGTATGCGTACCCAGTGGTAGATAGGTGTTTTGTATTGTATGTGTACCCAGTGGTAGATAGGTGTTTTGTACTGTATGTGTACACACTGGTAGATAGGTGTTTTGTATTGTATGTGTACACACTGGTAGATAGGTATTTTGTATTGTATGTGTACCCAGTGGTAGATAGGTGTTTTGTACTGTATGTGTACACACTGGTAGATAGGTGTTTTGTACTGTATGTGTACCCACTGGTAGATAGGTGTTTTGTACTGTATGTGTACACACTGGTAGATAGGTGTTTTGTATTGTATGCGTACCCACTGGTAGATAGGTGTTTTGTATTGTATGTGTACACACTGGTAGATAGGTGTTTTGAATTGTATGTGTACACACTGGTAGATATGTGTTTTGTATTCTATGTGTACCCACTGGTAGATAGGTGTTTTGTATTGTATGTGTACCCAGTGGTAGATAGGTGTTTTGTATTGTATGTGTACACACTGGTAGATAGGTGTTTTGTATTGTATGTATACCCAGTGGTAGATAGGTGTTTTGTATTGTATGCGTACCCAGTGGTAGATAGGTGTTTTGTATTGTATGTGTACCCAGTGGTAGATAGGTGTTTTGTATTGTATGCGTACCCAGTGGTAGATAGGTGTTTTGTATTGTATGTGTACACACTGGTAGATAGGTGTTTTGTATTGTATGCATACCCAGTGGTAGATAGGTGTTTTGTATTGTATGTATACCCACTGGTAGATAGGTGTTTTGTATTGTATGCGTACACACTGGTAGATTGGTGTTTTGTATTGTATGTGTACACACTGGTAGATAGGTGTTTTGTATTGTATGCATACCCACTGGTAGATAGGTGTTTTGTATTGTATGTGTACACACTGGTAGATAGGTGTTTTGTATTGTATGCGTACCCACTGGTAGATTGGTGTTTTGTATTGTATGTTTACACACTGGTAGATAGGTGTTTTGTATTGTATGTGTACACACTGGTAGATAGGTGTTTTGTATTCTATGTGTACCCACTGGTAGATATGTGTTTTGTATTGTATGTGTACCCAGTGGTAGATAGGTGTTTTGTATTGTATGTGTACACACTGGTAGATAGGTGTTTTGTATTGTATGTGTACACACTGGTAGATAGGTGTTTTGTATTGTATGCGTACCCAGTGGTAGATAGGTGTTTTGTATTGTATGTGTACCCAGTGGTAGATAGGTGTTTTGTATTGTATGTGTACACACTGGTAGATAGGTGTTTTGCATTGTATGTGTACCCAGTGGTAGATAGGTGTTTTGTATTGTATGTGTACACACTGGTAGATAGGTGTTTTGTATTGTATGCGTACACACTGGTAGATAGGTGTTTTGTACTGTATGTGTACACACTGGTAGATAGGTGTTTTGTATTGTATGTGTACACACTGGTAGATAGGTGTTTTGTATTGTATGTGTACACACTGGTAGATAGGTGTTTTGTACTGTATGTGTACACACTGGTAGATAGGTGTTTTGTATTGTATGTGTACCCAGTGGTAGATAGGTGTTTTGTATTGTATGTGTACCCAGTGGTAGATAGGTGTTTTGTACTGTATGTGTACACACTGGTATAGGTGTTTTGTATTGTATGTGTACACACTGGTAGATAGGTGTTTTGTATTGTATGTGTACCCAGTGGTAGATAGGTGTTTTGTACTGTATGTGTACACACTGGTAGATAGGTGTTTTGTACTGTATGTGTACCCACTGGTAGATAGGTGTGTTGTACTGTATGTGTACACACTGGTAGATAGGTGTTTTGTATTGTATGCGTACCCACTGGTAGATAGGTGTTTTGTATTGTATGTGTACACACTGGTAGATAGGTGTTTTGTATTGTATGTGTACACACTGGTAGATAGGTGTTTTGTATTCTATGTGTACCCACTGGTAGATAGGTGTTTTGTATTGTATGTGTACCCAGTGGTAGATAGGTGTTTTGTATTGTATGTGTACAAACTGGTAGATAGGTGTTTTGTATTGCATGTGTACACACTGGTAGATAGGTGTTTTGTATTGTATGTGTACACACTGGTAGATAGGTGTTTTGTATTGTATGCGTACACACTGGTAGATAGGTGTTTTGTACTGTATGTGTACACACTGGTAGATAGGTGTTTTGTATTGTATGTGTACACACTGGTAGATAGGTGTTTTGTATTGTATGTGTACACACTGGTAGATAGGTGTTTTGTACTGTATGTGTACATACTGGTAGATAGGTGTTTTGTATTGTATGTGTACCCAGTGGTAGATAGGTGTTTTGTATTGTATGTGTACCCAGTGGTAGATAGGTGTTTTGTATTGTATGTGTACACACTGGTAGATAGGTGTTTTGTATTGTATGCGTACCCACTGGTAGATATGTGTTTTGTATTGTATGCGTACACACTGGTAGATTGGTGTTTTGTATTGTATGTGTACACACTGGTAGATAGGTGTTTTGTATTGTATGCGTACCCACTGGTAGATAGGTGTTTTGTACTGTATGTATACCCACTGGTAGATAGGTGTTTTGTACTGTATGTGTACACACTGGTAGATAGGTGTTTTGTATTGTATGTGTACCCAGTGGTAGATAGGTGTTTTGTATTGTATGTGTACCCAGTGGTAGATAGGTGTTTTGTACTGTATGTGTACACACTGGTAGATAGGTGTTTTGTATTGTATGTGTACCCAGTGGTAGATAGGTGTTTTGTATTGTATGTGTACACACTGGTAGATAGGTGTTTTGTATTGTATGTGTACACACTGGTAGATAGGTGTTTTGTATTGTATGTGTACCCAGTGGTAGATAGGTGTTTGGTACTGTATGTGTACACACTGGTAGATAGGTGTTTGTATTGTATGTCTACACACTGGTAGATAGGTGTTTTGTATTGTATGTGTACCCAGTGGTAGATAGGTGTTTTGTACTGTATGTGTACACACTGGTAGATAGGTGTTTTGTACTGTATGTGTACCCACTGGTAGATAGGTGTTTTGTACTGTATGTGTACACACTGGTAGATAGGTGTTTTGTATTGTATGCGTACCCACTGGTAGATAGGTGTTTTGTATTGTATGTGTACACACTGGTAGATAGGTGTTTTGTATTGTATGTGTACACACTGGTAGATATGTGTTTTGTATTCTATGTGTACCCACTGGTAGATAGGTGTTTTGTATTGTATGTGTACCCAGTGGTAGATAGGTGTTTTGTATTGTATGTGTACACACTGGTAGATATGTGTTTTGTATTGTATGTATACCCAGTGGTAGATAGGTGTTTTGTATTGTATGCGTACCCAGTGGTAGATAGGTGTTTTGTATTGTATGTGTACCCAGTGGTAGATAGGTGTTTTGTACTGTATGTGTACACACTGGTAGATAGGTGTTTTGTATTGTATGCATACCCACTGGTAGATAGGTGTTTTGTATTGTATGTGTACACACTGGTAGATAGGTGTTTTGTATTGTATGCGTACCCACTGGTAGATTGGTGTTTTGTATTGTATGTGTACACACTGGTAGATAGGTGTTTTGTATTGTATGTGTACACACTGATATATAGGTGTTTTGTATTGTATGCGTACACACTGGTAGATTGGTGTTTTGTATTGTATGTGTACACACTGGTAGATAGGTGTTTTGTATTGTATGTGTACACACTGGTAGATAGGTGTTTTGTATTGTATGCATACACACTGGTAGATAGGTGTTTTGTACTGTATGTGTACACACTGGTAGATAGGTGTTTTGTATTGTATGTGTACACACTGGTAGATAGGTGTTTTGTATTGTATGTGTACACACTGGTAGATAGGTGTTTTGTACTGTATGTGTACACACTGGTAGATAGGTGTTTTGTATTGTATGTGTACCCAGTGGTAGATAGGTGTTTTGTATTGTATGCGTACCCAGTGGTAGATAGGTGTTTTGTATTGTATGTGTACCCAGTGGTAGATAGGTGTTTTGTATTGTATGCGTCCCCAGTGGTAGATAGGTGTTTTGTATTGTATGTGTACACACTGGTAGATAGGTGTTTTGTATTGTATGTGTACACACTGGTAGATAGGTGTTTTGTATTGTATGCGTACACACTGGTAGATAGGTGTTTTGTACTGTATGTGTACACACTGGTAGATAGGTGTTTTGTATTGTATGTGTACACACTGGTAGATAGGTGTTTTGTATTGTATGTGTACACACTGGTAGATAGGTGTTTTGTACTGTATGTGTACACACTGGTAGATAGGTGTTTTGTATTGTATGTGTACCCAGTGGTAGATAGGTGTTTTGTATTGTATGTGTACCCAGTGGTAGATAGGTGTTTTGTATTGTATGTGTACACACTGGTAGATAGGTGTTTTGTACTGTATGTGTACCCACTGGTAGATAGGTGTTTTGTACTGTATGTGTACACACTGGTAGATAGGTGTTTTGTATTGTATGCGTACCCACTGGTAGATAGGTGTTTTGTATTGTATGTGTACACACTGGTAGATAGGTGTTTTGTATTGTATGTGTACACACTGGTAGATATGTGTTTTGTATTCTATGTGTACCCACTGGTAGATAGGTGTTTTGTATTGTATGTGTACCCAGTGGTAGATAGGTGTTTTGTACTGTATGTGTACACACTGGTAGATAGGTGTTTTGTATTGTATGTGTACACACTGGTAGATAGGTGTTTTGTATTGTATGTGTACACACTGATAGATAGGTGTTTTGTATTGTATGCGTACCCACTGGTATATAGGTGTTTTGTATTGTATGCGTACACACTGGTAGATTGGTGTTTTGTATTGTATGTGTACACACTGGTAGATAGGTGTTTTGTATTGTATGTGTACACACTGGTAGATAGGTGTTTTGTATTGTATGCATACACACTGGTAGATAGGTGTTTTGTACTGTATGTGTACACACTGGTAGATAGGTGTTTTGTATTGTATGTGTACACACTGGTAGATAGGTGTTTTGTATTGTATGTGTACACACTGGTAGATAGGTGTTTTGTACTGTATGTGTACACACTGGTAGATAGGTGTTTTGTATTGTATGTGTACCCAGTGGTAGATAGGTGTTTTGTATTGTATGCGTACCCAGTGGTAGATAGGTGTTTTGTATTGTATGTGTACCCAGTGGTAGATAGGTGTTTTGTATTGTATGCGTCCCCAGTGGTAGATAGGTGTTTTGTATTGTATGTGTACACACTGGTAGATAGGTGTTTTGTATTGTATGTGTACACACTGGTAGATAGGTGTTTTGTATTGTATGCGTACACACTGGTAGATAGGTGTTTTGTACTGTATGTGTACACACTGGTAGATAGGTGTTTTGTATTGTATGTGTACACACTGGTAGATAGGTGTTTTGTATTGTATGTGTACACACTGGTAGATAGGTGTTTTGTACTGTATGTGTACACACTGGTAGATAGGTGTTTTGTATTGTATGTGTACCCAGTGGTAGATAGGTGTTTTGTATTGTATGTGTACCCAGTGGTAGATAGGTGTTTTGTATTGTATGTGTACACACTGGTAGATAGGTGTTTTGTATTGTATGCGTACCCACTGGTAGATATGTGTTTTGTATTGTATGCGTACACACTGGTAGATTGGTGTTTTGTATTGTATGTGTACACACTGGTAGATAGGTGTTTTGTATTGTATGCGTACCCACTGGTAGATAGGTGTTTTGTACTGTATGTATACCCACTGGTAGATAGGTGTTTTGTACTGTATGTGTACACACTGGTAGATAGGTGTTTTGTATTGTATGTGTACCCAGTGGTAGATAGGTGTTTTGTATTGTATGTGTACCCAGTGGTAGATAGGTGTTTTGTACTGTATGTGTACACACTGGTAGATAGGTGTTTTGTATTGTATGTGTACCCAGTGGTAGATAGGTGTTTTGTATTGTATGTGTACACACTGGTAGATAGGTGTTTTGTATTGTATGTGTACACACTGGTAGATAGGTGTTTTGTATTGTATGTGTACCCAGTGGTAGATAGGTGTTTTGTACTGTATGTGTACACACTGGTAGATAGGTGTTTGTATTGTATGTGTACACACTGGTAGATAGGTGTTTTGTATTGTATGTGTACCCAGTGGTAGATAGGTGTTTTGTACTGTATGTGTACACACTGGTAGATAGGTGTTTTGTACTGTATGTGTACCCACTGGTAGATAGGTGTTTTGTACTGTATGTGTACACACTGGTAGATAGGTGTTTTGTATTGTATGCGTACCCACTGGTAGATAGGTGTTTTGTATTGTATGTGTACACACTGGTAGATAGGTGTTTTGTATTGTATGTGTACACACTGGTAGATATGTGTTTTGTATTCTATGTGTACCCACTGGTAGATAGGTGTTTTGTATTGTATGTGTACCCAGTGGTAGATAGGTGTTTTGTATTGTATGTGTACACACTGGTAGATATGTGTTTTGTATTGTATGTATACCCAGTGGTAGATAGGTGTTTTGTATTGTATGCGTACCCAGTGGTAGATAGGTGTTTTGTATTGTATGTGTACCCAGTGGTAGATAGGTGTTTTGTACTGTATGTGTACACACTGGTAGATAGGTGTTTTGTATTGTATGTGTACACACTGGTAGATAGGTATTTTGTATTGTATGTGTACCCAGTGGTAGATAGGTGTTTTGTACTGTATGTGTACACACTGGTAGATAGGTGTTTTGTACTGTATGTGTACCCACTGGTAGATAGGTGTTTTGTACTGTATGTGTACACACTGGTAGATAGGTGTTTTGTATTGTATGCGTACCCACTGGTAGATAGGTGTTTTGTATTGTATGTGTACACACTGGTAGATAGGTGTTTTGAATTGTATGTGTACACACTGGTAGATATGTGTTTTGTATTCTATGTGTACCCACTGGTAGATAGGTGTTTTGTATTGTATGTGTACCCAGTGGTAGATAGGTGTTTTGTATTGTATGTGTACACACTGGTAGATAGGTGTTTTGTATTGTATGTATACCCAGTGGTAGATAGGTGTTTTGTATTGTATGCGTACCCAGTGGTAGATAGGTGTTTTGTATTGTATGTGTACCCAGTGGTAGATAGGTGTTTTGTATTGTATGCGTACCCAGTGGTAGATAGGTGTTTTGTATTGTATGTGTACACACTGGTAGATAGGTGTTTTGTATTGTATGCATACCCAGTGGTAGATAGGTGTTTTGTATTGTATGTATACCCACTGGTAGATAGGTGTTTTGTATTGTATGCGTACACACTGGTAGATTGGTGTTTTGTATTGTATGTGTACACACTGGTAGATAGGTGTTTTGTATTGTATGCATACCCACTGGTAGATAGGTGTTTTGTATTGTATGCGTACACACTGGTAGATAGGTGTTTTGTACTGTATGTGTACACACTGGTAGATAGGTGTTTTGTATTGTATGTGTACACACTGGTAGATAGGTGTTTTGTATTGTATGTGTACACACTGGTAGATAGGTGTTTTGTACTGTATGTGTACATACTGGTAGATAGGTGTTTTGTATTGTATGTGTACCCAGTGGTAGATAGGTGTTTTGTATTGTATGTGTACCCAGTGGTAGATAGGTGTTTTGTATTGTATGTGTACACACTGGTAGATAGGTGTTTTGTATTGTATGCGTACCCACTGGTAGATATGTGTTTTGTATTGTATGCGTACACACTGGTAGATTGGTGTTTTGTATTGTATGTGTACACACTGGTAGATAGGTGTTTTGTATTGTATGCGTACCCACTGGTAGATAGGTGTTTTGTACTGTATGTATACCCACTGGTAGATAGGTGTTTTGTACTGTATGTGTACACACTGGTAGATAGGTGTTTTGTATTGTATGTGTACCCAGTGGTAGATAGGTGTTTTGTATTGTATGTGTACCCAGTGGTAGATAGGTGTTTTGTACTGTATGTGTACACACTGGTAGATAGGTGTTTTGTATTGTATGTGTACCCAGTGGTAGATAGGTGTTTTGTATTGTATGTGTACACACTGGTAGATAGGTGTTTTGTATTGTATGTGTACACACTGGTAGATAGGTGTTTTGTATTGTATGTGTACCCAGTGGTAGATAGGTGTTTGGTACTGTATGTGTACACACTGGTAGATAGGTGTTTGTATTGTATGTCTACACACTGGTAGATAGGTGTTTTGTATTGTATGTGTACCCAGTGGTAGATAGGTGTTTTGTACTGTATGTGTACACACTGGTAGATAGGTGTTTTGTACTGTATGTGTACCCACTGGTAGATAGGTGTTTTGTACTGTATGTGTACACACTGGTAGATAGGTGTTTTGTATTGTATGCGTACCCACTGGTAGATAGGTGTTTTGTATTGTATGTGTACACACTGGTAGATAGGTGTTTTGTATTGTATGTGTACACACTGGTAGATATGTGTTTTGTATTCTATGTGTACCCACTGGTAGATAGGTGTTTTGTATTGTATGTGTACCCAGTGGTAGATAGGTGTTTTGTATTGTATGTGTACACACTGGTAGATATGTGTTTTGTATTGTATGTATACCCAGTGGTAGATAGGTGTTTTGTATTGTATGCGTACCCAGTGGTAGATAGGTGTTTTGTATTGTATGTGTACCCAGTGGTAGATAGGTGTTTTGTACTGTATGTGTACACACTGGTAGATAGGTGTTTTGTATTGTATGCATACCCACTGGTAGATAGGTGTTTTGTATTGTATGTGTACACACTGGTAGATAGGTGTTTTGTATTGTATGCGTACCCACTGGTAGATTGGTGTTTTGTATTGTATGTGTACACACTGGTAGATAGGTGTTTTGTATTGTATGTGTACACACTGATATATAGGTGTTTTGTATTGTATGCGTACACACTGGTAGATTGGTGTTTTGTATTGTATGTGTACACACTGGTAGATAGGTGTTTTGTATTGTATGTGTACACACTGGTAGATAGGTGTTTTGTATTGTATGCATACACACTGGTAGATAGGTGTTTTGTACTGTATGTGTACACACTGGTAGATAGGTGTTTTGTATTGTATGTGTACACACTGGTAGATAGGTGTTTTGTATTGTATGTGTACACACTGGTAGATAGGTGTTTTGTACTGTATGTGTACACACTGGTAGATAGGTGTTTTGTATTGTATGTGTACCCAGTGGTAGATAGGTGTTTTGTATTGTATGTGTACCCAGTGGTAGATAGGTGTTTTGTATTGTATGTGTACCCAGTGGTAGATAGGTGTTTTGTACTGTATGTGTACACACTGGTAGATAGGTGTTTTGTATTGTATGTGTACACACTGGTAGATATGTGTTTTGTATTCTATGTGTACCCACTGGTAGATAGGTGTTTTGTATTGTATGTGTACCCAGTGGTAGATAGGTGTTTTGTATTGTATGTGTACACACTGGTAGATATGTGTTTTGTATTGTATGTATACCCAGTGGTAGATAGGTGTTTTGTATTGTATGTGTACCCAGTGGTAGATAGGTGTTTTGTACTGTATGTGTACACACTGGTAGATAGGTGTTTTGTATTGTATGTGTACACACTGGTAGATATGTGTTTTGTATTCTATGTGTACCCACTGGTAGATAGGTGTTTTGTATTGTATGTGTACCCAGTGGTAGATAGGTGTTTTGTATTGTATGTGTACACACTGGTAGATATGTGTTTTGTATTGTATGTATACCCAGTGGTAGATAGGTGTTTTGTATTGTATGCGTACCCAGTGGTAGATAGGTGTTTTGTATTGTATGTGTACCCAGTGGTAGATAGGTGTTTTGTACTGTATGTGTACACACTGGTAGATAGGTGTTTTGTATTGTATGTGTACACACTGGTAGATAGGTATTTTGTATTGTATGTGTACCCAGTGGTAGATAGGTGTTTTGTACTGTATGTGTACACACTGGTAGATAGGTGTTTTGTACTGTATGTGTACCCACTGGTAGATAGGTGTTTTGTACTGTATGTGTACACACTGGTAGATAGGTGTTTTGTATTGTATGCGTACCCACTGGTAGATAGGTGTTTTGTATTGTATGTGTACACACTGGTAGATAGGTGTTTTGAATTGTATGTGTACACACTGGTAGATATGTGTTTTGTATTCTATGTGTACCCACTGGTAGATAGGTGTTTTGTATTGTATGTGTACCCAGTGGTAGATAGGTGTTTTGTATTGTATGTGTACACACTGGTAGATAGGTGTTTTGTATTGTATGTATACCCAGTGGTAGATAGGTGTTTTGTATTGTATGCGTACCCAGTGGTAGATAGGTGTTTTGTATTGTATGTGTACCCAGTGGTAGATAGGTGTTTTGTATTGTATGCGTACCCAGTGGTAGATAGGTGTTTTGTATTGTATGTGTACACACTGGTAGATAGGTGTTTTGTATTGTATGCATACCCAGTGGTAGATAGGTGTTTTGTATTGTATGTATACCCACTGGTAGATAGGTGTTTTGTATTGTATGCGTACACACTGGTAGATTGGTGTTTTGTATTGTATGTGTACACACTGGTAGATAGGTGTTTTGTATTGTATGCATACCCACTGGTAGATAGGTGTTTTGTATTGTATGCGTACACACTGGTAGATAGGTGTTTTGTACTGTATGTGTACACACTGGTAGATAGGTGTTTTGTATTGTATGTGTACACACTGGTAGATAGGTGTTTTGTATTGTATGTGTACACACTGGTAGATAGGTGTTTTGTACTGTATGTGTACATACTGGTAGATAGGTGTTTTGTATTGTATGTGTACCCAGTGGTAGATAGGTGTTTTGTATTGTATGTGTACCCAGTGGTAGATAGGTGTTTTGTATTGTATGTGTACACACTGGTAGATAGGTGTTTTGTATTGTATGCGTACCCACTGGTAGATATGTGTTTTGTATTGTATGCGTACACACTGGTAGATTGGTGTTTTGTATTGTATGTGTACACACTGGTAGATAGGTGTTTTGTATTGTATGCGTACCCACTGGTAGATAGGTGTTTTGTACTGTATGTATACCCACTGGTAGATAGGTGTTTTGTACTGTATGTGTACACACTGGTAGATAGGTGTTTTGTATTGTATGTGTACCCAGTGGTAGATAGGTGTTTTGTATTGTATGTGTACCCAGTGGTAGATAGGTGTTTTGTATTGTATGTGTACCCAGTGGTAGATAGGTGTTTTGTATTGTATGTGTACCCAGTGGTAGATAGGTGTTTTGTACTGTATGTGTACACACTGGTAGATAGGTGTTTTGTATTGTATGTGTACCCAGTGGTAGATAGGTGTTTTGTATTGTATGTGTACACACTGGTAGATAGGTGTTTTGTATTGTATGTGTACACACTGGTAGATAGGTGTTTTGTATTGTATGTGTACCCAGTGGTAGATAGGTGTTTTGTACTGTATGTGTACACACTGGTAGATAGGTGTTTGTATTGTATGTGTACACACTGGTAGATAGGTGTTTTGTATTGTATGTGTACCCAGTGGTAGATAGGTGTTTTGTACTGTATGTGTACACACTGGTAGATAGGTGTTTTGTACTGTATGTGTACCCACTGGTAGATAGGTGTTTTGTACTGTATGTGTACACACTGGTAGATAGGTGTTTTGTATTGTATGCGTACCCACTGGTAGATAGGTGTTTTGTATTGTATGTGTACACACTGGTAGATAGGTGTTTTGTATTGTATGTGTACACACTGGTAGATATGTGTTTTGTATTCTATGTGTACCCACTGGTAGATAGGTGTTTTGTATTGTATGTGTACCCAGTGGTAGATAGGTGTTTTGTATTGTATGTGTACACACTGGTAGATATGTGTTTTGTATTGTATGTATACCCAGTGGTAGATAGGTGTTTTGTATTGTATGCGTACCCAGTGGTAGATAGGTGTTTTGTATTGTATGTGTACCCAGTGGTAGATAGGTGTTTTGTACTGTATGTGTACACACTGGTAGATAGGTGTTTTGTATTGTATGTGTACACACTGGTAGATAGGTATTTTGTATTGTATGTGTACCCAGTGGTAGATAGGTGTTTTGTACTGTATGTGTACACACTGGTAGATAGGTGTTTTGTACTGTATGTGTACCCACTGGTAGATAGGTGTTTTGTACTGTATGTGTACACACTGGTAGATAGGTGTTTTGTATTGTATGCGTACCCACTGGTAGATAGGTGTTTTGTATTGTATGTGTACACACTGGTAGATAGGTGTTTTGAATTGTATGTGTACACACTGGTAGATATGTGTTTTGTATTCTATGTGTACCCACTGGTAGATAGGTGTTTTGTATTGTATGTGTACCCAGTGGTAGATAGGTGTTTTGTATTGTATGTGTACACACTGGTAGATAGGTGTTTTGTATTGTATGTATACCCAGTGGTAGATAGGTGTTTTGTATTGTATGCGTACCCAGTGGTAGATAGGTGTTTTGTATTGTATGTGTACCCAGTGGTAGATAGGTGTTTTGTATTGTATGCGTACCCAGTGGTAGATAGGTGTTTTGTATTGTATGTGTACACACTGGTAGATAGGTGTTTTGTATTGTATGCATACCCAGTGGTAGATAGGTGTTTTGTATTGTATGTATACCCACTGGTAGATAGGTGTTTTGTATTGTATGCGTACACACTGGTAGATTGGTGTTTTGTATTGTATGTGTACACACTGGTAGATAGGTGTTTTGTATTGTATGCATACCCACTGGTAGATAGGTGTTTTGTATTGTATGCGTACACACTGGTAGATAGGTGTTTTGTACTGTATGTGTACACACTGGTAGATAGGTGTTTTGTATTGTATGTGTACACACTGGTAGATAGGTGTTTTGTATTGTATGTGTACACACTGGTAGATAGGTGTTTTGTACTGTATGTGTACATACTGGTAGATAGGTGTTTTGTATTGTATGTGTACCCAGTGGTAGATAGGTGTTTTGTATTGTATGTGTACCCAGTGGTAGATAGGTGTTTTGTATTGTATGTGTACACACTGGTAGATAGGTGTTTTGTATTGTATGCGTACCCACTGGTAGATATGTGTTTTGTATTGTATGCGTACACACTGGTAGATTGGTGTTTTGTATTGTATGTGTACACACTGGTAGATAGGTGTTTTGTATTGTATGCGTACCCACTGGTAGATAGGTGTTTTGTACTGTATGTATACCCACTGGTAGATAGGTGTTTTGTACTGTATGTGTACACACTGGTAGATAGGTGTTTTGTATTGTATGTGTACCCAGTGGTAGATAGGTGTTTTGTATTGTATGTGTACCCAGTGGTAGATAGGTGTTTTGTACTGTATGTGTACACACTGGTAGATAGGTGTTTTGTATTGTATGTGTACCCAGTGGTAGATAGGTGTTTTGTATTGTATGTGTACACACTGGTAGATAGGTGTTTTGTATTGTATGTGTACACACTGGTAGATAGGTGTTTTGTATTGTATGTGTACCCAGTGGTAGATAGGTGTTTGGTACTGTATGTGTACACACTGGTAGATAGGTGTTTGTATTGTATGTCTACACACTGGTAGATAGGTGTTTTGTATTGTATGTGTACCCAGTGGTAGATAGGTGTTTTGTACTGTATGTGTACACACTGGTAGATAGGTGTTTTGTACTGTATGTGTACCCACTGGTAGATAGGTGTTTTGTACTGTATGTGTACACACTGGTAGATAGGTGTTTTGTATTGTATGCGTACCCACTGGTAGATAGGTGTTTTGTATTGTATGTGTACACACTGGTAGATAGGTGTTTTGTATTGTATGTGTACACACTGGTAGATATGTGTTTTGTATTCTATGTGTACCCACTGGTAGATAGGTGTTTTGTATTGTATGTGTACCCAGTGGTAGATAGGTGTTTTGTATTGTATGTGTACACACTGGTAGATATGTGTTTTGTATTGTATGTATACCCAGTGGTAGATAGGTGTTTTGTATTGTATGCGTACCCAGTGGTAGATAGGTGTTTTGTATTGTATGTGTACCCAGTGGTAGATAGGTGTTTTGTACTGTATGTGTACACACTGGTAGATAGGTGTTTTGTATTGTATGCATACCCACTGGTAGATAGGTGTTTTGTATTGTATGTGTACACACTGGTAGATAGGTGTTTTGTATTGTATGCGTACCCACTGGTAGATTGGTGTTTTGTATTGTATGTGTACACACTGGTAGATAGGTGTTTTGTATTGTATGTGTACACACTGATATATAGGTGTTTTGTATTGTATGCGTACACACTGGTAGATTGGTGTTTTGTATTGTATGTGTACACACTGGTAGATAGGTGTTTTGTATTGTATGTGTACACACTGGTAGATAGGTGTTTTGTATTGTATGCATACACACTGGTAGATAGGTGTTTTGTACTGTATGTGTACACACTGGTAGATAGGTGTTTTGTATTGTATGTGTACACACTGGTAGATAGGTGTTTTGTATTGTATGTGTACACACTGGTAGATAGGTGTTTTGTACTGTATGTGTACACACTGGTAGATAGGTGTTTTGTATTGTATGTGTACCCAGTGGTAGATAGGTGTTTTGTATTGTATGTGTACCCAGTGGTAGATAGGTGTTTTGTATTGTATGTGTACCCAGTGGTAGATAGGTGTTTTGTACTGTATGTGTACACACTGGTAGATAGGTGTTTTGTATTGTATGTGTACACACTGGTAGATATGTGTTTTGTATTCTATGTGTACCCACTGGTAGATAGGTGTTTTGTATTGTATGTGTACCCAGTGGTAGATAGGTGTTTTGTATTGTATGTGTACACACTGGTAGATATGTGTTTTGTATTGTATGTATACCCAGTGGTAGATAGGTGTTTTGTATTGTATGTGTACCCAGTGGTAGATAGGTGTTTTGTACTGTATGTGTACACACTGGTAGATAGGTGTTTTGTATTGTATGTGTACACACTGGTAGATATGTGTTTTGTATTCTATGTGTACCCACTGGTAGATAGGTGTTTTGTATTGTATGTGTACCCAGTGGTAGATAGGTGTTTTGTATTGTATGTGTACACACTGGTAGATATGTGTTTTGTATTGTATGTATACCCAGTGGTAGATAGGTGTTTTGTATTGTATGCGTACCCAGTGGTAGATAGGTGTTTTGTATTGTATGTGTACCCAGTGGTAGATAGGTGTTTTGTACTGTATGTGTACACACTGGTAGATAGGTGTTTTGTATTGTATGTGTACACACTGGTAGATAGGTATTTTGTATTGTATGTGTACCCAGTGGTAGATAGGTGTTTTGTACTGTATGTGTACACACTGGTAGATAGGTGTTTTGTACTGTATGTGTACCCACTGGTAGATAGGTGTTTTGTACTGTATGTGTACACACTGGTAGATAGGTGTTTTGTATTGTATGCGTACCCACTGGTAGATAGGTGTTTTGTATTGTATGTGTACACACTGGTAGATAGGTGTTTTGAATTGTATGTGTACACACTGGTAGATATGTGTTTTGTATTCTATGTGTACCCACTGGTAGATAGGTGTTTTGTATTGTATGTGTACCCAGTGGTAGATAGGTGTTTTGTATTGTATGTGTACACACTGGTAGATAGGTGTTTTGTATTGTATGTATACCCAGTGGTAGATAGGTGTTTTGTATTGTATGCGTACCCAGTGGTAGATAGGTGTTTTGTATTGTATGTGTACCCAGTGGTAGATAGGTGTTTTGTATTGTATGCGTACCCAGTGGTAGATAGGTGTTTTGTATTGTATGTGTACACACTGGTAGATAGGTGTTTTGTATTGTATGCATACCCAGTGGTAGATAGGTGTTTTGTATTGTATGTATACCCACTGGTAGATAGGTGTTTTGTATTGTATGCGTACACACTGGTAGATTGGTGTTTTGTATTGTATGTGTACACACTGGTAGATAGGTGTTTTGTATTGTATGCATACCCACTGGTAGATAGGTGTTTTGTATTGTATGCGTACACACTGGTAGATAGGTGTTTTGTACTGTATGTGTACACACTGGTAGATAGGTGTTTTGTATTGTATGTGTACACACTGGTAGATAGGTGTTTTGTATTGTATGTGTACACACTGGTAGATAGGTGTTTTGTACTGTATGTGTACATACTGGTAGATAGGTGTTTTGTATTGTATGTGTACCCAGTGGTAGATAGGTGTTTTGTATTGTATGTGTACCCAGTGGTAGATAGGTGTTTTGTATTGTATGTGTACACACTGGTAGATAGGTGTTTTGTATTGTATGCGTACCCACTGGTAGATATGTGTTTTGTATTGTATGCGTACACACTGGTAGATTGGTGTTTTGTATTGTATGTGTACACACTGGTAGATAGGTGTTTTGTATTGTATGCGTACCCACTGGTAGATAGGTGTTTTGTACTGTATGTATACCCACTGGTAGATAGGTGTTTTGTACTGTATGTGTACACACTGGTAGATAGGTGTTTTGTATTGTATGTGTACCCAGTGGTAGATAGGTGTTTTGTATTGTATGTGTACCCAGTGGTAGATAGGTGTTTTGTACTGTATGTGTACACACTGGTAGATAGGTGTTTTGTATTGTATGTGTACCCAGTGGTAGATAGGTGTTTTGTATTGTATGTGTACACACTGGTAGATAGGTGTTTTGTATTGTATGTGTACACACTGGTAGATAGGTGTTTTGTATTGTATGTGTACCCAGTGGTAGATAGGTGTTTGGTACTGTATGTGTACACACTGGTAGATAGGTGTTTGTATTGTATGTCTACACACTGGTAGATAGGTGTTTTGTATTGTATGTGTACCCAGTGGTAGATAGGTGTTTTGTACTGTATGTGTACACACTGGTAGATAGGTGTTTTGTACTGTATGTGTACCCACTGGTAGATAGGTGTTTTGTACTGTATGTGTACACACTGGTAGATAGGTGTTTTGTATTGTATGCGTACCCACTGGTAGATAGGTGTTTTGTATTGTATGTGTACACACTGGTAGATAGGTGTTTTGTATTGTATGTGTACACACTGGTAGATATGTGTTTTGTATTCTATGTGTACCCACTGGTAGATAGGTGTTTTGTATTGTATGTGTACCCAGTGGTAGATAGGTGTTTTGTATTGTATGTGTACACACTGGTAGATATGTGTTTTGTATTGTATGTATACCCAGTGGTAGATAGGTGTTTTGTATTGTATGCGTACCCAGTGGTAGATAGGTGTTTTGTATTGTATGTGTACCCAGTGGTAGATAGGTGTTTTGTACTGTATGTGTACACACTGGTAGATAGGTGTTTTGTATTGTATGCATACCCACTGGTAGATAGGTGTTTTGTATTGTATGTGTACACACTGGTAGATAGGTGTTTTGTATTGTATGCGTACCCACTGGTAGATTGGTGTTTTGTATTGTATGTGTACACACTGGTAGATAGGTGTTTTGTATTGTATGTGTACACACTGATATATAGGTGTTTTGTATTGTATGCGTACACACTGGTAGATTGGTGTTTTGTATTGTATGTGTACACACTGGTAGATAGGTGTTTTGTATTGTATGTGTACACACTGGTAGATAGGTGTTTTGTATTGTATGCATACACACTGGTAGATAGGTGTTTTGTACTGTATGTGTACACACTGGTAGATAGGTGTTTTGTATTGTATGTGTACACACTGGTAGATAGGTGTTTTGTATTGTATGTGTACACACTGGTAGATAGGTGTTTTGTACTGTATGTGTACACACTGGTAGATAGGTGTTTTGTATTGTATGTGTACCCAGTGGTAGATAGGTGTTTTGTATTGTATGCGTACCCAGTGGTAGATAGGTGTTTTGTATTGTATGTGTACCCAGTGGTAGATAGGTGTTTTGTATTGTATGCGTCCCCAGTGGTAGATAGGTGTTTTGTATTGTATGTGTACACACTGGTAGATAGGTGTTTTGTATTGTATGTGTACACACTGGTAGATAGGTGTTTTGTATTGTATGCGTACACACTGGTAGATAGGTGTTTTGTACTGTATGTGTACACACTGGTAGATAGGTGTTTTGTATTGTATGTGTACACACTGGTAGATAGGTGTTTTGTATTGTATGTGTACACACTGGTAGATAGGTGTTTTGTACTGTATGTGTACACACTGGTAGATAGGTGTTTTGTATTGTATGTGTACCCAGTGGTAGATAGGTGTTTTGTATTGTATGTGTACCCAGTGGTAGATAGGTGTTTTGTATTGTATGTGTACACACTGGTAGATAGGTGTTTTGTACTGTATGTGTACCCACTGGTAGATAGGTGTTTTGTACTGTATGTGTACACACTGGTAGATAGGTGTTTTGTATTGTATGCGTACCCACTGGTAGATAGGTGTTTTGTATTGTATGTGTACACACTGGTAGATAGGTGTTTTGTATTGTATGTGTACACACTGGTAGATATGTGTTTTGTATTCTATGTGTACCCACTGGTAGATAGGTGTTTTGTATTGTATGTGTACCCAGTGGTAGATAGGTGTTTTGTACTGTATGTGTACACACTGGTAGATAGGTGTTTTGTATTGTATGTGTACACACTGGTAGATAGGTGTTTTGTATTGTATGTGTACACACTGATAGATAGGTGTTTTGTATTGTATGCGTACCCACTGGTATATAGGTGTTTTGTATTGTATGCGTACACACTGGTAGATTGGTGTTTTGTATTGTATGTGTACACACTGGTAGATAGGTGTTTTGTATTGTATGTGTACACACTGGTAGATAGGTGTTTTGTATTGTATGCATACACACTGGTAGATAGGTGTTTTGTACTGTATGTGTACACACTGGTAGATAGGTGTTTTGTATTGTATGTGTACACACTGGTAGATAGGTGTTTTGTATTGTATGCGTACCCACTGGTAGATAGGTGTTTTGTACTGTATGTATACCCACTGGTAGATAGGTGTTTTGTACTGTATGTGTACACACTGGTAGATAGGTGTTTTGTATTGTATGTGTACCCAGTGGTAGATAGGTGTTTTGTATTGTATGTGTACCCAGTGGTAGATAGGTGTTTTGTACTGTATGTGTACACACTGGTAGATAGGTGTTTTGTATTGTATGTGTACCCAGTGGTAGATAGGTGTTTTGTATTGTATGTGTACACACTGGTAGATAGGTGTTTTGTATTGTATGTGTACACACTGGTAGATAGGTGTTTTGTATTGTATGTGTACCCAGTGGTAGATAGGTGTTTGGTACTGTATGTGTACACACTGGTAGATAGGTGTTTGTATTGTATGTCTACACACTGGTAGATAGGTGTTTTGTATTGTATGTGTACCCAGTGGTAGATAGGTGTTTTGTACTGTATGTGTACACACTGGTAGATAGGTGTTTTGTACTGTATGTGTACCCACTGGTAGATAGGTGTTTTGTACTGTATGTGTACACACTGGTAGATAGGTGTTTTGTATTGTATGCGTACCCACTGGTAGATAGGTGTTTTGTATTGTATGTGTACACACTGGTAGATAGGTGTTTTGTATTGTATGTGTACACACTGGTAGATATGTGTTTTGTATTCTATGTGTACCCACTGGTAGATAGGTGTTTTGTATTGTATGTGTACCCAGTGGTAGATAGGTGTTTTGTATTGTATGTGTACACACTGGTAGATATGTGTTTTGTATTGTATGTATACCCAGTGGTAGATAGGTGTTTTGTATTGTATGCGTACCCAGTGGTAGATAGGTGTTTTGTATTGTATGTGTACCCAGTGGTAGATAGGTGTTTTGTACTGTATGTGTACACACTGGTAGATAGGTGTTTTGTATTGTATGCATACCCACTGGTAGATAGGTGTTTTGTATTGTATGTGTACACACTGGTAGATAGGTGTTTTGTATTGTATGCGTACCCACTGGTAGATTGGTGTTTTGTATTGTATGTGTACACACTGGTAGATAGGTGTTTTGTATTGTATGTGTACACACTGATATATAGGTGTTTTGTATTGTATGCGTACACACTGGTAGATTGGTGTTTTGTATTGTATGTGTACACACTGGTAGATAGGTGTTTTGTATTGTATGTGTACACACTGGTAGATAGGTGTTTTGTATTGTATGCATACACACTGGTAGATAGGTGTTTTGTACTGTATGTGTACACACTGGTAGATAGGTGTTTTGTATTGTATGTGTACACACTGGTAGATAGGTGTTTTGTATTGTATGTGTACACACTGGTAGATAGGTGTTTTGTACTGTATGTGTACACACTGGTAGATAGGTGTTTTGTATTGTATGTGTACACACTGGTAGATAGGTGTTTTGTATTGTATGTGTACACACTGGTAGATAGGTGTTTTGTACTGTATGTGTACACACTGGTAGATAGGTGTTTTGTATTGTATGTGTACCCAGTGGTAGATAGGTGTTTTGTATTGTATGCGTACCCAGTGGTAGATAGGTGTTTTGTATTGTATGTGTACCCAGTGGTAGATAGGTGTTTTGTATTGTATGCGTCCCCAGTGGTAGATAGGTGTTTTGTATTGTATGTGTACACACTGGTAGATAGGTGTTTTGTATTGTATGTGTACACACTGGTAGATAGGTGTTTTGTATTGTATGCGTACACACTGGTAGATAGGTGTTTTGTACTGTATGTGTACACACTGGTAGATAGGTGTTTTGTATTGTATGTGTACACACTGGTAGATAGGTGTTTTGTATTGTATGTGTACACACTGGTAGATAGGTGTTTTGTACTGTATGTGTACACACTGGTAGATAGGTGTTTTGTATTGTATGTGTACCCAGTGGTAGATAGGTGTTTTGTATTGTATGTGTACCCAGTGGTAGATAGGTGTTTTGTATTGTATGTGTACACACTGGTAGATAGGTGTTTTGTACTGTATGTGTACCCACTGGTAGATAGGTGTTTTGTACTGTATGTGTACACACTGGTAGATAGGTGTTTTGTATTGTATGCGTACCCACTGGTAGATAGGTGTTTTGTATTGTATGTGTACACACTGGTAGATAGGTGTTTTGTATTGTATGTGTACACACTGGTAGATATGTGTTTTGTATTCTATGTGTACCCACTGGTAGATAGGTGTTTTGTATTGTATGTGTACCCAGTGGTAGATAGGTGTTTTGTACTGTATGTGTACACACTGGTAGATAGGTGTTTTGTATTGTATGTGTACACACTGGTAGATAGGTGTTTTGTATTGTATGTGTACACACTGATAGATAGGTGTTTTGTATTGTATGCGTACCCACTGGTATATAGGTGTTTTGTATTGTATGCGTACACACTGGTAGATTGGTGTTTTGTATTGTATGTGTACACACTGGTAGATAGGTGTTTTGTATTGTATGTGTACACACTGGTAGATAGGTGTTTTGTATTGTATGCATACACACTGGTAGATAGGTGTTTTGTACTGTATGTGTACACACTGGTAGATAGGTGTTTTGTATTGTATGTGTACACACTGGTAGATAGGTGTTTTGTATTGTATGCGTACCCACTGGTAGATAGGTGTTTTGTACTGTATGTATACCCACTGGTAGATAGGTGTTTTGTACTGTATGTGTACACACTGGTAGATAGGTGTTTTGTATTGTATGTGTACCCAGTGGTAGATAGGTGTTTTGTATTGTATGTGTACCCAGTGGTAGATAGGTGTTTTGTACTGTATGTGTACACACTGGTAGATAGGTGTTTTGTATTGTATGTGTACCCAGTGGTAGATAGGTGTTTTGTATTGTATGTGTACACACTGGTAGATAGGTGTTTTGTATTGTATGTGTACACACTGGTAGATAGGTGTTTTGTATTGTATGTGTACCCAGTGGTAGATAGGTGTTTGGTACTGTATGTGTACACACTGGTAGATAGGTGTTTGTATTGTATGTCTACACACTGGTAGATAGGTGTTTTGTATTGTATGTGTACCCAGTGGTAGATAGGTGTTTTGTACTGTATGTGTACACACTGGTAGATAGGTGTTTTGTACTGTATGTGTACCCACTGGTAGATAGGTGTTTTGTACTGTATGTGTACACACTGGTAGATAGGTGTTTTGTATTGTATGCGTACCCACTGGTAGATAGGTGTTTTGTATTGTATGTGTACACACTGGTAGATAGGTGTTTTGTATTGTATGTGTACACACTGGTAGATATGTGTTTTGTATTCTATGTGTACCCACTGGTAGATAGGTGTTTTGTATTGTATGTGTACCCAGTGGTAGATAGGTGTTTTGTATTGTATGTGTACACACTGGTAGATATGTGTTTTGTATTGTATGTATACCCAGTGGTAGATAGGTGTTTTGTATTGTATGCGTACCCAGTGGTAGATAGGTGTTTTGTATTGTATGTGTACCCAGTGGTAGATAGGTGTTTTGTACTGTATGTGTACACACTGGTAGATAGGTGTTTTGTATTGTATGCATACCCACTGGTAGATAGGTGTTTTGTATTGTATGTGTACACACTGGTAGATAGGTGTTTTGTATTGTATGCGTACCCACTGGTAGATTGGTGTTTTGTATTGTATGTGTACACACTGGTAGATAGGTGTTTTGTATTGTATGTGTACACACTGATATATAGGTGTTTTGTATTGTATGCGTACACACTGGTAGATTGGTGTTTTGTATTGTATGTGTACACACTGGTAGATAGGTGTTTTGTATTGTATGTGTACACACTGGTAGATAGGTGTTTTGTATTGTATGCATACACACTGGTAGATAGGTGTTTTGTACTGTATGTGTACACACTGGTAGATAGGTGTTTTGTATTGTATGTGTACACACTGGTAGATAGGTGTTTTGTATTGTATGTGTACACACTGGTAGATAGGTGTTTTGTACTGTATGTGTACACACTGGTAGATAGGTGTTTTGTATTGTATGTGTACCCAGTGGTAGATAGGTGTTTTGTATTGTATGTGTACCCAGTGGTAGATAGGTGTTTTGTATTGTATGTGTACCCAGTGGTAGATAGGTGTTTTGTATTGTATGCGTCCCCAGTGGTAGATAGGTGTTTTGTATTGTATGTGTACACACTGGTAGATAGGTGTTTTGTATTGTATGTGTACACACTGGTAGATAGGTGTTTTGTATTGTATGCGTACACACTGGTAGATAGGTGTTTTGTACTGTATGTGTACACACTGGTAGATAGGTGTTTTGTATTGTATGTGTACACACTGGTAGATAGGTGTTTTGTATTGTATGTGTACACACTGGTAGATAGGTGTTTTGTACTGTATGTGTACACACTGGTAGATAGGTGTTTTGTATTGTATGTGTACCCAGTGGTAGATAGGTGTTTTGTATTGTATGTGTACCCAGTGGTAGATAGGTGTTTTGTATTGTATGTGTACACACTGGTAGATAGGTGTTTTGTACTGTATGTGTACCCACTGGTAGATAGGTGTTTTGTACTGTATGTGTACACACTGGTAGATAGGTGTTTTGTATTGTATGCGTACCCACTGGTAGATAGGTGTTTTGTATTGTATGTGTACACACTGGTAGATAGGTGTTTTGTATTGTATGTGTACACACTGGTAGATATGTGTTTTGTATTCTATGTGTACCCACTGGTAGATAGGTGTTTTGTATTGTATGTGTACCCAGTGGTAGATAGGTGTTTTGTACTGTATGTGTACACACTGGTAGATAGGTGTTTTGTATTGTATGTGTACACACTGGTAGATAGGTGTTTTGTATTGTATGTGTACACACTGATAGATAGGTGTTTTGTATTGTATGCGTACCCACTGGTATATAGGTGTTTTGTATTGTATGCGTACACACTGGTAGATTGGTGTTTTGTATTGTATGTGTACACACTGGTAGATAGGTGTTTTGTATTGTATGTGTACACACTGGTAGATAGGTGTTTTGTATTGTATGCATACACACTGGTAGATAGGTGTTTTGTACTGTATGTGTACACACTGGTAGATAGGTGTTTTGTATTGTATGTGTACACACTGGTAGATAGGTGTTTTGTATTGTATGTGTACACACTGGTAGATAGGTGTTTTGTACTGTATGTGTACACACTGGTAGATAGGTGTTTTGTATTGTATGTGTACCCAGTGGTAGATAGGTGTTTTGTATTGTATGCGTACCCAGTGGTAGATAGGTGTTTTGTATTGTATGTGTACCCAGTGGTAGATAGGTGTTTTGTATTGTATGCGTCCCCAGTGGTAGATAGGTGTTTTGTATTGTATGTGTACACACTGGTAGATAGGTGTTTTGTATTGTATGTGTACACACTGGTAGATAGGTGTTTTGTATTGTATGCGTACACACTGGTAGATAGGTGTTTTGTACTGTATGTGTACACACTGGTAGATAGGTGTTTTGTATTGTATGTGTACACACTGGTAGATAGGTGTTTTGTATTGTATGTGTACACACTGGTAGATAGGTGTTTTGTACTGTATGTGTACACACTGGTAGATAGGTGTTTTGTATTGTATGTGTACCCAGTGGTAGATAGGTGTTTTGTATTGTATGTGTACCCAGTGGTAGATAGGTGTTTTGTATTGTATGTGTACACACTGGTAGATAGGTGTTTTGTATTGTATGCGTACCCACTGGTAGATATGTGTTTTGTATTGTATGCGTACACACTGGTAGATTGGTGTTTTGTATTGTATGTGTACACACTGGTAGATAGGTGTTTTGTATTGTATGCGTACCCACTGGTAGATAGGTGTTTTGTACTGTATGTATACCCACTGGTAGATAGGTGTTTTGTACTGTATGTGTACACACTGGTAGATAGGTGTTTTGTATTGTATGTGTACCCAGTGGTAGATAGGTGTTTTGTATTGTATGTGTACCCAGTGGTAGATAGGTGTTTTGTACTGTATGTGTACACACTGGTAGATAGGTGTTTTGTATTGTATGTGTACCCAGTGGTAGATAGGTGTTTTGTATTGTATGTGTACACACTGGTAGATAGGTGTTTTGTATTGTATGTGTACACACTGGTAGATAGGTGTTTTGTATTGTATGTGTACCCAGTGGTAGATAGGTGTTTTGTACTGTATGTGTACACACTGGTAGATAGGTGTTTGTATTGTATGTGTACACACTGGTAGATAGGTGTTTTGTATTGTATGTGTACCCAGTGGTAGATAGGTGTTTTGTACTGTATGTGTACACACTGGTAGATAGGTGTTTTGTACTGTATGTGTACCCACTGGTAGATAGGTGTTTTGTACTGTATGTGTACACACTGGTAGATAGGTGTTTTGTATTGTATGCGTACCCACTGGTAGATAGGTGTTTTGTATTGTATGTGTACACACTGGTAGATAGGTGTTTTGTATTGTATGTGTACACACTGGTAGATATGTGTTTTGTATTCTATGTGTACCCACTGGTAGATAGGTGTTTTGTATTGTATGTGTACCCAGTGGTAGATAGGTGTTTTGTATTGTATGTGTACACACTGGTAGATATGTGTTTTGTATTGTATGTATACCCAGTGGTAGATAGGTGTTTTGTATTGTATGCGTACCCAGTGGTAGATAGGTGTTTTGTATTGTATGTGTACCCAGTGGTAGATAGGTGTTTTGTACTGTATGTGTACACACTGGTAGATAGGTGTTTTGTATTGTATGTGTACACACTGGTAGATAGGTATTTTGTATTGTATGTGTACCCAGTGGTAGATAGGTGTTTTGTACTGTATGTGTACACACTGGTAGATAGGTGTTTTGTACTGTATGTGTACCCACTGGTAGATAGGTGTTTTGTACTGTATGTGTACACACTGGTAGATAGGTGTTTTGTATTGTATGCGTACCCACTGGTAGATAGGTGTTTTGTATTGTATGTGTACACACTGGTAGATAGGTGTTTTGAATTGTATGTGTACACACTGGTAGATATGTGTTTTGTATTCTATGTGTACCCACTGGTAGATAGGTGTTTTGTATTGTATGTGTACCCAGTGGTAGATAGGTGTTTTGTATTGTATGTGTACACACTGATAGATAGGTGTTTTGTATTGTATGCGTACCCACTGGTATATAGGTGTTTTGTATTGTATGCGTACACACTGGTAGATTGGTGTTTTGTATTGTATGTGTACACACTGGTAGATAGGTGTTTTGTATTGTATGTGTACACACTGGTAGATAGGTGTTTTGTATTGTATGCATACACACTGGTAGATAGGTGTTTTGTACTGTATGTGTACACACTGGTAGATAGGTGTTTTGTATTGTATGTGTACACACTGGTAGATAGGTGTTTTGTATTGTATGTGTACACACTGGTAGATAGGTGTTTTGTACTGTATGTGTACACACTGGTAGATAGGTGTTTTGTATTGTATGTGTACCCAGTGGTAGATAGGTGTTTTGTATTGTATGCGTACCCAGTGGTAGATAGGTGTTTTGTATTGTATGTGTACCCAGTGGTAGATAGGTGTTTTGTATTGTATGCGTCCCCAGTGGTAGATAGGTGTTTTGTATTGTATGTGTACACACTGGTAGATAGGTGTTTTGTATTGTATGTGTACACACTGGTAGATAGGTGTTTTGTATTGTATGCGTACACACTGGTAGATAGGTGTTTTGTACTGTATGTGTACACACTGGTAGATAGGTGTTTTGTATTGTATGTGTACACACTGGTAGATAGGTGTTTTGTATTGTATGTGTACACACTGGTAGATAGGTGTTTTGTACTGTATGTGTACACACTGGTAGATAGGTGTTTTGTATTGTATGTGTACCCAGTGGTAGATAGGTGTTTTGTATTGTATGTGTACCCAGTGGTAGATAGGTGTTTTGTATTGTATGTGTACACACTGGTAGATAGGTGTTTTGTATTGTATGCGTACCCACTGGTAGATATGTGTTTTGTATTGTATGCGTACACACTGGTAGATTGGTGTTTTGTATTGTATGTGTACACACTGGTAGATAGGTGTTTTGTATTGTATGCGTACCCACTGGTAGATAGGTGTTTTGTACTGTATGTATACCCACTGGTAGATAGGTGTTTTGTACTGTATGTGTACACACTGGTAGATAGGTGTTTTGTATTGTATGTGTACCCAGTGGTAGATAGGTGTTTTGTATTGTATGTGTACCCAGTGGTAGATAGGTGTTTTGTACTGTATGTGTACACACTGGTAGATAGGTGTTTTGTATTGTATGTGTACCCAGTGGTAGATAGGTGTTTTGTATTGTATGTGTACACACTGGTAGATAGGTGTTTTGTATTGTATGTGTACACACTGGTAGATAGGTGTTTTGTATTGTATGTGTACCCAGTGGTAGATAGGTGTTTTGTACTGTATGTGTACACACTGGTAGATAGGTGTTTGTATTGTATGTGTACACACTGGTAGATAGGTGTTTTGTATTGTATGTGTACCCAGTGGTAGATAGGTGTTTTGTACTGTATGTGTACACACTGGTAGATAGGTGTTTTGTACTGTATGTGTACCCACTGGTAGATAGGTGTTTTGTACTGTATGTGTACACACTGGTAGATAGGTGTTTTGTATTGTATGCGTACCCACTGGTAGATAGGTGTTTTGTATTGTATGTGTACACACTGGTAGATAGGTGTTTTGTATTGTATGTGTACACACTGGTAGATATGTGTTTTGTATTCTATGTGTACCCACTGGTAGATAGGTGTTTTGTATTGTATGTGTACCCAGTGGTAGATAGGTGTTTTGTATTGTATGTGTACACACTGGTAGATATGTGTTTTGTATTGTATGTATACCCAGTGGTAGATAGGTGTTTTGTATTGTATGCGTACCCAGTGGTAGATAGGTGTTTTGTATTGTATGTGTACCCAGTGGTAGATAGGTGTTTTGTACTGTATGTGTACACACTGGTAGATAGGTGTTTTGTATTGTATGCATACCCACTGGTAGATAGGTGTTTTGTATTGTATGTGTACACACTGGTAGATAGGTGTTTTGTATTGTATGCGTACCCACTGGTAGATTGGTGTTTTGTATTGTATGTGTACACACTGGTAGATAGGTGTTTTGTATTGTATGTGTACACACTGATATATAGGTGTTTTGTATTGTATGCGTACACACTGGTAGATTGGTGTTTTGTATTGTATGTGTACACACTGGTAGATAGGTGTTTTGTATTGTATGTGTACACACTGGTAGATAGGTGTTTTGTATTGTATGCATACACACTGGTAGATAGGTGTTTTGTACTGTATGTGTACACACTGGTAGATAGGTGTTTTGTATTGTATGTGTACACACTGGTAGATAGGTGTTTTGTATTGTATGTGTACACACTGGTAGATAGGTGTTTTGTACTGTATGTGTACACACTGGTAGATAGGTGTTTTGTATTGTATGTGTACCCAGTGGTAGATAGGTGTTTTGTATTGTATGCGTACCCAGTGGTAGATAGGTGTTTTGTATTGTATGTGTACCCAGTGGTAGATAGGTGTTTTGTATTGTATGCGTCCCCAGTGGTAGATAGGTGTTTTGTATTGTATGTGTACACACTGGTAGATAGGTGTTTTGTATTGTATGTGTACACACTGGTAGATAGGTGTTTTGTATTGTATGCGTACACACTGGTAGATAGGTGTTTTGTACTGTATGTGTACACACTGGTAGATAGGTGTTTTGTATTGTATGTGTACACACTGGTAGATAGGTGTTTTGTATTGTATGTGTACACACTGGTAGATAGGTGTTTTGTACTGTATGTGTACACACTGGTAGATAGGTGTTTTGTATTGTATGTGTACCCAGTGGTAGATAGGTGTTTTGTATTGTATGTGTACCCAGTGGTAGATAGGTGTTTTGTATTGTATGTGTACACACTGGTAGATAGGTGTTTTGTACTGTATGTGTACCCACTGGTAGATAGGTGTTTTGTACTGTATGTGTACACACTGGTAGATAGGTGTTTTGTATTGTATGCGTACCCACTGGTAGATAGGTGTTTTGTATTGTATGTGTACACACTGGTAGATAGGTGTTTTGTATTGTATGTGTACACACTGGTAGATATGTGTTTTGTATTCTATGTGTACCCACTGGTAGATAGGTGTTTTGTATTGTATGTGTACCCAGTGGTAGATAGGTGTTTTGTACTGTATGTGTACACACTGGTAGATAGGTGTTTTGTATTGTATGTGTACACACTGGTAGATAGGTGTTTTGTATTGTATGTGTACACACTGATAGATAGGTGTTTTGTATTGTATGCGTACCCACTGGTATATAGGTGTTTTGTATTGTATGCGTACACACTGGTAGATTGGTGTTTTGTATTGTATGTGTACACACTGGTAGATAGGTGTTTTGTATTGTATGTGTACACACTGGTAGATAGGTGTTTTGTATTGTATGCATACACACTGGTAGATAGGTGTTTTGTACTGTATGTGTACACACTGGTAGATAGGTGTTTTGTATTGTATGTGTACACACTGGTAGATAGGTGTTTTGTATTGTATGTGTACACACTGGTAGATAGGTGTTTTGTACTGTATGTGTACACACTGGTAGATAGGTGTTTTGTATTGTATGTGTACCCAGTGGTAGATAGGTGTTTTGTATTGTATGCGTACCCAGTGGTAGATAGGTGTTTTGTATTGTATGTGTACCCAGTGGTAGATAGGTGTTTTGTATTGTATGCGTCCCCAGTGGTAGATAGGTGTTTTGTATTGTATGTGTACACACTGGTAGATAGGTGTTTTGTATTGTATGTGTACACACTGGTAGATAGGTGTTTTGTATTGTATGCGTACACACTGGTAGATAGGTGTTTTGTACTGTATGTGTACACACTGGTAGATAGGTGTTTTGTATTGTATGTGTACACACTGGTAGATAGGTGTTTTGTATTGTATGTGTACACACTGGTAGATAGGTGTTTTGTACTGTATGTGTACACACTGGTAGATAGGTGTTTTGTATTGTATGTGTACCCAGTGGTAGATAGGTGTTTTGTATTGTATGTGTACCCAGTGGTAGATAGGTGTTTTGTATTGTATGTGTACACACTGGTAGATAGGTGTTTTGTATTGTATGCGTACCCACTGGTAGATATGTGTTTTGTATTGTATGCGTACACACTGGTAGATTGGTGTTTTGTATTGTATGTGTACACACTGGTAGATAGGTGTTTTGTATTGTATGCGTACCCACTGGTAGATAGGTGTTTTGTACTGTATGTATACCCACTGGTAGATAGGTGTTTTGTACTGTATGTGTACACACTGGTAGATAGGTGTTTTGTATTGTATGTGTACCCAGTGGTAGATAGGTGTTTTGTATTGTATGTGTACCCAGTGGTAGATAGGTGTTTTGTACTGTATGTGTACACACTGGTAGATAGGTGTTTTGTATTGTATGTGTACCCAGTGGTAGATAGGTGTTTTGTATTGTATGTGTACACACTGGTAGATAGGTGTTTTGTATTGTATGTGTACACACTGGTAGATAGGTGTTTTGTATTGTATGTGTACCCAGTGGTAGATAGGTGTTTTGTACTGTATGTGTACACACTGGTAGATAGGTGTTTGTATTGTATGTGTACACACTGGTAGATAGGTGTTTTGTATTGTATGTGTACCCAGTGGTAGATAGGTGTTTTGTACTGTATGTGTACACACTGGTAGATAGGTGTTTTGTACTGTATGTGTACCCACTGGTAGATAGGTGTTTTGTACTGTATGTGTACACACTGGTAGATAGGTGTTTTGTATTGTATGCGTACCCACTGGTAGATAGGTGTTTTGTATTGTATGTGTACACACTGGTAGATAGGTGTTTTGTATTGTATGTGTACACACTGGTAGATATGTGTTTTGTATTCTATGTGTACCCACTGGTAGATAGGTGTTTTGTATTGTATGTGTACCCAGTGGTAGATAGGTGTTTTGTATTGTATGTGTACACACTGGTAGATATGTGTTTTGTATTGTATGTATACCCAGTGGTAGATAGGTGTTTTGTATTGTATGCGTACCCAGTGGTAGATAGGTGTTTTGTATTGTATGTGTACCCAGTGGTAGATAGGTGTTTTGTACTGTATGTGTACACACTGGTAGATAGGTGTTTTGTATTGTATGTGTACACACTGGTAGATAGGTATTTTGTATTGTATGTGTACCCAGTGGTAGATAGGTGTTTTGTACTGTATGTGTACACACTGGTAGATAGGTGTTTTGTACTGTATGTGTACCCACTGGTAGATAGGTGTTTTGTACTGTATGTGTACACACTGGTAGATAGGTGTTTTGTATTGTATGCGTACCCACTGGTAGATAGGTGTTTTGTATTGTATGTGTACACACTGGTAGATAGGTGTTTTGAATTGTATGTGTACACACTGGTAGATATGTGTTTTGTATTCTATGTGTACCCACTGGTAGATAGGTGTTTTGTATTGTATGTGTACCCAGTGGTAGATAGGTGTTTTGTATTGTATGTGTACACACTGGTAGATAGGTGTTTTGTATTGTATGTATACCCAGTGGTAGATAGGTGTTTTGTATTGTATGCGTACCCAGTGGTAGATAGGTGTTTTGTATTGTATGTGTACCCAGTGGTAGATAGGTGTTTTGTATTGTATGCGTACCCAGTGGTAGATAGGTGTTTTGTATTGTATGTGTACACACTGGTAGATAGGTGTTTTGTATTGTATGCATACCCAGTGGTAGATAGGTGTTTTGTATTGTATGTATACCCACTGGTAGATAGGTGTTTTGTATTGTATGCGTACACACTGGTAGATTGGTGTTTTGTATTGTATGTGTACACACTGGTAGATAGGTGTTTTGTATTGTATGCATACCCACTGGTAGATAGGTGTTTTGTATTGTATGTGTACACACTGGTAGATAGGTGTTTTGTATTGTATGCGTACCCACTGGTAGATTGGTGTTTTGTATTGTATGTGTACACACTGGTAGATAGGTGTTTTGTATTGTATGTGTACACACTGGTAGATAGGTGTTTTGTATTCTATGTGTACCCACTGGTAGATATGTGTTTTGTATTGTATGTGTACCCAGTGGTAGATAGGTGTTTTGTATTGTATGTGTACACACTGGTAGATAGGTGTTTTGTATTGTATGTGTACACACTGGTAGATAGGTGTTTTGTATTGTATGCGTACCCAGTGGTAGATAGGTGTTTTGTATTGTATGTGTACCCAGTGGTAGATAGGTGTTTTGTATTGTATGTGTACACACTGGTAGATAGGTGTTTTGCATTGTATGTGTACCCAGTGGTAGATAGGTGTTTTGTATTGTATGTGTACACACTGGTAGATAGGTGTTTTGTATTGTATGCGTACACACTGGTAGATAGGTGTTTTGTACTGTATGTGTACACACTGGTAGATAGGTGTTTTGTATTGTATGTGTACACACTGGTAGATAGGTGTTTTGTACTGTATGTGTACACACTGGTAGATAGGTGTTTTGTATTGTATGTGTACCCAGTGGTAGATAGGTGTTTTGTATTGTATGTGTACCCAGTGGTAGATAGGTGTTTTGTACTGTATGTGTACACACTGGTATAGGTGTTTTGTATTGTATGTGTACACACTGGTAGATAGGTGTTTTGTATTGTATGTGTACCCAGTGGTAGATAGGTGTTTTGTACTGTATGTGTACACACTGGTAGATAGGTGTTTTGTACTGTATGTGTACCCACTGGTAGATAGGTGTGTTGTACTGTATGTGTACACACTGGTAGATAGGTGTTTTGTATTGTATGCGTACCCACTGGTAGATAGGTGTTTTGTATTGTATGTGTACACACTGGTAGATAGGTGTTTTGTATTGTATGTGTACCCAGTGGTAGATAGGTGTTTTGTATTGTATGCGTACCCAGTGGTAGATAGGTGTTTTGTATTGTATGTGTACCCAGTGGTAGATAGGTGTTTTGTATTGTATGCGTCCCCAGTGGTAGATAGGTGTTTTGTATTGTATGTGTACACACTGGTAGATAGGTGTTTTGTATTGTATGTGTACACACTGGTAGATAGGTGTTTTGTATTGTATGCGTACACACTGGTAGATAGGTGTTTTGTACTGTATGTGTACACACTGGTAGATAGGTGTTTTGTATTGTATGTGTACACACTGGTAGATAGGTGTTTTGTATTGTATGTGTACACACTGGTAGATAGGTGTTTTGTACTGTATGTGTACACACTGGTAGATAGGTGTTTTGTATTGTATGTGTACCCAGTGGTAGATAGGTGTTTTGTATTGTATGTGTACCCAGTGGTAGATAGGTGTTTTGTATTGTATGTGTACACACTGGTAGATAGGTGTTTTGTATTGTATGCGTACCCACTGGTAGATATGTGTTTTGTATTGTATGCGTACCCACTGGTAGATAGGTGTTTTGTACTGTATGTATACCCACTGGTAGATAGGTGTTTTGTACTGTATGTGTACACACTGGTAGATAGGTGTTTTGTATTGTATGTGTACCCAGTGGTAGATAGGTGTTTTGTATTGTATGTGTACCCAGTGGTAGATAGGTGTTTTGTACTGTATGTGTACACACTGGTAGATAGGTGTTTTGTATTGTATGTGTACCCAGTGGTAGATAGGTGTTTTGTATTGTATGTGTACACACTGGTAGATAGGTGTTTTGTATTGTATGTGTACACACTGGTAGATAGGTGTTTTGTATTGTATGTGTACCCAGTGGTAGATAGGTGTTTTGTACTGTATGTGTACACACTGGTAGATAGGTGTTTGTATTGTATGTGTACACACTGGTAGATAGGTGTTTTGTATTGTATGTGTACCCAGTGGTAGATAGGTGTTTTGTACTGTATGTGTACACACTGGTAGATAGGTGTTTTGTACTGTATGTGTACCCACTGGTAGATAGGTGTTTTGTACTGTATGTGTACACACTGGTAGATAGGTGTTTTGTATTGTATGCGTACCCACTGGTAGATAGGTGTTTTGTATTGTATGTGTACACACTGGTAGATAGGTGTTTTGTATTGTATGTGTACACACTGGTAGATATGTGTTTTGTATTCTATGTGTACCCACTGGTAGATAGGTGTTTTGTATTGTATGTGTACCCAGTGGTAGATAGGTGTTTTGTATTGTATGTGTACACACTGGTAGATATGTGTTTTGTATTGTATGTATACCCAGTGGTAGATAGGTGTTTTGTATTGTATGCGTACCCAGTGGTAGATAGGTGTTTTGTATTGTATGTGTACCCAGTGGTAGATAGGTGTTTTGTACTGTATGTGTACACACTGGTAGATAGGTGTTTTGTATTGTATGTGTACACACTGGTAGATAGGTATTTTGTATTGTATGTGTACCCAGTGGTAGATAGGTGTTTTGTACTGTATGTGTACACACTGGTAGATAGGTGTTTTGTACTGTATGTGTACCCACTGGTAGATAGGTGTTTTGTACTGTATGTGTACACACTGGTAGATAGGTGTTTTGTATTGTATGCGTACCCACTGGTAGATAGGTGTTTTGTATTGTATGTGTACACACTGGTAGATAGGTGTTTTGAATTGTATGTGTACACACTGGTAGATATGTGTTTTGTATTCTATGTGTACCCACTGGTAGATAGGTGTTTTGTATTGTATGTGTACCCAGTGGTAGATAGGTGTTTTGTATTGTATGTGTACACACTGGTAGATAGGTGTTTTGTATTGTATGTATACCCAGTGGTAGATAGGTGTTTTGTATTGTATGCGTACCCAGTGGTAGATAGGTGTTTTGTATTGTATGTGTACCCAGTGGTAGATAGGTGTTTTGTATTGTATGCGTACCCAGTGGTAGATAGGTGTTTTGTATTGTATGTGTACACACTGGTAGATAGGTGTTTTGTATTGTATGCATACCCAGTGGTAGATAGGTGTTTTGTATTGTATGTATACCCACTGGTAGATAGGTGTTTTGTATTGTATGCGTACACACTGGTAGATTGGTGTTTTGTATTGTATGTGTACACACTGGTAGATAGGTGTTTTGTATTGTATGCATACCCACTGGTAGATAGGTGTTTTGTATTGTATGTGTACACACTGGTAGATAGGTGTTTTGTATTGTATGCGTACCCACTGGTAGATTGGTGTTTTGTATTGTATGTGTACACACTGGTAGATAGGTGTTTTGTATTGTATGTGTACACACTGGTAGATAGGTGTTTTGTATTCTATGTGTACCCACTGGTAGATATGTGTTTTGTATTGTATGTGTACCCAGTGGTAGATAGGTGTTTTGTATTGTATGTGTACACACTGGTAGATAGGTGTTTTGTATTGTATGTGTACACACTGGTAGATAGGTGTTTTGTATTGTATGCGTACCCAGTGGTAGATAGGTGTTTTGTATTGTATGTGTACCCAGTGGTAGATAGGTGTTTTGTATTGTATGTGTACACACTGGTAGATAGGTGTTTTGCATTGTATGTGTACCCAGTGGTAGATAGGTGTTTTGTATTGTATGTGTACACACTGGTAGATAGGTGTTTTGTATTGTATGCGTACACACTGGTAGATAGGTGTTTTGTACTGTATGTGTACACACTGGTAGATAGGTGTTTTGTATTGTATGTGTACACACTGGTAGATAGGTGTTTTGTATTGTATGTGTACACACTGGTAGATAGGTGTTTTGTACTGTATGTGTACACACTGGTAGATAGGTGTTTTGTATTGTATGTGTACCCAGTGGTAGATAGGTGTTTTGTATTGTATGTGTACCCAGTGGTAGATAGGTGTTTTGTACTGTATGTGTACACACTGGTATAGGTGTTTTGTATTGTATGTGTACACACTGGTAGATAGGTGTTTTGTATTGTATGTGTACCCAGTGGTAGATAGGTGTTTTGTACTGTATGTGTACACACTGGTAGATAGGTGTTTTGTACTGTATGTGTACCCACTGGTAGATAGGTGTGTTGTACTGTATGTGTACACACTGGTAGATAGGTGTTTTGTATTGTATGCGTACCCACTGGTAGATAGGTGTTTTGTATTGTATGTGTACACACTGGTAGATAGGTGTTTTGTATTGTATGTGTACACACTGGTAGATAGGTGTTTTGTATTCTATGTGTACCCACTGGTAGATAGGTGTTTTGTATTGTATGTGTACCCAGTGGTAGATAGGTGTTTTGTATTGTATGTGTACAAACTGGTAGATAGGTGTTTTGTATTGCATGTGTACACACTGGTAGATAGGTGTTTTGTATTGTATGTGTACACACTGGTAGATAGGTGTTTTGTATTGTATGCGTACACACTGGTAGATAGGTGTTTTGTACTGTATGTGTACACACTGGTAGATAGGTGTTTTGTATTGTATGTGTACACACTGGTAGATAGGTGTTTTGTATTGTATGTGTACACACTGGTAGATAGGTGTTTTGTACTGTATGTGTACATACTGGTAGATAGGTGTTTTGTATTGTATGTGTACCCAGTGGTAGATAGGTGTTTTGTAATGTATGTGTACCCAGTGGTAGATAGGTGTTTTGTATTGTATGTGTACACACTGGTAGATAGGTGTTTTGTATTGTATGCGTACCCACTGGTAGATATGTGTTTTGTATTGTATGCGTACACACTGGTAGATTGGTGTTTTGTATTGTATGTGTACACACTGGTAGATAGGTGTTTTGTATTGTATGCGTACCCACTGGTAGATAGGTGTTTTGTACTGTATGTATACCCACTGGTAGATAGGTGTTTTGTACTGTATGTGTACACACTGGTAGATAGGTGTTTTGTATTGTATGTGTACCCAGTGGTAGATAGGTGTTTTGTATTGTATGTGTACCCAGTGGTAGATAGGTGTTTTGTACTGTATGTGTACACACTGGTAGATAGGTGTTTTGTATTGTATGTGTACCCAGTGGTAGATAGGTGTTTTGTATTGTATGTGTACACACTGGTAGATAGGTGTTTTGTATTGTATGTGTACACACTGGTAGATAGGTGTTTTGTATTGTATGTGTACCCAGTGGTAGATAGGTGTTTGGTACTGTATGTGTACACACTGGTAGATAGGTGTTTGTATTGTATGTCTACACACTGGTAGATAGGTGTTTTGTATTGTATGTGTACCCAGTGGTAGATAGGTGTTTTGTACTGTATGTGTACACACTGGTAGATAGGTGTTTTGTACTGTATGTGTACCCACTGGTAGATAGGTGTTTTGTACTGTATGTGTACACACTGGTAGATAGGTGTTTTGTATTGTATGCGTACCCAGTGGTAGATAGGTGTTTTGTATTGTATGCGTACCCAGTGGTAGATAGGTGTTTTGTATTGTATGTGTACCCAGTGGTAGATAGGTGTTTTGTATTGTATGCGTCCCCAGTGGTAGATAGGTGTTTTGTATTGTATGTGTACACACTGGTAGATAGGTGTTTTGTATTGTATGTGTACACACTGGTAGATAGGTGTTTTGTATTGTATGCGTACACACTGGTAGATAGGTGTTTTGTACTGTATGTGTACACACTGGTAGATAGGTGTTTTGTATTGTATGTGTACACACTGGTAGATAGGTGTTTTGTATTGTATGTGTACACACTGGTAGATAGGTGTTTTGTATTGTATGTGTACCCAGTGGTAGATAGGTGTTTTGTATTGTATGTGTACACACTGGTAGATAGGTGTTTTGTATTGTATGCGTACCCACTGGTAGATATGTGTTTTGTATTGTATGCGTACACACTGGTAGATTGGTGTTTTGTATTGTATGTGTACACACTGGTAGATAGGTGTTTTGTATTGTATGCGTACCCACTGGTAGATAGGTGTTTTGTACTGTATGTATACCCACTGGTAGATAGGTGTTTTGTACTGTATGTGTACACACTGGTAGATAGGTGTTTTGTATTGTATGTGTACCCAGTGGTAGATAGGTGTTTTGTATTGTATGTGTACCCAGTGGTAGATAGGTGTTTTGTACTGTATGTGTACACACTGGTAGATAGGTGTTTTGTATTGTATGTGTACCCAGTGGTAGATAGGTGTTTTGTATTGTATGTGTACACACTGGTAGATAGGTGTTTTGTATTGTATGTGTACACACTGGTAGATAGGTGTTTTGTATTGTATGTGTACCCAGTGGTAGATAGGTGTTTTGTACTGTATGTGTACACACTGGTAGATAGGTGTTTGTATTGTATGTGTACACACTGGTAGATAGGTGTTTTGTATTGTATGTGTACCCAGTGGTAGATAGGTGTTTTGTACTGTATGTGTACACACTGGTAGATAGGTGTTTTGTACTGTATGTGTACCCACTGGTAGATAGGTGTTTTGTACTGTATGTGTACACACTGGTAGATAGGTGTTTTGTATTGTATGCGTACCCACTGGTAGATAGGTGTTTTGTATTGTATGTGTACACACTGGTAGATAGGTGTTTTGTATTGTATGTGTACACACTGGTAGATATGTGTTTTGTATTCTATGTGTACCCACTGGTAGATAGGTGTTTTGTATTGTATGTGTACCCAGTGGTAGATAGGTGTTTTGTATTGTATGTGTACACACTGGTAGATATGTGTTTTGTATTGTATGTATACCCAGTGGTAGATAGGTGTTTTGTATTGTATGCGTACCCAGTGGTAGATAGGTGTTTTGTATTGTATGTGTACCCAGTGGTAGATAGGTGTTTTGTACTGTATGTGTACACACTGGTAGATAGGTGTTTTGTATTGTATGTGTACACACTGGTAGATAGGTATTTTGTATTGTATGTGTACCCAGTGGTAGATAGGTGTTTTGTACTGTTTGTGTACACACTGGTAGATAGGTGTTTTGTACTGTATGTGTACCCACTGGTAGATAGGTGTTTTGTACTGTATGTGTACACACTGGTAGATAGGTGTTTTGTATTGTATGCGTACCCACTGGTAGATAGGTGTTTTGTATTGTATGTGTACACACTGGTAGATATGTGTTTTGTATTGTATGTATACCCAGTGGTAGATAGGTGTTTTGTATTGTATGCGTACCCAGTGGTAGATAGGTGTTTTGTATTGTATGTGTACCCAGTGGTAGATAGGTGTTTTGTACTGTATGTGTACACACTGGTAGATAGGTGTTTTGTATTGTATGCATACCCACTGGTAGATAGGTGTTTTGTATTGTATGTGTACACACTGGTAGATAGGTGTTTTGTATTGTATGCGTACCCACTGGTAGATTGGTGTTTTGTATTGTATGTGTACACACTGGTAGATAGGTGTTTTGTATTGTATGTGTACACACTGATATATAGGTGTTTTGTATTGTATGCGTACACACTGGTAGATTGGTGTTTTGTATTGTATGTGTACACACTGGTAGATAGGTGTTTTGTATTGTATGTGTACACACTGGTAGATAGGTGTTTTGTATTGTATGCATACACACTGGTAGATAGGTGTTTTGTACTGTATGTGTACACACTGGTAGATAGGTGTTTTGTATTGTATGTGTACACACTGGTAGATAGGTGTTTTGTATTGTATGTGTACACACTGGTAGATAGGTGTTTTGTACTGTATGTGTACACACTGGTAGATAGGTGTTTTGTATTGTATGTGTACCCAGTGGTAGATAGGTGTTTTGTATTGTATGCGTACCCAGTGGTAGATAGGTGTTTTGTATTGTATGTGTACCCAGTGGTAGATAGGTGTTTTGTATTGTATGCGTCCCCAGTGGTAGATAGGTGTTTTGTATTGTATGTGTACACACTGGTAGATAGGTGTTTTGTATTGTATGTGTACACACTGGTAGATAGGTGTTTTGTATTGTATGCGTACACACTGGTAGATAGGTGTTTTGTACTGTATGTGTACACACTGGTAGATAGGTGTTTTGTATTGTATGTGTACACACTGGTAGATAGGTGTTTTGTATTGTATGTGTACACACTGGTAGATAGGTGTTTTGTACTGTATGTGTACACACTGGTAGATAGGTGTTTTGTATTGTATGTGTACCCAGTGGTAGATAGGTGTTTTGTATTGTATGTGTACCCAGTGGTAGATAGGTGTTTTGTATTGTATGTGTACACACTGGTAGATAGGTGTTTTGTACTGTATGTGTACCCACTGGTAGATAGGTGTTTTGTACTGTATGTGTACACACTGGTAGATAGGTGTTTTGTATTGTATGCGTACCCACTGGTAGATAGGTGTTTTGTATTGTATGTGTACACACTGGTAGATAGGTGTTTTGTATTGTATGTGTACACACTGGTAGATATGTGTTTTGTATTCTATGTGTACCCACTGGTAGATAGGTGTTTTGTATTGTATGTGTACCCAGTGGTAGATAGGTGTTTTGTACTGTATGTGTACACACTGGTAGATAGGTGTTTTGTATTGTATGTGTACACACTGGTAGATAGGTGTTTTGTATTGTATGTGTACACACTGATAGATAGGTGTTTTGTATTGTATGCGTACCCACTGGTATATAGGTGTTTTGTATTGTATGCGTACACACTGGTAGATTGGTGTTTTGTATTGTATGTGTACACACTGGTAGATAGGTGTTTTGTATTGTATGTGTACACACTGGTAGATAGGTGTTTTGTATTGTATGCATACACACTGGTAGATAGGTGTTTTGTACTGTATGTGTACACACTGGTAGATAGGTGTTTTGTATTGTATGTGTACACACTGGTAGATAGGTGTTTTGTATTGTATGTGTACACACTGGTAGATAGGTGTTTTGTACTGTATGTGTACACACTGGTAGATAGGTGTTTTGTATTGTATGTGTACCCAGTGGTAGATAGGTGTTTTGTATTGTATGCGTACCCAGTGGTAGATAGGTGTTTTGTATTGTATGTGTACCCAGTGGTAGATAGGTGTTTTGTATTGTATGCGTCCCCAGTGGTAGATAGGTGTTTTGTATTGTATGTGTACACACTGGTAGATAGGTGTTTTGTATTGTATGTGTACACACTGGTAGATAGGTGTTTTGTATTGTATGCGTACACACTGGTAGATAGGTGTTTTGTACTGTATGTGTACACACTGGTAGATAGGTGTTTTGTATTGTATGTGTACACACTGGTAGATAGGTGTTTTGTATTGTATGTGTACACACTGGTAGATAGGTGTTTTGTACTGTATGTGTACACACTGGTAGATAGGTGTTTTGTACTGTATGTGTACCCACTGGTAGATAGGTGTTTTGTACTGTATGTGTACACACTGGTAGATAGGTGTTTTGTACTGTATGTGTACCCACTGGTAGATAGGTGTTTTGTATTGTATGTGTACCCAGTGGTAGATAGGTGTTTTGTATTGTATGTGTACACACTGGTAGATATGTGTTTTGTATTGTATGTATACCCAGTGGTAGATAGGTGTTTTGTATTGTATGCGTACCCAGTGGTAGATAGGTGTTTTGTATTGTATGTGTACCCAGTGGTAGATAGGTGTTTTGTACTGTATGTGTACACACTGGTAGATAGGTGTTTTGTATTGTATGTGTACACACTGGTAGATAGGTATTTTGTATTGTATGTGTACCCAGTGGTAGATGGGTGTTTTGTACTGTATGTGTACACACTGGTAGATAGGTGTTTTGTACTGTATGTGTACCCACTGGTAGATAGGTGTTTTGTACTGTATGTGTACACACTGGTAGATAGGTGTTTTGTATTGTATGCGTACCCACTGGTAGATAGGTGTTTTGTATTGTATGTGTACACACTGGTAGATAGGTGTTTTGTACTGTATGTGTACACACTGGTAGATATGTGTTTTGTATTCTATGTGTACCCACTGGTAGATAGGTGTTTTGTATTGTATGTGTACCCAGTGGTAGATAGGTGTTTTGTATTGTATGTGTACACACTGGTAGATAGGTGTTTTGTATTGTATGTATACCCAGTGGTAGATAGGTGTTTTGTATTGTATGCGTACCCAGTGGTAGATAGGTGTTTTGTATTGTATGTGTACCCAGTGGTAGATAGGTGTTTTGTATTGTATGCGTACCCAGTGGTAGATAGGTATTTTGTTTTGTATGTGTACACACTGGTAGATAGGTGTTTTGTATTGTATGCATACCCAGTGGTAGATAGGTGTTTTGTATTGTATGTATACCCACTGGTAGATAGGTGTTTTGTATTGTATGCGTACACACTGGTAGATTGGTGTTTTGTATTGTATGTGTACACACTGGTAGATAGGTGTTTTGTATTGTATGCATACCCACTGGTAGAGAGGTGTTTTGTATTGTATGTGTACACACTGGTAGATAGGTGTTTTGTATTGTATGCGTACCCACTGGTAGATTGGTGTTTTGTATTGTATGTGTACACACTGGTAGATAGGTGTTTTGTATTGTATGTGTACACACTGATAGATAGGTGTTTTGTATTGTATGCGTACCCACTGGTATATAGGTGTTTTGTATTGTATGCGTACACACTGGTAGATTGGTGTTTTGTATTGTATGTGTACACACTGGTAGATAGGTGTTTTGTATTGTATGTGTACCCAGTGGTAGATAGGTGTTTTGTATTGTATGTGTACAAACTGGTAGATAGGTGTTTTGTATTGCATGTGTACACACTGGTAGATAGGTGTTTTGTATTGTATGTGTACACACTGGTAGATAGGTGTTTTGTATTGTATGCATACACACTGGTAGATAGGTGTTTTGTACTGTATGTGTACACACTGGTAGATAGGTGTTTTGTATTGTATGTGTACACACTGGTAGATAGGTGTTTTGTATTGTATGTGTACACACTGGTAGATAGGTGTTTTGTACTGTATGTGTACATACTGGTAGATAGGTGTTTTGTATTGTATGTGTACCCAGTGGTAGATAGGTGTTTTGTATTGTATGTGTACCCAGTGGTAGATAGGTGTTTTGTATTGTATGTGTACACACTGGTAGATAGGTGTTTTGTATTGTATGCGTACCCACTGGTAGATATGTGTTTTGTATTGTATGCGTACACACTGGTAGATTGGTGTTTTGTATTGTATGTGTACACACTGGTAGATAGGTGTTTTGTATTGTATGCGTACCCACTGGTAGATAGGTGTTTTGTACTGTATGTATACCCACTGGTAGATAGGTGTTTTGTACTGTATGTGTACACACTGGTAGATAGGTGTTTTGTATTGTATGTGTACCCAGTGGTAGATAGGTGTTTTGTATTGTATGTGTACCCAGTGGTAGATAGGTGTTTTGTACTGTATGTGTACACACTGGTAGATAGGTGTTTTGTATTGTATGTGTACCCAGTGGTAGATAGGTGTTTTGTATTGTATGTGTACACACTGGTAGATAGGTGTTTTGTATTGTATGTGTACACACTGGTAGATAGGTGTTTTGTATTGTATGTGTACCCAGTGGTAGATAGGTGTTTGGTACTGTATGTGTACACACTGGTAGATAGGTGTTTGTATTGTATGTCTACACACTGGTAGATAGGTGTTTTGTATTGTATGTGTACCCAGTGGTAGATAGGTGTTTTGTACTGTATGTGTACACACTGGTAGATAGGTGTTTTGTACTGTATGTGTACCCACTGGTAGATAGGTGTTTTGTACTGTATGTGTACACACTGGTAGATAGGTGTTTTGTATTGTATGCGTACCCACTGGTAGATAGGTGTTTTGTATTGTATGTGTACACACTGGTAGATAGGTGTTTTGTATTGTATGTGTACACACTGGTAGATATGTGTTTTGTATTCTATGTGTACCCACTGGTAGATAGGTGTTTTGTATTGTATGTGTACCCAGTGGTAGATAGGTGTTTTGTATTGTATGTGTACACACTGGTAGATATGTGTTTTGTATTGTATGTATACCCAGTGGTAGATAGGTGTTTTGTATTGTATGCGTACCCAGTGGTAGATAGGTGTTTTGTATTGTATGTGTACCCAGTGGTAGATAGGTGTTTTGTACTGTATGTGTACACACTGGTAGATAGGTGTTTTGTATTGTATGTGTACACACTGGTAGATAGGTATTTTGTATTGTATGTGTACCCAGTGGTAGATGGGTGTTTTGTACTGTATGTGTACACACTGGTAGATAGGTGTTTTGTACTGTATGTGTACCCACTGGTAGATAGGTGTTTTGTACTGTATGTGTACACACTGGTAGATAGGTGTTTTGTATTGTATGCATACCCACTGGTAGATAGGTGTTTTGTATTGTATGTGTACACACTGGTAGATAGGTGTTTTGTATTGTATGCGTACCCACTGGTAGATTGGTGTTTTGTATTGTATGTGTACACACTGGTAGATAGGTGTTTTGTATTGTATGTGTACACACTGATATATAGGTGTTTTGTATTGTATGCGTACACACTGGTAGATTGGTGTTTTGTATTGTATGTGTACACACTGGTAGATAGGTGTTTTGTATTGTATGTGTACACACTGGTAGATAGGTGTTTTGTATTGTATGCATACACACTGGTAGATAGGTGTTTTGTACTGTATGTGTACACACTGGTAGATAGGTGTTTTGTATTGTATGTGTACACACTGGTAGATAGGTGTTTTGTATTGTATGTGTACACACTGGTAGATAGGTGTTTTGTACTGTATGTGTACACACTGGTAGATAGGTGTTTTGTATTGTATGTGTACCCAGTGGTAGATAGGTGTTTTGTATTGTATGCGTACCCAGTGGTAGATAGGTGTTTTGTATTGTATGTGTACCCAGTGGTAGATAGGTGTTTTGTATTGTATGCGTCCCCAGTGGTAGATAGGTGTTTTGTATTGTATGTGTACACACTGGTAGATAGGTGTTTTGTATTGTATGTGTACACACTGGTAGATAGGTGTTTTGTATTGTATGCGTACACACTGGTAGATAGGTGTTTTGTACTGTATGTGTACACACTGGTAGATAGGTGTTTTGTATTGTATGTGTACACACTGGTAGATAGGTGTTTTGTACTGTATGTGTACACACTGGTAGATAGGTGTTTTGTATTGTATGTGTACCCAGTGGTAGATAGGTGTTTTGTATTGTATGCGTACCCAGTGGTAGATAGGTGTTTTGTATTGTATGTGTACCCAGTGGTAGATAGGTGTTTTGTATTGTATGCGTCCCCAGTGGTAGATAGGTGTTTTGTATTGTATGTGTACACACTGGTAGATAGGTGTTTTGTATTGTATGTGTACACACTGGTAGATAGGTGTTTTGTATTGTATGCGTACACACTGGTAGATAGGTGTTTTGTACTGTATGTGTACACACTGGTAGATAGGTGTTTTGTATTGTATGTGTACACACTGGTAGATAGGTGTTTTGTATTGTATGTGTACACACTGGTAGATAGGTGTTTTGTATTGTATGTGTACACACTGGTAGATAGGTGTTTTGTACTGTATGTGTACACACTGGTAGATAGGTGTTTTGTATTGTATGTGTACCCAGTGGTAGATTGGTGTTTTGTATTGTATGTGTACACACTGGTAGATAGGTGTTTTGTATTGTATGCGTACCCACTGGTAGATAGGTGTTTTGTACTGTATGTATACCCACTGGTAGATAGGTGTTTTGTACTGTATGTGTACACACTGGTAGATAGGTGTTTTGTATTGTATGTGTACCCAGTGGTAGATAGGTGTTTTGTATTGTATGTGTACCCAGTGGTAGATAGGTGTTTTGTACTGTATGTGTACACACTGGTAGATAGGTGTTTTGTATTGTATGTGTACCCAGTGGTAGATAGGTGTTTTGTATTGTATGTGTACACACTGGTAGATAGGTGTTTTGTATTGTATGTGTACACACTGGTAGATAGGTGTTTTGTATTGTATGTGTACCCAGTGGTAGATAGGTGTTTGGTACTGTATGTGTACACACTGGTAGATAGGTGTTTGTATTGTATGTCTACACACTGGTAGATAGGTGTTTTGTATTGTATGTGTACCCAGTGGTAGATAGGTGTTTTGTACTGTATGTGTACACACTGGTAGATAGGTGTTTTGTACTGTATGTGTACCCACTGGTAGATAGGTGTTTTGTACTGTATGTGTACACACTGGTAGATAGGTGTTTTGTATTGTATGCGTACCCAGTGGTAGATAGGTGTTTTGTATTGTATGCGTACCCAGTGGTAGATAGGTGTTTTGTATTGTATGTGTACCCAGTGGTAGATAGGTGTTTTGTATTGTATGCGTCCCCAGTGGTAGATAGGTGTTTTGTATTGTATGTGTACACACTGGTAGATAGGTGTTTTGTATTGTATGTGTACACACTGGTAGATAGGTGTTTTGTATTGTATGCGTACACACTGGTAGATAGGTGTTTTGTACTGTATGTGTACACACTGGTAGATAGGTGTTTTGTATTGTATGTGTACACACTGGTAGATAGGTGTTTTGTATTGTATGTGTACACACTGGTAGATAGGTGTTTTGTACTGTATGTGTACACACTGGTAGATAGGTGTTTTGTATTGTATGTGTACCCAGTGGTAGATAGGTGTTTTGTATTGTATGTGTACCCAGTGGTAGATAGGTGTTTTGTATTGTATGTGTACACACTGGTAGATAGGTGTTTTGTATTGTATGCGTACCCACTGGTAGATATGTGTTTTGTATTGTATGCGTACACACTGGTAGATTGGTGTTTTGTATTGTATGTGTACACACTGGTAGATAGGTGTTTTGTATTGTATGCGTACCCACTGGTAGATAGGTGTTTTGTACTGTATGTATACCCACTGGTAGATAGGTGTTTTGTACTGTATGTGTACACACTGGTAGATAGGTGTTTTGTATTGTATGTGTACCCAGTGGTAGATAGGTGTTTTGTATTGTATGTGTACCCAGTGGTAGATAGGTGTTTTGTACTGTATGTGTACACACTGGTAGATAGGTGTTTTGTATTGTATGTGTACCCAGTGGTAGATAGGTGTTTTGTATTGTATGTGTACACACTGGTAGATAGGTGTTTTGTATTGTATGTGTACACACTGGTAGATAGGTGTTTTGTATTGTATGTGTACCCAGTGGTAGATAGGTGTTTTGTACTGTATGTGTACACACTGGTAGATAGGTGTTTGTATTGTATGTGTACACACTGGTAGATAGGTGTTTTGTATTGTATGTGTACCCAGTGGTAGATAGGTGTTTTGTACTGTATGTGTACACACTGGTAGATAGGTGTTTTGTACTGTATGTGTACCCACTGGTAGATAGGTGTTTTGTACTGTATGTGTACACACTGGTAGATAGGTGTTTTGTACTGTATGTGTACCCACTGGTAGATAGGTGTTTTGTATTGTATGTGTACCCAGTGGTAGATAGGTGTTTTGTATTGTATGTGTACACACTGGTAGATATGTGTTTTGTATTGTATGTATACCCAGTGGTAGATAGGTGTTTTGTATTGTATGCGTACCCAGTGGTAGATAGGTGTTTTGTATTGTATGTGTACCCAGTGGTAGATAGGTGTTTTGTACTGTATGTGTACACACTGGTAGATAGGTGTTTTGTATTGTATGTGTACACACTGGTAGATAGGTATTTTGTATTGTATGTGTACCCAGTGGTAGATGGGTGTTTTGTACTGTATGTGTACACACTGGTAGATAGGTGTTTTGTACTGTATGTGTACCCACTGGTAGATAGGTGTTTTGTACTGTATGTGTACACACTGGTAGATAGGTGTTTTGTATTGTATGCGTACCCACTGGTAGATAGGTGTTTTGTATTGTATGTGTACACACTGGTAGATAGGTGTTTTGTACTGTATGTGTACACACTGGTAGATATGTGTTTTGTATTCTATGTGTACCCACTGGTAGATAGGTGTTTTGTATTGTATGTGTACCCAGTGGTAGATAGGTGTTTTGTATTGTATGTGTACACACTGGTAGATAGGTGTTTTGTATTGTATGTATACCCAGTGGTAGATAGGTGTTTTGTATTGTATGCGTACCCAGTGGTAGATAGGTGTTTTGTATTGTATGTGTACCCAGTGGTAGATAGGTGTTTTGTATTGTATGCGTACCCAGTGGTAGATAGGTATTTTGTTTTGTATGTGTACACACTGGTAGATAGGTGTTTTGTATTGTATGCATACCCAGTGGTAGATAGGTGTTTTGTATTGTATGTATACCCACTGGTAGATAGGTGTTTTGTATTGTATGCGTACACACTGGTAGATTGGTGTTTTGTATTGTATGTGTACACACTGGTAGATAGGTGTTTTGTATTGTATGCATACCCACTGGTAGAGAGGTGTTTTGTATTGTATGTGTACACACTGGTAGATAGGTGTTTTGTATTGTATGCGTACCCACTGGTAGATTGGTGTTTTGTATTGTATGTGTACACACTGGTAGATAGGTGTTTTGTATTGTATGTGTACACACTGATAGATAGGTGTTTTGTATTGTATGCGTACCCACTGGTATATAGGTGTTTTGTATTGTATGCGTACACACTGGTAGATTGGTGTTTTGTATTGTATGTGTACACACTGGTAGATAGGTGTTTTGTATTGTATGTGTACCCAGTGGTAGATAGGTGTTTTGTATTGTATGTGTACAAACTGGTAGATAGGTGTTTTGTATTGCATGTGTACACACTGGTAGATAGGTGTTTTGTATTGTATGTGTACACACTGGTAGATAGGTGTTTTGTATTGTATGCATACACACTGGTAGATAGGTGTTTTGTACTGTATGTGTACACACTGGTAGATAGGTGTTTTGTATTGTATGTGTACACACTGGTAGATAGGTGTTTTGTATTGTATGTGTACACACTGGTAGATAGGTGTTTTGTACTGTATGTGTACATACTGGTAGATAGGTGTTTTGTATTGTATGTGTACCCAGTGGTAGATAGGTGTTTTGTATTGTATGTGTACCCAGTGGTAGATAGGTGTTTTGTATTGTATGTGTACACACTGGTAGATAGGTGTTTTGTATTGTATGCGTACCCACTGGTAGATATGTGTTTTGTATTGTATGCGTACACACTGGTAGATTGGTGTTTTGTATTGTATGTGTACACACTGGTAGATAGGTGTTTTGTATTGTATGCGTACCCACTGGTAGATAGGTGTTTTGTACTGTATGTATACCCACTGGTAGATAGGTGTTTTGTACTGTATGTGTACACACTGGTAGATAGGTGTTTTGTATTGTATGTGTACCCAGTGGTAGATAGGTGTTTTGTATTGTATGTGTACCCAGTGGTAGATAGGTGTTTTGTACTGTATGTGTACACACTGGTAGATAGGTGTTTTGTATTGTATGTGTACCCAGTGGTAGATAGGTGTTTTGTATTGTATGTGTACACACTGGTAGATAGGTGTTTTGTATTGTATGTGTACACACTGGTAGATAGGTGTTTTGTATTGTATGTGTACCCAGTGGTAGATAGGTGTTTGGTACTGTATGTGTACACACTGGTAGATAGGTGTTTGTATTGTATGTCTACACACTGGTAGATAGGTGTTTTGTATTGTATGTGTACCCAGTGGTAGATAGGTGTTTTGTACTGTATGTGTACACACTGGTAGATAGGTGTTTTGTACTGTATGTGTACCCACTGGTAGATAGGTGTTTTGTACTGTATGTGTACACACTGGTAGATAGGTGTTTTGTATTGTATGCGTACCCACTGGTAGATAGGTGTTTTGTATTGTATGTGTACACACTGGTAGATAGGTGTTTTGTATTGTATGTGTACACACTGGTAGATATGTGTTTTGTATTCTATGTGTACCCACTGGTAGATAGGTGTTTTGTATTGTATGTGTACCCAGTGGTAGATAGGTGTTTTGTATTGTATGTGTACACACTGGTAGATATGTGTTTTGTATTGTATGTATACCCAGTGGTAGATAGGTGTTTTGTATTGTATGCGTACCCAGTGGTAGATAGGTGTTTTGTATTGTATGTGTACCCAGTGGTAGATAGGTGTTTTGTACTGTATGTGTACACACTGGTAGATAGGTGTTTTGTATTGTATGTGTACACACTGGTAGATAGGTATTTTGTATTGTATGTGTACCCAGTGGTAGATGGGTGTTTTGTACTGTATGTGTACACACTGGTAGATAGGTGTTTTGTACTGTATGTGTACCCACTGGTAGATAGGTGTTTTGTACTGTATGTGTACACACTGGTAGATAGGTGTTTTGTATTGTATGCATACCCACTGGTAGATAGGTGTTTTGTATTGTATGTGTACACACTGGTAGATAGGTGTTTTGTATTGTATGCGTACCCACTGGTAGATTGGTGTTTTGTATTGTATGTGTACACACTGGTAGATAGGTGTTTTGTATTGTATGTGTACACACTGATATATAGGTGTTTTGTATTGTATGCGTACACACTGGTAGATTGGTGTTTTGTATTGTATGTGTACACACTGGTAGATAGGTGTTTTGTATTGTATGTGTACACACTGGTAGATAGGTGTTTTGTATTGTATGCATACACACTGGTAGATAGGTGTTTTGTACTGTATGTGTACACACTGGTAGATAGGTGTTTTGTATTGTATGTGTACACACTGGTAGATAGGTGTTTTGTATTGTATGTGTACACACTGGTAGATAGGTGTTTTGTACTGTATGTGTACACACTGGTAGATAGGTGTTTTGTATTGTATGTGTACCCAGTGGTAGATAGGTGTTTTGTATTGTATGCGTACCCAGTGGTAGATAGGTGTTTTGTATTGTATGTGTACCCAGTGGTAGATAGGTGTTTTGTATTGTATGCGTCCCCAGTGGTAGATAGGTGTTTTGTATTGTATGTGTACACACTGGTAGATAGGTGTTTTGTATTGTATGTGTACACACTGGTAGATAGGTGTTTTGTATTGTATGCGTACACACTGGTAGATAGGTGTTTTGTACTGTATGTGTACACACTGGTAGATAGGTGTTTTGTATTGTATGTGTACACACTGGTAGATAGGTGTTTTGTATTGTATGTGTACACACTGGTAGATAGGTGTTTTGTACTGTATGTGTACACACTGGTAGATAGGTGTTTTGTATTGTATGTGTACCCAGTGGTAGATAGGTGTTTTGTATTGTATGTGTACCCAGTGGTAGATAGGTGTTTTGTATTGTATGTGTACACACTGGTAGATAGGTGTTTTGTACTGTATGTGTACCCACTGGTAGATAGGTGTTTTGTACTGTATGTGTACACACTGGTAGATAGGTGTTTTGTATTGTATGCGTACCCACTGGTAGATAGGTGTTTTGTATTGTATGTGTACACACTGGTAGATAGGTGTTTTGTATTGTATGTGTACACACTGGTAGATATGTGTTTTGTATTCTATGTGTACCCACTGGTAGATAGGTGTTTTGTATTGTATGTGTACCCAGTGGTAGATAGGTGTTTTGTACTGTATGTGTACACACTGGTAGATAGGTGTTTTGTATTGTATGTGTACACACTGGTAGATAGGTGTTTTGTATTGTATGTGTACACACTGATAGATAGGTGTTTTGTATTGTATGCGTACCCACTGGTATATAGGTGTTTTGTATTGTATGCGTACACACTGGTAGATTGGTGTTTTGTATTGTATGTGTACACACTGGTAGATAGGTGTTTTGTATTGTATGTGTACACACTGGTAGATAGGTGTTTTGTATTGTATGCATACACACTGGTAGATAGGTGTTTTGTACTGTATGTGTACACACTGGTAGATAGGTGTTTTGTATTGTATGTGTACACACTGGTAGATAGGTGTTTTGTATTGTATGTGTACACACTGGTAGATAGGTGTTTTGTACTGTATGTGTACACACTGGTAGATAGGTGTTTTGTATTGTATGTGTACCCAGTGGTAGATAGGTGTTTTGTATTGTATGCGTACCCAGTGGTAGATAGGTGTTTTGTATTGTATGTGTACCCAGTGGTAGATAGGTGTTTTGTATTGTATGCGTCCCCAGTGGTAGATAGGTGTTTTGTATTGTATGTGTACACACTGGTAGATAGGTGTTTTGTATTGTATGTGTACACACTGGTAGATAGGTGTTTTGTATTGTATGCGTACACACTGGTAGATAGGTGTTTTGTACTGTATGTGTACACACTGGTAGATAGGTGTTTTGTATTGTATGTGTACACACTGGTAGATAGGTGTTTTGTATTGTATGTGTACACACTGGTAGATAGGTGTTTTGTACTGTATGTGTACACACTGGTAGATAGGTGTTTTGTATTGTATGTGTACCCAGTGGTAGATAGGTGTTTTGTATTGTATGTGTACCCAGTGGTAGATAGGTGTTTTGTATTGTATGTGTACACACTGGTAGATAGGTGTTTTGTATTGTATGCGTACCCACTGGTAGATATGTGTTTTGTATTGTATGCGTACACACTGGTAGATTGGTGTTTTGTATTGTATGTGTACACACTGGTAGATAGGTGTTTTGTATTGTATGCGTACCCACTGGTAGATAGGTGTTTTGTACTGTATGTATACCCACTGGTAGATAGGTGTTTTGTACTGTATGTGTACACACTGGTAGATAGGTGTTTTGTATTGTATGTGTACCCAGTGGTAGATAGGTGTTTTGTATTGTATGTGTACCCAGTGGTAGATAGGTGTTTTGTACTGTATGTGTACACACTGGTAGATAGGTGTTTTGTATTGTATGTGTACCCAGTGGTAGATAGGTGTTTTGTATTGTATGTGTACACACTGGTAGATAGGTGTTTTGTATTGTATGTGTACACACTGGTAGATAGGTGTTTTGTATTGTATGTGTACCCAGTGGTAGATAGGTGTTTTGTACTGTATGTGTACACACTGGTAGATAGGTGTTTGTATTGTATGTGTACACACTGGTAGATAGGTGTTTTGTATTGTATGTGTACCCAGTGGTAGATAGGTGTTTTGTACTGTATGTGTACACACTGGTAGATAGGTGTTTTGTACTGTATGTGTACCCACTGGTAGATAGGTGTTTTGTACTGTATGTGTACACACTGGTAGATAGGTGTTTTGTATTGTATGCGTACCCACTGGTAGATAGGTGTTTTGTATTGTATGTGTACACACTGGTAGATAGGTGTTTTGTATTGTATGTGTACACACTGGTAGATATGTGTTTTGTATTCTATGTGTACCCACTGGTAGATAGGTGTTTTGTATTGTATGTGTACCCAGTGGTAGATAGGTGTTTTGTATTGTATGTGTACACACTGGTAGATATGTGTTTTGTATTGTATGTATACCCAGTGGTAGATAGGTGTTTTGTATTGTATGCGTACCCAGTGGTAGATAGGTGTTTTGTATTGTATGTGTACCCAGTGGTAGATAGGTGTTTTGTACTGTATGTGTACACACTGGTAGATAGGTGTTTTGTATTGTATGTGTACACACTGGTAGATAGGTATTTTGTATTGTATGTGTACCCAGTGGTAGATAGGTGTTTTGTACTGTATGTGTACACACTGGTAGATAGGTGTTTTGTACTGTATGTGTACCCACTGGTAGATAGGTGTTTTGTACTGTATGTGTACACACTGGTAGATATGTGTTTTGTATTGTATGCGTACACACTGGTAGATTGGTGTTTTGTATTGTATGTGTACACACTGGTAGATAGGTGTTTTGTATTGTATGCGTACCCACTGGTAGATAGGTGTTTTGTACTGTATGTATACCCACTGGTAGATAGGTGTTTTGTACTGTATGTGTACACACTGGTAGATAGGTGTTTTGTATTGTATGTGTACCCAGTGGTAGATAGGTGTTTTGTATTGTATGTGTACCCAGTGGTAGATAGGTGTTTTGTACTGTATGTGTACACACTGGTAGATAGGTGTTTTGTATTGTATGTGTACCCAGTGGTAGATAGGTGTTTTGTATTGTATGTGTACACACTGGTAGATAGGTGTTTTGTATTGTATGTGTACACACTGGTAGATAGGTGTTTTGTATTGTATGTGTACCCAGTGGTAGATAGGTGTTTGGTACTGTATGTGTACACACTGGTAGATAGGTGTTTGTATTGTATGTCTACACACTGGTAGATAGGTGTTTTGTATTGTATGTGTACCCAGTGGTAGATAGGTGTTTTGTACTGTATGTGTACACACTGGTAGATAGGTGTTTTGTACTGTATGTGTACCCACTGGTAGATAGGTGTTTTGTACTGTATGTGTACACACTGGTAGATAGGTGTTTTGTATTGTATGCGTACCCAGTGGTAGATAGGTGTTTTGTATTGTATGCGTACCCAGTGGTAGATAGGTGTTTTGTATTGTATGTGTACCCAGTGGTAGATAGGTGTTTTGTATTGTATGCGTCCCCAGTGGTAGATAGGTGTTTTGTATTGTATGTGTACACACTGGTAGATAGGTGTTTTGTATTGTATGTGTACACACTGGTAGATAGGTGTTTTGTATTGTATGCGTACACACTGGTAGATAGGTGTTTTGTACTGTATGTGTACACACTGGTAGATAGGTGTTTTGTATTGTATGTGTACACACTGGTAGATAGGTGTTTTGTATTGTATGTGTACACACTGGTAGATAGGTGTTTTGTACTGTATGTGTACACACTGGTAGATAGGTGTTTTGTATTGTATGTGTACCCAGTGGTAGATAGGTGTTTTGTATTGTATGTGTACCCAGTGGTAGATAGGTGTTTTGTATTGTATGTGTACACACTGGTAGATAGGTGTTTTGTATTGTATGCGTACCCACTGGTAGATATGTGTTTTGTATTGTATGCGTACACACTGGTAGATTGGTGTTTTGTATTGTATGTGTACACACTGGTAGATAGGTGTTTTGTATTGTATGCGTACCCACTGGTAGATAGGTGTTTTGTACTGTATGTATACCCACTGGTAGATAGGTGTTTTGTACTGTATGTGTACACACTGGTAGATAGGTGTTTTGTATTGTATGTGTACCCAGTGGTAGATAGGTGTTTTGTATTGTATGTGTACCCAGTGGTAGATAGGTGTTTTGTACTGTATGTGTACACACTGGTAGATAGGTGTTTTGTATTGTATGTGTACCCAGTGGTAGATAGGTGTTTTGTATTGTATGTGTACACACTGGTAGATAGGTGTTTTGTATTGTATGTGTACACACTGGTAGATAGGTGTTTTGTATTGTATGTGTACCCAGTGGTAGATAGGTGTTTTGTACTGTATGTGTACACACTGGTAGATAGGTGTTTGTATTGTATGTGTACACACTGGTAGATAGGTGTTTTGTATTGTATGTGTACCCAGTGGTAGATAGGTGTTTTGTACTGTATGTGTACACACTGGTAGATAGGTGTTTTGTACTGTATGTGTACCCACTGGTAGATAGGTGTTTTGTACTGTATGTGTACACACTGGTAGATAGGTGTTTTGTATTGTATGCGTACCCACTGGTAGATAGGTGTTTTGTATTGTATGTGTACACACTGGTAGATAGGTGTTTTGTATTGTATGTGTACACACTGGTAGATATGTGTTTTGTATTCTATGTGTACCCACTGGTAGATAGGTGTTTTGTATTGTATGTGTACCCAGTGGTAGATAGGTGTTTTGTATTGTATGTGTACACACTGGTAGATATGTGTTTTGTATTGTATGTATACCCAGTGGTAGATAGGTGTTTTGTATTGTATGCGTACCCAGTGGTAGATAGGTGTTTTGTATTGTATGTGTACCCAGTGGTAGATAGGTGTTTTGTACTGTATGTGTACACACTGGTAGATAGGTGTTTTGTATTGTATGTGTACACACTGGTAGATAGGTATTTTGTATTGTATGTGTACCCAGTGGTAGATAGGTGTTTTGTACTGTTTGTGTACACACTGGTAGATAGGTGTTTTGTACTGTATGTGTACCCACTGGTAGATAGGTGTTTTGTACTGTATGTGTACACACTGGTAGATAGGTGTTTTGTATTGTATGCGTACCCACTGGTAGATAGGTGTTTTGTATTGTATGTGTACACACTGGTAGATAGGTGTTTTGAATTGTATGTGTACACACTGGTAGATATGTGTTTTGTATTCTATGTGTACCCACTGGTAGATAGGTGTTTTGTATTGTATGTGTACCCAGTGGTAGATAGGTGTTTTGTATTGTATGTGTACACACTGGTAGATAGGTGTTTTGTATTGTATGTATACCCAGTGGTAGATAGGTGTTTTGTATTGTATGCGTACCCAGTGGTAGATAGGTGTTTTGTATTGTATGTGTACCCAGTGGTAGATAGGTGTTTTGTATTGTATGCGTACCCAGTGGTAGATAGGTGTTTTGTATTGTATGTGTACACACTGGTAGATAGGTGTTTTGTATTGTATGCATACCCAGTGGTAGATAGGTGTTTTGTATTGTATGTATACCCACTGGTAGATAGGTGTTTTGTATTGTATGCGTACACACTGGTAGATTGGTGTTTTGTATTGTATGTGTACACACTGGTAGATAGGTGTTTTGTATTGTATGCATACCCACTGGTAGATAGGTGTTTTGTATTGTATGTGTACACACTGGTAGATAGGTGTTTTGTATTGTATGCGTACCCACTGGTAGATTGGTGTTTTGTATTGTATGTGTACACACTGGTAGATAGGTGTTTTGTATTGTATGTGTACACACTGGTAGATAGGTGTTTTGTATTCTATGTGTACCCACTGGTAGATATGTGTTTTGTATTGTATGTGTACCCAGTGGTAGATAGGTGTTTTGTATTGTATGTGTACACACTGGTAGATAGGTGTTTTGTATTGTATGTGTACACACTGGTAGATAGGTGTTTTGTATTGTATGCGTACCCAGTGGTAGATAGGTGTTTTGTATTGTATGTGTACCCAGTGGTAGATAGGTGTTTTGTATTGTATGTGTACACACTGGTAGATAGGTGTTTTGCATTGTATGTGTACCCAGTGGTAGATAGGTGTTTTGTATTGTATGTGTACACACTGGTAGATAGGTGTTTTGTATTGTATGCGTACACACTGGTAGATAGGTGTTTTGTACTGTATGTGTACACACTGGTAGATAGGTGTTTTGTATTGTATGTGTACACACTGGTAGATAGGTGTTTTGTATTGTATGTGTACACACTGGTAGATAGGTGTTTTGTACTGTATGTGTACACACTGGTAGATAGGTGTTTTGTATTGTATGTGTACCCAGTGGTAGATAGGTGTTTTGTATTGTATGTGTACCCAGTGGTAGATAGGTGTTTTGTACTGTATGTGTACACACTGGTATAGGTGTTTTGTATTGTATGTGTACACACTGGTAGATAGGTGTTTTGTATTGTATGTGTACCCAGTGGTAGATAGGTGTTTTGTACTGTATGTGTACACACTGGTAGATAGGTGTTTTGTACTGTATGTGTACCCACTGGTAGATAGGTGTGTTGTACTGTATGTGTACACACTGGTAGATAGGTGTTTTGTATTGTATGCGTACCCACTGGTAGATAGGTGTTTTGTATTGTATGTGTACACACTGGTAGATAGGTGTTTTGTATTGTATGTGTACACACTGGTAGATAGGTGTTTTGTATTCTATGTGTACCCACTGGTAGATAGGTGTTTTGTATTGTATGTGTACCCAGTGGTAGATAGGTGTTTTGTATTGTATGTGTACAAACTGGTAGATAGGTGTTTTGTATTGCATGTGTACACACTGGTAGATAGGTGTTTTGTATTGTATGTGTACACACTGGTAGATAGGTGTTTTGTATTGTATGCATACACACTGGTAGATAGGTGTTTTGTACTGTATGTGTACACACTGGTAGATAGGTGTTTTGTATTGTATGTGTACACACTGGTAGATAGGTGTTTTGTATTGTATGTGTACACACTGGTAGATAGGTGTTTTGTACTGTATGTGTACATACTGGTAGATAGGTGTTTTGTATTGTATGTGTACCCAGTGGTAGATAGGTGTTTTGTATTGTATGTGTACCCAGTGGTAGATAGGTGTTTTGTATTGTATGTGTACACACTGGTAGATAGGTGTTTTGTATTGTATGCGTACCCACTGGTAGATATGTGTTTTGTATTGTATGCGTACACACTGGTAGATTGGTGTTTTGTATTGTATGTGTACACACTGGTAGATAGGTGTTTTGTATTGTATGCGTACCCACTGGTAGATAGGTGTTTTGTACTGTATGTATACCCACTGGTAGATAGGTGTTTTGTACTGTATGTGTACACACTGGTAGATAGGTGTTTTGTATTGTATGTGTACCCAGTGGTAGATAGGTGTTTTGTATTGTATGTGTACCCAGTGGTAGATAGGTGTTTTGTACTGTATGTGTACACACTGGTAGATAGGTGTTTTGTATTGTATGTGTACCCAGTGGTAGATAGGTGTTTTGTATTGTATGTGTACACACTGGTAGATAGGTGTTTTGTATTGTATGTGTACACACTGGTAGATAGGTGTTTTGTATTGTATGTGTACCCAGTGGTAGATAGGTGTTTGGTACTGTATGTGTACACACTGGTAGATAGGTGTTTGTATTGTATGTCTACACACTGGTAGATAGGTGTTTTGTATTGTATGTGTACCCAGTGGTAGATAGGTGTTTTGTACTGTATGTGTACACACTGGTAGATAGGTGTTTTGTACTGTATGTGTACCCACTGGTAGATAGGTGTTTTGTACTGTATGTGTACACACTGGTAGATAGGTGTTTTGTATTGTATGCGTACCCACTGGTAGATAGGTGTTTTGTATTGTATGTGTACACACTGGTAGATAGGTGTTTTGTATTGTATGTGTACACACTGGTAGATATGTGTTTTGTATTCTATGTGTACCCACTGGTAGATAGGTGTTTTGTATTGTATGTGTACCCAGTGGTAGATAGGTGTTTTGTATTGTATGTGTACACACTGGTAGATATGTGTTTTGTATTGTATGTATACCCAGTGGTAGATAGGTGTTTTGTATTGTATGCGTACCCAGTGGTAGATAGGTGTTTTGTATTGTATGTGTACCCAGTGGTAGATAGGTGTTTTGTACTGTATGTGTACACACTGGTAGATAGGTGTTTTGTATTGTATGTGTACACACTGGTAGATAGGTATTTTGTATTGTATGTGTACCCAGTGGTAGATGGGTGTTTTGTACTGTATGTGTACACACTGGTAGATAGGTGTTTTGTACTGTATGTGTACCCACTGGTAGATAGGTGTTTTGTACTGTATGTGTACACACTGGTAGATAGGTGTTTTGTATTGTATGCGTACCCACTGGTAGATAGGTGTTTTGTATTGTATGTGTACACACTGGTAGATAGGTGTTTTGTACTGTATGTGTACACACTGGTAGATATGTGTTTTGTATTCTATGTGTACCCACTGGTAGATAGGTGTTTTGTATTGTATGTGTACCCAGTGGTAGATAGGTGTTTTGTATTGTATGTGTACACACTGGTAGATAGGTGTTTTGTATTGTATGTATACCCAGTGGTAGATAGGTGTTTTGTATTGTATGCGTACCCAGTGGTAGATAGGTGTTTTGTATTGTATGTGTACCCAGTGGTAGATAGGTGTTTTGTATTGTATGCGTACCCAGTGGTAGATAGGTATTTTGTTTTGTATGTGTACACACTGGTAGATAGGTGTTTTGTATTGTATGCATACCCAGTGGTAGATAGGTGTTTTGTATTGTATGTATACCCACTGGTAGATAGGTGTTTTGTATTGTATGCGTACACACTGGTAGATTGGTGTTTTGTATTGTATGTGTACACACTGGTAGATAGGTGTTTTGTATTGTATGCATACCCACTGGTAGAGAGGTGTTTTGTATTGTATGTGTACACACTGGTAGATAGGTGTTTTGTATTGTATGCGTACCCACTGGTAGATTGGTGTTTTGTATTGTATGTGTACACACTGGTAGATAGGTGTTTTGTATTGTATGTGTACACACTGATAGATAGGTGTTTTGTATTGTATGCGTACCCACTGGTATATAGGTGTTTTGTATTGTATGCGTACACACTGGTAGATTGGTGTTTTGTATTGTATGTGTACACACTGGTAGATAGGTGTTTTGTATTGTATGTGTACCCAGTGGTAGATAGGTGTTTTGTATTGTATGTGTACAAACTGGTAGATAGGTGTTTTGTATTGCATGTGTACACACTGGTAGATAGGTGTTTTGTATTGTATGTGTACACACTGGTAGATAGGTGTTTTGTATTGTATGCATACACACTGGTAGATAGGTGTTTTGTACTGTATGTGTACACACTGGTAGATAGGTGTTTTGTATTGTATGTGTACACACTGGTAGATAGGTGTTTTGTATTGTATGTGTACACACTGGTAGATAGGTGTTTTGTACTGTATGTGTACATACTGGTAGATAGGTGTTTTGTATTGTATGTGTACCCAGTGGTAGATAGGTGTTTTGTATTGTATGTGTACCCAGTGGTAGATAGGTGTTTTGTATTGTATGTGTACACACTGGTAGATAGGTGTTTTGTATTGTATGCGTACCCACTGGTAGATATGTGTTTTGTATTGTATGCGTACACACTGGTAGATTGGTGTTTTGTATTGTATGTGTACACACTGGTAGATAGGTGTTTTGTATTGTATGCGTACCCACTGGTAGATAGGTGTTTTGTACTGTATGTATACCCACTGGTAGATAGGTGTTTTGTACTGTATGTGTACACACTGGTAGATAGGTGTTTTGTATTGTATGTGTACCCAGTGGTAGATAGGTGTTTTGTATTGTATGTGTACCCAGTGGTAGATAGGTGTTTTGTACTGTATGTGTACACACTGGTAGATAGGTGTTTTGTATTGTATGTGTACCCAGTGGTAGATAGGTGTTTTGTATTGTATGTGTACACACTGGTAGATAGGTGTTTTGTATTGTATGTGTACACACTGGTAGATAGGTGTTTTGTATTGTATGTGTACCCAGTGGTAGATAGGTGTTTGGTACTGTATGTGTACACACTGGTAGATAGGTGTTTGTATTGTATGTCTACACACTGGTAGATAGGTGTTTTGTATTGTATGTGTACCCAGTGGTAGATAGGTGTTTTGTACTGTATGTGTACACACTGGTAGATAGGTGTTTTGTACTGTATGTGTACCCACTGGTAGATAGGTGTTTTGTACTGTATGTGTACACACTGGTAGATAGGTGTTTTGTATTGTATGCGTACCCACTGGTAGATAGGTGTTTTGTATTGTATGTGTACACACTGGTAGATAGGTGTTTTGTATTGTATGTGTACACACTGGTAGATATGTGTTTTGTATTCTATGTGTACCCACTGGTAGATAGGTGTTTTGTATTGTATGTGTACCCAGTGGTAGATAGGTGTTTTGTATTGTATGTGTACACACTGGTAGATATGTGTTTTGTATTGTATGTATACCCAGTGGTAGATAGGTGTTTTGTATTGTATGCGTACCCAGTGGTAGATAGGTGTTTTGTATTGTATGTGTACCCAGTGGTAGATAGGTGTTTTGTACTGTATGTGTACACACTGGTAGATAGGTGTTTTGTATTGTATGTGTACACACTGGTAGATAGGTATTTTGTATTGTATGTGTACCCAGTGGTAGATGGGTGTTTTGTACTGTATGTGTACACACTGGTAGATAGGTGTTTTGTACTGTATGTGTACCCACTGGTAGATAGGTGTTTTGTACTGTATGTGTACACACTGGTAGATAGGTGTTTTGTATTGTATGCGTACCCACTGGTAGATAGGTGTTTTGTATTGTATGTGTACACACTGGTAGATAGGTGTTTTGTACTGTATGTGTACACACTGGTAGATATGTGTTTTGTATTCTATGTGTACCCACTGGTAGATAGGTGTTTTGTATTGTATGTGTACCCAGTGGTAGATAGGTGTTTTGTATTGTATGTGTACACACTGGTAGATAGGTGTTTTGTATTGTATGTATACCCAGTGGTAGATAGGTGTTTTGTATTGTATGCGTACCCAGTGGTAGATAGGTGTTTTGTATTGTATGTGTACCCAGTGGTAGATAGGTGTTTTGTATTGTATGCGTACCCAGTGGTAGATAGGTATTTTGTTTTGTATGTGTACACACTGGTAGATAGGTGTTTTGTATTGTATGCATACCCAGTGGTAGATAGGTGTTTTGTATTGTATGTATACCCACTGGTAGATAGGTGTTTTGTATTGTATGCGTACACACTGGTAGATTGGTGTTTTGTATTGTATGTGTACACACTGGTAGATAGGTGTTTTGTATTGTATGCATACCCACTGGTAGATAGGTGTTTTGTATTGTATGTGTACACACTGGTAGATAGGTGTTTTGTATTGTATGCGTACCCACTGGTAGATTGGTGTTTTGTATTGTATGTGTACACACTGGTAGATAGGTGTTTTGTATTGTATGTGTACACACTGATAGATAGGTGTTTTGTATTGTATGCGTACCCACTGGTATATAGGTGTTTTGTATTGTATGCGTACACACTGGTAGATTGGTGTTTTGTATTGTATGTGTACACACTGGTAGATAGGTGTTTTGTATTGTATGTGTACACACTGGTAGATAGGTGTTTTGTATTGTATGCATACACACTGGTAGATAGGTGTTTTGTACTGTATGTGTACACACTGGTAGATAGGTGTTTTGTATTGTATGTGTACACACTGGTAGATAGGTGTTTTGTATTGTATGTGTACACACTGGTAGATAGGTGTTTTGCATTGTATGTGTACCCAGTGGTAGATAGGTGTTTTGTATTGTATGTGTACACACTGGTAGATAGGTGTTTTGTATTGTATGCGTACACACTGGTAGATAGGTGTTTTGTACTGTATGTGTACACACTGGTAGATAGGTGTTTTGTATTGTATGTGTACACACTGGTAGATAGGTGTTTTGTATTGTATGTGTACACACTGGTAGATAGGTGTTTTGTACTGTATGTGTACACACTGGTAGATAGGTGTTTTGTATTGTATGTGTACCCAGTGGTAGATAGGTGTTTTGTATTGTATGTGTACCCAGTGGTAGATAGGTGTTTTGTACTGTATGTGTACACACTGGTATAGGTGTTTTGTATTGTATGTGTACACACTGGTAGATAGGTGTTTTGTATTGTATGTGTACCCAGTGGTAGATAGGTGTTTTGTACTGTATGTGTACACACTGGTAGATAGGTGTTTTGTACTGTATGTGTACCCACTGGTAGATAGGTGTGTTGTACTGTATGTGTACACACTGGTAGATAGGTGTTTTGTATTGTATGCGTACCCACTGGTAGATAGGTGTTTTGTATTGTATGTGTACACACTGGTAGATAGGTGTTTTGTATTGTATGTGTACACACTGGTAGATAGGTGTTTTGTATTCTATGTGTACCCACTGGTAGATAGGTGTTTTGTATTGTATGTGTACCCAGTGGTAGATAGGTGTTTTGTATTGTATGTGTACAAACTGGTAGATAGGTGTTTTGTATTGCATGTGTACACACTGGTAGATAGGTGTTTTGTATTGTATGTGTACACACTGGTAGATAGGTGTTTTGTATTGTATGCATACACACTGGTAGATAGGTGTTTTGTACTGTATGTGTACACACTGGTAGATAGGTGTTTTGTATTGTATGTGTACACACTGGTAGATAGGTGTTTTGTATTGTATGTGTACACACTGGTAGATAGGTGTTTTGTACTGTATGTGTACATACTGGTAGATAGGTGTTTTGTATTGTATGTGTACCCAGTGGTAGATAGGTGTTTTGTATTGTATGTGTACCCAGTGGTAGATAGGTGTTTTGTATTGTATGTGTACACACTGGTAGATAGGTGTTTTGTATTGTATGCGTACCCACTGGTAGATATGTGTTTTGTATTGTATGCGTACACACTGGTAGATTGGTGTTTTGTATTGTATGTGTACACACTGGTAGATAGGTGTTTTGTATTGTATGCGTACCCACTGGTAGATAGGTGTTTTGTACTGTATGTATACCCACTGGTAGATAGGTGTTTTGTACTGTATGTGTACACACTGGTAGATAGGTGTTTTGTATTGTATGTGTACCCAGTGGTAGATAGGTGTTTTGTATTGTATGTGTACCCAGTGGTAGATAGGTGTTTTGTACTGTATGTGTACACACTGGTAGATAGGTGTTTTGTATTGTATGTGTACCCAGTGGTAGATAGGTGTTTTGTATTGTATGTGTACACACTGGTAGATAGGTGTTTTGTATTGTATGTGTACACACTGGTAGATAGGTGTTTTGTATTGTATGTGTACCCAGTGGTAGATAGGTGTTTGGTACTGTATGTGTACACACTGGTAGATAGGTGTTTGTATTGTATGTCTACACACTGGTAGATAGGTGTTTTGTATTGTATGTGTACCCAGTGGTAGATAGGTGTTTTGTACTGTATGTGTACACACTGGTAGATAGGTGTTTTGTACTGTATGTGTACCCACTGGTAGATAGGTGTTTTGTACTGTATGTGTACACACTGGTAGATAGGTGTTTTGTATTGTATGCGTACCCACTGGTAGATAGGTGTTTTGTATTGTATGTGTACACACTGGTAGATAGGTGTTTTGTATTGTATGTGTACACACTGGTAGATATGTGTTTTGTATTCTATGTGTACCCACTGGTAGATAGGTGTTTTGTATTGTATGTGTACCCAGTGGTAGATAGGTGTTTTGTATTGTATGTGTACACACTGGTAGATATGTGTTTTGTATTGTATGTATACCCAGTGGTAGATAGGTGTTTTGTATTGTATGCGTACCCAGTGGTAGATAGGTGTTTTGTATTGTATGTGTACCCAGTGGTAGATAGGTGTTTTGTACTGTATGTGTACACACTGGTAGATAGGTGTTTTGTATTGTATGTGTACACACTGGTAGATAGGTATTTTGTATTGTATGTGTACCCAGTGGTAGATGGGTGTTTTGTACTGTATGTGTACACACTGGTAGATAGGTGTTTTGTACTGTATGTGTACCCACTGGTAGATAGGTGTTTTGTACTGTATGTGTACACACTGGTAGATAGGTGTTTTGTATTGTATGCGTACCCACTGGTAGATAGGTGTTTTGTATTGTATGTGTACACACTGGTAGATAGGTGTTTTGTACTGTATGTGTACACACTGGTAGATATGTGTTTTGTATTCTATGTGTACCCACTGGTAGATAGGTGTTTTGTATTGTATGTGTACCCAGTGGTAGATAGGTGTTTTGTATTGTATGTGTACACACTGGTAGATAGGTGTTTTGTATTGTATGTATACCCAGTGGTAGATAGGTGTTTTGTATTGTATGCGTACCCAGTGGTAGATAGGTGTTTTGTATTGTATGTGTACCCAGTGGTAGATAGGTGTTTTGTATTGTATGCGTACCCAGTGGTAGATAGGTATTTTGTTTTGTATGTGTACACACTGGTAGATAGGTGTTTTGTATTGTATGCATACCCAGTGGTAGATAGGTGTTTTGTATTGTATGTATACCCACTGGTAGATAGGTGTTTTGTATTGTATGCGTACACACTGGTAGATTGGTGTTTTGTATTGTATGTGTACACACTGGTAGATAGGTGTTTTGTATTGTATGCATACCCACTGGTAGATAGGTGTTTTGTATTGTATGTGTACACACTGGTAGATAGGTGTTTTGTATTGTATGCGTACCCACTGGTAGATTGGTGTTTTGTATTGTATGTGTACACACTGGTAGATAGGTGTTTTGTATTGTATGTGTACACACTGATAGATAGGTGTTTTGTATTGTATGCGTACCCACTGGTATATAGGTGTTTTGTATTGTATGCGTACACACTGGTAGATTGGTGTTTTGTATTGTATGTGTACACACTGGTAGATAGGTGTTTTGTATTGTATGTGTACACACTGGTAGATAGGTGTTTTGTATTGTATGCATACACACTGGTAGATAGGTGTTTTGTACTGTATGTGTACACACTGGTAGATAGGTGTTTTGTATTGTATGTGTACACACTGGTAGATAGGTGTTTTGTATTGTATGTGTACACACTGGTAGATAGGTGTTTTGTACTGTATGTGTACACACTGGTAGATAGGTGTTTTGTATTGTATGTGTACCCAGTGGTAGATAGGTGTTTTGTATTGTATGCGTACCCAGTGGTAGATAGGTGTTTTGTATTGTATGTGTACCCAGTGGTAGATAGGTGTTTTGTATTGTATGCGTACCCAGTGGTAGATAGGTGTTTTGTATTGTATGTGTACACACTGGTAGATAGGTGTTTTGTATTGTATGTGTACACACTGGTAGATAGGTGTTTTGTATTGTATGCGTACACACTGGTAGATAGGTGTTTTGTACTGTATGTGTACACACTGGTAGATAGGTGTTTTGTATTGTATGTGTACACACTGGTAGATAGGTGTTTTGTATTGTATGTGTACACACTGGTAGATAGGTGTTTTGTACTGTATGTGTACACACTGGTAGATAGGTGTTTTGTATTGTATGTGTACCCAGTGGTAGATAGGTGTTTTGTATTGTATGTGTACCCAGTGGTAGATAGGTGTTTTGTATTGTATGTGTACACACTGGTAGATAGGTGTTTTGTATTGTATGCGTACCCACTGGTAGATATGTGTTTTGTATTGTATGCGTACACACTGGTAGATTGGTGTTTTGTATTGTATGTGTACACACTGGTAGATAGGTGTTTTGTATTGTATGCGTACCCACTGGTAGATAGGTGTTTTGTACTGTATGTATACCCACTGGTAGATAGGTGTTTTGTACTGTATGTGTACACACTGGTAGATAGGTGTTTTGTATTGTATGTGTACCCAGTGGTAGATAGGTGTTTTGTATTGTATGTGTACCCAGTGGTAGATAGGTGTTTTGTATTGTATGTGTACCCAGTGGTAGATAGGTGTTTTGTACTGTATGTGTACACACTGGTAGATAGGTGTTTTGTATTGTATGTGTACCCAGTGGTAGATAGGTGTTTTGTATTGTATGTGTACCCAGTGGTAGATAGGTGTTTTGTATTGTATGTGTACACACTGGTAGATAGGTGTTTTGTATTGTATGTGTACACACTGGTAGATAGGTGTTTTGTATTGTATGTGTACCCAGTGGTAGATAGGTGTTTTGTACTGTATGTGTACACACTGGTAGATAGGTGTTTGTATTGTATGTGTACACACTGGTAGATAGGTGTTTTGTATTGTATGTGTACCCAGTGGTAGATAGGTGTTTTGTACTGTATGTGTACACACTGGTAGATAGGTGTTTTGTATTGTATGTGTACCCAGTGGTAGATAGGTGTTTTGTATTGTATGTGTACACACTGGTAGATAGGTGTTTTGTATTGTATGTGTACACACTGGTAGATAGGTGTTTTGTATTGTATGTGTACCCAGTGGTAGATAGGTGTTTTGTACTGTATGTGTACACACTGGTAGATAGGTGTTTGTATTGTATGTGTACACACTGGTAGATAGGTGTTTTGTATTGTATGTGTACCCAGTGGTAGATAGGTGTTTTGTACTGTATGTGTACACACTGGTAGATAGGTGTTTTGTACTGTATGTGTACCCACTGGTAGATAGGTGTTTTGTACTGTATGTGTACACACTGGTAGATAGGTGTTTTGTATTGTATGCGTACCCACTGGTAGATAGGTGTTTTGTATTGTATGTGTACCCAGTGGTAGATAGGTGTTTTGTACTGTATGTGTACACACTGGTAGATAGGTGTTTTGTATTGTATGTGTACCCAGTGGTAGATAGGTGTTTTGTATTGTATGTGTACACACTGGTAGATAGGTGTTTTGCATTGTATGTGTACACACTGGTAGATAGGTGTTTTGTATTGTATGTGTACCCAGTGGTAGATAGGTGTTTTGTACTGTATGTGTACACACTGGTAGATAGGTGTTTGTATTGTATGTGTACACACTGGTAGATAGGTGTTTTGTATTGTATGTGTACCCAGTGGTAGATAGGTGTTTTGTACTGTATGTGTACACACTGGTAGATAGGTGTTTTGTACTGTATGTGTACCCACTGGTAGATAGGTGTTTTGTACTGTATGTGTACACACTGGTAGATAGGTGTTTTGTATTGTATGCGTACCCACTGGTAGATAGGTGTTTTGTATTGTATGTGTACACACTGGTAGATAGGTGTTTTGTATTGTATGCGTACACACTGGTAGATAGGTGTTTTGTACTGTATGTGTACACACTGGTAGATAGGTGTTTTGTATTGTATGTGTACACACTGGTAGATAGGTGTTTTGTATTGTATGTGTACACACTGGTAGATAGGTGTTTTGTACTGTATGTGTACACACTGGTAGATAGGTGTTTTGTATTGTATGTGTACCCAGTGGTAGATAGGTGTTTTGTATTGTATGTGTACCCAGTGGTAGATAGGTGTTTTGTATTGTATGTGTACACACTGGTAGATATGTGTTTTGTATTGTATGCGTACCCACTGGTAGATATGTGTTTTGTATTGTATGCGTACACACTGGTAGATTGGTGTTTTGTATTGTATGTGTACACACTGGTAGATAGGTGTTTTGTATTGTATGCGTACCCACTGGTAGATAGGTGTTTTGTACTGTATGTATACCCACTGGTAGATAGGTGTTTTGTACTGTATGTGTACACACTGGTAGATAGGTGTTTTGTATTGTATGTGTACCCAGTGGTAGATAGGTGTTTTGTATTGTATGTGTACCCAGTGGTAGATAGGTGTTTTGTATTGTATGTGTACCCAGTGGTAGATAGGTGTTTTGTACTGTATGTGTACACACTGGTAGATAGGTGTTTTGTATTGTATGTGTACCCAGTGGTAGATAGGTGTTTTGTATTGTATGTGTACACACTGGTAGATAGGTGTTTTGTATTGTATGTGTACACACTGGTAGATAGGTGTTTTGTATTGTATGTGTACCCAGTGGTAGATAGGTGTTTTGTACTGTATGTGTACACACTGGTAGATAGGTGTTTGTATTGTATGTGTACACACTGGTAGATAGGTGTTTTGTATTGTATGTGTACCCAGTGGTAGATAGGTGTTTTGTACTGTATGTGTACACACTGGTAGATAGGTGTTTTGTATTGTATGTGTACCCAGTGGTAGATAGGTGTTTTGTATTGTATGTGTACACACTGGTAGATAGGTGTTTTGTATTGTATGTGTACACACTGGTAGATAGGTGTTTTGTATTGTATGTGTACCCAGTGGTAGATAGGTGTTTTGTACTGTATGTGTACACACTGGTAGATAGGTGTTTGTATTGTATGTGTACACACTGGTAGATAGGTGTTTTGTATTGTATGTGTACCCAGTGGTAGATAGGTGTTTTGTACTGTATGTGTACACACTGGTAGATAGGTGTTTTGTACTGTATGTGTACCCACTGGTAGATAGGTGTTTTGTACTGTATGTGTACACACTGGTAGATAGGTGTTTTGTATTGTATGCGTACCCACTGGTAGATAGGTGTTTTGTATTGTATGTGTACCCAGTGGTAGATAGGTGTTTTGTACTGTATGTGTACACACTGGTAGATAGGTGTTTTGTATTGTATGTGTACCCAGTGGTAGATAGGTGTTTTGTATTGTATGTGTACACACTGGTAGATAGGTGTTTTGCATTGTATGTGTACACACTGGTAGATAGGTGTTTTGTATTGTATGTGTACCCAGTGGTAGATAGGTGTTTTGTACTGTATGTGTACACACTGGTAGATAGGTGTTTGTATTGTATGTGTACACACTGGTAGATAGGTGTTTTGTATTGTATGTGTACCCAGTGGTAGATAGGTGTTTTGTACTGTATGTGTACACACTGGTAGATAGGTGTTTTGTACTGTATGTGTACCCACTGGTAGATAGGTGTTTTGTACTGTATGTGTACACACTGGTAGATAGGTGTTTTGTATTGTATGCGTACCCACTGGTAGATAGGTGTTTTGTATTGTATGTGTACACACTGGTAGATAGGTGTTTTGTATTGTATGTGTACACACTGGTAGATATGTGTTTTGTATTCTATGTGTACCCACTGGTAGATAGGTGTTTTGTATTGTATGTGTACCCAGTGGTAGATAGGTGTTTTGTATTGTATGTGTACACACTGGTAGATATGTGTTTTGTATTGTATGTATACCCAGTGGTAGATAGGTGTTTTGTATTGTATGCGTACCCAGTGGTAGATAGGTGTTTTGTATTGTATGTGTACCCAGTGGTAGATAGGTGTTTTGTACTGTATGTGTACACACTGGTAGATAGGTGTTTTGTATTGTATGTGTACACACTGGTAGATAGGTATTTTGTATTGTATGTGTACCCAGTGGTAGATAGGTGTTTTGTACTGTATGTGTACACACTGGTATAGGTGTTTTGTATTGTATGTGTACACACTGGTAGATAGGTGTTTTGTATTGTATGTGTACCCAGTGGTAGATAGGTGTTTTGTACTGTATGTGTACACACTGGTAGATAGGTGTTTTGTACTGTATGTGTACCCACTGGTAGATAGGTGTGTTGTACTGTATGTGTACACACTGGTAGATAGGTGTTTTGTATTGTATGCGTACCCACTGGTAGATAGGTGTTTTGTATTGTATGTGTACACACTGGTAGATAGGTGTTTTGTATTGTATGTGTACACACTGGTAGATAGGTGTTTTGTATTCTATGTGTACCCACTGGTAGATAGGTGTTTTGTATTGTATGTGTACCCAGTGGTAGATAGGTGTTTTGTATTGTATGTGTACAAACTGGTAGATAGGTGTTTTGTATTGCATGTGTACACACTGGTAGATAGGTGTTTTGTATTGTATGTGTACACACTGGTAGATAGGTGTTTTGTATTGTATGCATACACACTGGTAGATAGGTGTTTTGTACTGTATGTGTACACACTGGTAGATAGGTGTTTTGTATTGTATGTGTACACACTGGTAGATAGGTGTTTTGTATTGTATGTGTACACACTGGTAGATAGGTGTTTTGTACTGTATGTGTACATACTGGTAGATAGGTGTTTTGTATTGTATGTGTACCCAGTGGTAGATAGGTGTTTTGTATTGTATGTGTACCCAGTGGTAGATAGGTGTTTTGTATTGTATGTGTACACACTGGTAGATAGGTGTTTTGTATTGTATGCGTACCCACTGGTAGATATGTGTTTTGTATTGTATGCGTACACACTGGTAGATTGGTGTTTTGTATTGTATGTGTACACACTGGTAGATAGGTGTTTTGTATTGTATGCGTACCCACTGGTAGATAGGTGTTTTGTACTGTATGTATACCCACTGGTAGATAGGTGTTTTGTACTGTATGTGTACACACTGGTAGATAGGTGTTTTGTATTGTATGTGTAAGCAGTGGTAGATAGGTGTTTTGTATTGTATGTGTACCCAGTGGTAGATAGGTGTTTTGTACTGTATGTGTACACACTGGTAGATAGGTGTTTTGTATTGTATGTGTACCCAGTGGTAGATAGGTGTTTTGTATTGTATGTGTACACACTGGTAGATAGGTGTTTTGTATTGTATGTGTACACACTGGTAGATAGGTGTTTTGTATTGTATGTGTACCCAGTGGTAGATAGGTGTTTGGTACTGTATGTGTACACACTGGTAGATAGGTGTTTGTATTGTATGTCTACACACTGGTAGATAGGTGTTTTGTATTGTATGTGTACCCAGTGGTAGATAGGTGTTTTGTACTGTATGTGTACACACTGGTAGATAGGTGTTTTGTACTGTATGTGTACCCACTGGTAGATAGGTGTTTTGTACTGTATGTGTACACACTGGTAGATAGGTGTTTTGTATTGTATGCGTACCCACTGGTAGATAGGTGTTTTGTATTGTATGTGTACACACTGGTAGATAGGTGTTTTGTATTGTATGTGTACACACTGGTAGATATGTGTTTTGTATTCTATGTGTACCCACTGGTAGATAGGTGTTTTGTATTGTATGTGTACCCAGTGGTAGATAGGTGTTTTGTATTGTATGTGTACACACTGGTAGATATGTGTTTTGTATTGTATGTATACCCAGTGGTAGATAGGTGTTTTGTATTGTATGCGTACCCAGTGGTAGATAGGTGTTTTGTATTGTATGTGTACCCAGTGGTAGATAGGTGTTTTGTACTGTATGTGTACACACTGGTAGATAGGTGTTTTGTATTGTATGTGTACACACTGGTAGATAGGTATTTTGTATTGTATGTGTACCCAGTGGTAGATAGGTGTTTTGTACTGTATGTGTACACACTGGTAGATAGGTGTTTTGTACTGTATGTGTACCCACTGGTAGATAGGTGTTTTGTACTGTATGTGTACACACTGGTAGATAGGTGTTTTGTATTGTATGCGTACCCACTGGTAGATAGGTGTTTTGTATTGTATGTGTACACACTGGTAGATAGGTGTTTTGTACTGTATGTGTACACACTGGTAGATATGTGTTTTGTATTCTATGTGTACCCACTGGTAGATAGGTGTTTTGTATTGTATGTGTACCCAGTGGTAGATAGGTGTTTTGTATTGTATGTGTACACACTGGTAGATAGGTGTTTTGTATTGTATGTATACCCAGTGGTAGATAGGTGTTTTGTATTGTATGCGTACCCAGTGGTAGATAGGTGTTTTGTATTGTATGTGTACCCAGTGGTAGATAGGTGTTTTGTATTGTATGCATACCCAGTGGTAGATAGGTATTTTGTTTTGTATGTGTACACACTGGTAGATAGGTGTTTTGTATTGTATGCATACCCAGTGGTAGATAGGTGTTTTGTATTGTATGTATACCCACTGGTAGATAGGTGTTTTGTATTGTATGCGTACACACTGGTAGATTGGTGTTTTGTATTGTATGTGTACACACTGGTAGATAGGTGTTTTGTATTGTATGCATACCCACTGGTAGATAGGTGTTTTGTATTGTATGTGTACACACTGGTAGATAGGTGTTTTGTATTGTATGCGTACCCACTGGTAGATTGGTGTTTTGTATTGTATGTGTACACACTGGTAGATAGGTGTTTTGTATTGTATGTGTACACACTGATAGATAGGTGTTTTGTATTGTATGCGTACCCACTGGTATATAGGTGTTTTGTATTGTATGCGTACACACTGGTAGATTGGTGTTTTGTACTGTATGTGTACACACTGGTAGATAGGTGTTTTGTATTGTATGTGTACACACTGGTAGATAGGTGTTTTGTATTGTATGTGTACACACTGGTAGATAGGTGTTTTGTACTGTATGTGTACACACTGGTAGATAGGTGTTTTGTATTGTATGTGTACCCAGTGGTAGATAGGTGTTTTGTATTGTATGCGTACCCAGTGGTAGATAGGTGTTTTGTATTGTATGTGTACCCAGTGGTAGATAGGTGTTTTGTATTGTATGCGTACCCAGTGGTAGATAGGTGTTTTGTATTGTATGTGTACACACTGGTAGATAGGTGTTTTGTATTGTATGTGTACACACTGGTAGATAGGTGTTTTGTATTGTATGCGTACACACTGGTAGATAGGTGTTTTGTACTGTATGTGTACACACTGGTAGATAGGTGTTTTGTATTGTATGTGTACACACTGGTAGATAGGTGTTTTGTATTGTATGTGTACACACTGGTAGATAGGTGTTTTGTACTGTATGTGTACACACTGGTAGATAGGTGTTTTGTATTGTATGTGTACCCAGTGGTAGATAGGTGTTTTGTATTGTATGTGTACCCAGTGGTAGATAGGTGTTTTGTATTGTATGTGTACACACTGGTAGATAGGTGTTTTGTATTGTATGCGTACCCACTGGTAGATATGTGTTTTGTATTGTATGCGTACACACTGGTAGATTGGTGTTTTGTATTGTATGTGTACACACTGGTAGATAGGTGTTTTGTATTGTATGCGTACCCACTGGTAGATAGGTGTTTTGTACTGTATGTATACCCACTGGTAGATAGGTGTTTTGTACTGTATGTGTACACACTGGTAGATAGGTGTTTTGTATTGTATGTGTACCCAGTGGTAGATAGGTGTTTTGTATTGTATGTGTACCCAGTGGTAGATAGGTGTTTTGTATTGTATGTGTACCCAGTGGTAGATAGGTGTTTTGTACTGTATGTGTACACACTGGTAGATAGGTGTTTTGTATTGTATGTGTACCCAGTGGTAGATAGGTGTTTTGTATTGTATGTGTACACACTGGTAGATAGGTGTTTTGTATTGTATGTGTACACACTGGTAGATAGATGTTTTGTATTGTATGTGTACCCAGTGGTAGATAGGTGTTTTGTACTGTATGTGTACACACTGGTAGATAGGTGTTTGTATTGTATGTGTACACACTGGTAGATAGGTGTTTTGTATTGTATGTGTACCCAGTGGTAGATAGGTGTTTTGTACTGTATGTGTACACACTGGTAGATAGGTGTTTTGTATTGTATGTGTACCCAGTGGTAGATAGGTGTTTTGTATTGTATGTGTACACACTGGTAGATAGGTGTTTTGTATTGTATGTGTACACACTGGTAGATAGGTGTTTTGTATTGTATGTGTACCCAGTGGTAGATAGGTGTTTTGTACTGTATGTGTACACACTGGTAGATAGGTGTTTGTATTGTATGTGTACACACTGGTAGATAGGTGTTTTGTATTGTATGTGTACCCAGTGGTAGATAGGTGTTTTGTACTGTATGTGTACACACTGGTAGATAGGTGTTTTGTACTGTATGTGTACCCACTGGTAGATAGGTGTTTTGTACTGTATGTGTACACACTGGTAGATAGGTGTTTTGTATTGTATGCGTACCCACTGGTAGATAGGTGTTTTGTATTGTATGTGTACCCAGTGGTAGATAGGTGTTTTGTACTGTATGTGTACACACTGGTAGATAGGTGTTTTGTATTGTATGTGTACCCAGTGGTAGATAGGTGTTTTGTATTGTATGTGTACACACTGGTAGATAGGTGTTTTGCATTGTATGTGTACACACTGGTAGATAGGTGTTTTGTATTGTATGTGTACCCAGTGGTAGATAGGTGTTTTGTACTGTATGTGTACACACTGGTAGATAGGTGTTTGTATTGTATGTGTACACACTGGTAGATAGGTGTTTTGTATTGTATGTGTACCCAGTGGTAGATAGGTGTTTTGTACTGTATGTGTACACACTGGTAGATAGGTGTTTTGTACTGTATGTGTACCCACTGGTAGATAGGTGTTTTGTACTGTATGTGTACACACTGGTAGATAGGTGTTTTGTATTGTATGCGTACCCACTGGTAGATAGGTGTTTTGTATTGTATGTGTACACACTGGTAGATAGGTGTTTTGTATTGTATGCGTACACACTGGTAGATAGGTGTTTTGTACTGTATGTGTACACACTGGTAGATAGGTGTTTTGTATTGTATGTGTACACACTGGTAGATAGGTGTTTTGTATTGTATGTGTACACACTGGTAGATAGGTGTTTTGTACTGTATGTGTACACACTGGTAGATAGGTGTTTTGTATTGTATGTGTACCCAGTGGTAGATAGGTGTTTTGTATTGTATGTGTACCCAGTGGTAGATAGGTGTTTTGTATTGTATGTGTACACACTGGTAGATATGTGTTTTGTATTGTATGCGTACCCACTGGTAGATATGTGTTTTGTATTGTATGCGTACACACTGGTAGATTGGTGTTTTGTATTGTATGTGTACACACTGGTAGATAGGTGTTTTGTATTGTATGCGTACCCACTGGTAGATAGGTGTTTTGTACTGTATGTATACCCACTGGTAGATAGGTGTTTTGTACTGTATGTGTACACACTGGTAGATAGGTGTTTTGTATTGTATGTGTACCCAGTGGTAGATAGGTGTTTTGTATTGTATGTGTACCCAGTGGTAGATAGGTGTTTTGTATTGTATGTGTACCCAGTGGTAGATAGGTGTTTTGTACTGTATGTGTACACACTGGTAGATAGGTGTTTTGTATTGTATGTGTACCCAGTGGTAGATAGGTGTTTTGTATTGTATGTGTACACACTGGTAGATAGGTGTTTTGTATTGTATGTGTACACACTGGTAGATAGGTGTTTTGTATTGTATGTGTACCCAGTGGTAGATAGGTGTTTTGTACTGTATGTGTACACACTGGTAGATAGGTGTTTGTATTGTATGTGTACACACTGGTAGATAGGTGTTTTGTATTGTATGTGTACCCAGTGGTAGATAGGTGTTTTGTACTGTATGTGTACACACTGGTAGATAGGTGTTTTGTATTGTATGTGTACCCAGTGGTAGATAGGTGTTTTGTATTGTATGTGTACACACTGGTAGATAGGTGTTTTGTATTGTATGTGTACACACTGGTAGATAGGTGTTTTGTATTGTATGTGTACCCAGTGGTAGATAGGTGTTTTGTACTGTATGTGTACACACTGGTAGATAGGTGTTTGTATTGTATGTGTACACACTGGTAGATAGGTGTTTTGTATTGTATGTGTACCCAGTGGTAGATAGGTGTTTTGTACTGTATGTGTACACACTGGTAGATAGGTGTTTTGTACTGTATGTGTACCCACTGGTAGATAGGTGTTTTGTACTGTATGTGTACACACTGGTAGATAGGTGTTTTGTATTGTATGCGTACCCACTGGTAGATAGGTGTTTTGTATTGTATGTGTACCCAGTGGTAGATAGGTGTTTTGTACTGTATGTGTACACACTGGTAGATAGGTGTTTTGTATTGTATGTGTACCCAGTGGTAGATAGGTGTTTTGTATTGTATGTGTACACACTGGTAGATAGGTGTTTTGCATTGTATGTGTACACACTGGTAGATAGGTGTTTTGTATTGTATGTGTACCCAGTGGTAGATAGGTGTTTTGTACTGTATGTGTACACACTGGTAGATAGGTGTTTGTATTGTATGTGTACACACTGGTAGATAGGTGTTTTGTATTGTATGTGTACCCAGTGGTAGATAGGTGTTTTGTACTGTATGTGTACACACTGGTAGATAGGTGTTTGTACTGTATGTGTACCCACTGGTAGATAGGTGTTTTGTACTGTATGTGTACACACTGGTAGATAGGTGTTTTGTATTGTATGCGTACCCACTGGTAGATAGGTGTTTTGTATTGTATGTGTACACACTGGTAGATAGGTGTTTTGTATTGTATGTGTACACACTGGTAGATATGTGTTTTGTATTCTATGTGTACCCACTGGTAGATAGGTGTTTTGTATTGTATGTGTACCCAGTGGTAGATAGGTGTTTTGTATTGTATGTGTACACACTGGTAGATATGTGTTTTGTATTGTATGTATACCCAGTGGTAGATAGGTGTTTTGTATTGTATGCGTACCCAGTGGTAGATAGGTGTTTTGTATTGTATGTGTACCCAGTGGTAGATAGGTGTTTTGTACTGTATGTGTACACACTGGTAGATAGGTGTTTTGTATTGTATGTGTACACACTGGTAGATAGGTATTTTGTATTGTATGTGTACCCAGTGGTAGATAGGTGTTTTGTACTGTATGTGTACACACTGGTAGATAGGTGTTTTGTACTGTATGTGTACCCACTGGTAGATAGGTGTTTTGTACTGTATGTGTACACACTGGTAGATAGGTGTTTTGTATTGTATGCGTACCCACTGGTAGATAGGTGTTTTGTATTGTATGTGTACACACTGGTAGATAGGTGTTTTGTATTGTATGTGTACACACTGGTAGATATGTGTTTTGTATTCTATGTGTACCCACTGGTAGATAGGTGTTTTGTATTGTATGTGTACCCAGTGGTAGATAGGTGTTTTGTATTGTATGTGTACACACTGGTAGATAGGTGTTTTGTATTGTATGTATACCCAGTGGTAGATAGGTGTTTTGTATTGTATGCGTACCCAGTGGTAGATAGGTGTTTTGTATTGTATGTGTACCCAGTGGTAGATAGGTGTTTTGTATTGTATGCGTACCCAGTGGTAGATAGGTGTTTTGTATTGTATGTGTACACACTGGTAGATAGGTGTTTTGTATTGTATGCATACCCAGTGGTAGATAGGTGTTTTGTATTGTATGTATACCCACTGGTAGATAGGTGTTTTGTATTGTATGCGTACACACTGGTAGATTGGTGTTTTGTATTGTATGTGTACACACTGGTAGATAGGTGTTTTGTATTGTATGCATACCCACTGGTAGATAGGTGTTTTGTATTGTATGTGTACACACTGGTAGATAGGTGTTTTGTATTGTATGCGTACCCACTGGTAGATTGGTGTTTTGTATTGTATGTGTACACACTGGTAGATAGGTGTTTTGTATTGTATGTGTACACACTGATAGATAGGTGTTTTGTATTGTATGCGTACCCACTGGTATATAGGTGTTTTGTATTGTATGCGTACACACTGGTAGATTGGTGTTTTGTATTGTATGTGTACACACTGGTAGATAGGTGTTTTGTATTGTATGTGTACACACTGGTAGATAGGTGTTTTGTATTGTATGCATACACACTGGTAGATAGGTGTTTTGTACTGTATGTGTACACACTGGTAGATAGGTGTTTTGTATTGTATGTGTACACACTGGTAGATAGGTGTTTTGTATTGTATGTGTACACACTGGTAGATAGGTGTTTTGTACTGTATGTGTACACACTGGTAGATAGGTGTTTTGTATTGTATGTGTACCCAGTGGTAGATAGGTGTTTTGTATTGTATGTGTACCCAGTGGTAGATAGGTGTTTTGTATTGTATGTGTACACACTGGTAGATAGGTGTTTTGTATTGTATGCGTACCCACTGGTAGATATGTGTTTTGTATTGTATGCATACACACTGGTAGATTGGTGTTTTGTATTGTATGTGTACACACTGGTAGATAGGTGTTTTGTATTGTATGCGTACCCACTGGTAGATAGGTGTTTTGTACTGTATGTATACCCACTGGTAGATAGGTGTTTTGTACTGTATGTGTACACACTGGTAGATAGGTGTTTTGTATTGTATGTGTACCCAGTGGTAGATAGGTGTTTTGTATTGTATGTGTACCCAGTGGTAGATAGGTGTTTTGTACTGTATGTGTACACACTGGTAGATAGGTGTTTTGTATTGTATGTGTACCCAGTGGTAGATAGGTGTTTTGTATTGTATGTGTACACACTGGTAGATAGGTGTTTTGTATTGTATGTGTACACACTGGTAGATAGGTGTTTTGTATTGTATGCGTACCCACTGGTAGATAGGTGTTTTGTATTGTATGTGTACACACTGGTAGATAGGTGTTTTGTACTGTATGTGTACCCACTGGTAGATAGGTGTTTTGTACTGTATGTGTACACACTGGTAGATAGGTGTTTTGTATTGTATGCGTACCCACTGGTAGATAGGTGTTTTGTATTGTATGTGTACACACTGGTAGATAGGTGTTTTGTACTGTATGTGTACACACTGGTAGATATGTGTTTTGTATTCTATGTGTACCCACTGGTAGATAGGTGTTTTGTATTGTATGTGTACCCAGTGGTAGATAGGTGTTTTGTATTGTATGTGTACACACTGGTAGATAGGTGTTTTGTATTGTATGTATACCCAGTGGTAGATAGGTGTTTTGTATTGTATGCGTACCCAGTGGTAGATAGGTGTTTTGTATTGTATGTGTACCCAGTGGTAGATAGGTGTTTTGTATTGTATGCGTACCCAGTGGTAGATAGGTATTTTGTTTTGTATGTGTACACACTGGTAGATAGGTGTTTTGTATTGTATGCATACCCAGTGGTAGATAGGTGTTTTGTATTGTATGTATACCCACTGGTAGATAGGTGTTTTGTATTGTATGCGTACACACTGGTAGATTGGTGTTTTGTATTGTATGTGTACACACTGGTAGATAGGTGTTTTGTATTGTATGCATACCCACTGGTAGATAGGTGTTTTGTATTGTATGTGTACACACTGGTAGATAGGTGTTTTGTATTGTATGCGTACCCACTGGTAGATTGGTGTTTTGTATTGTATGTGTACACACTGGTAGATAGGTGTTTTGTATTGTATGTGTACACACTGATAGATAGGTGTTTTGTATTGTATGCGTACCCACTGGTATATAGGTGTTTTGTATTGTATGCGTACACACTGGTAGATTGGTGTTTTGTACTGTATGTGTACACACTGGTAGATAGGTGTTTTGTATTGTATGTGTACACACTGGTAGATAGGTGTTTTGTATTGTATGTGTACACACTGGTAGATAGGTGTTTTGTACTGTATGTGTACACACTGGTAGATAGGTGTTTTGTATTGTATGTGTACCCAGTGGTAGATAGGTGTTTTGTATTGTATGCGTACCCAGTGGTAGATAGGTGTTTTGTATTGTATGTGTACCCAGTGGTAGATAGGTGTTTTGTATTGTATGCGTACCCAGTGGTAGATAGGTGTTTTGTATTGTATGTGTACACACTGGTAGATAGGTGTTTTGTATTGTATGTGTACACACTGGTAGATAGGTGTTTTGTATTGTATGCGTACACACTGGTAGATAGGTGTTTTGTACTGTATGTGTACACACTGGTAGATAGGTGTTTTGTATTGTATGTGTACACACTGGTAGATAGGTGTTTTGTATTGTATGTGTACACACTGGTAGATAGGTGTTTTGTACTGTATGTGTACACACTGGTAGATAGGTGTTTTGTATTGTATGTGTACCCAGTGGTAGATAGGTGTTTTGTATTGTATGTGTACCCAGTGGTAGATAGGTGTTTTGTATTGTATGTGTACACACTGGTAGATAGGTGTTTTGTATTGTATGCGTACCCACTGGTAGATATGTGTTTTGTATTGTATGCGTACACACTGGTAGATTGGTGTTTTGTATTGTATGTGTACACACTGGTAGATAGGTGTTTTGTATTGTATGCGTACCCACTGGTAGATAGGTGTTTTGTACTGTATGTATACCCACTGGTAGATAGGTGTTTTGTACTGTATGTGTACACACTGGTAGATAGGTGTTTTGTATTGTATGTGTACCCAGTGGTAGATAGGTGTTTTGTATTGTATGTGTACCCAGTGGTAGATAGGTGTTTTGTATTGTATGTGTACCCAGTGGTAGATAGGTGTTTTGTACTGTATGTGTACACACTGGTAGATAGGTGTTTTGTATTGTATGTGTACCCAGTGGTAGATAGGTGTTTTGTATTGTATGTGTACACACTGGTAGATAGGTGTTTTGTATTGTATGTGTACACACTGGTAGATAGGTGTTTTGTATTGTATGTGTACCCAGTGGTAGATAGGTGTTTTGTACTGTATGTGTACACACTGGTAGATAGGTGTTTGTATTGTATGTGTACACACTGGTAGATAGGTGTTTTGTATTGTATGTGTACCCAGTGGTAGATAGGTGTTTTGTACTGTATGTGTACACACTGGTAGATAGGTGTTTTGTATTGTATGTGTACCCAGTGGTAGATAGGTGTTTTGTATTGTATGTGTACACACTGGTAGATAGGTGTTTTGTATTGTATGTGTACACACTGGTAGATAGGTGTTTTGTATTGTATGTGTACCCAGTGGTAGATAGGTGTTTTGTACTGTATGTGTACACACTGGTAGATAGGTGTTTGTATTGTATGTGTACACACTGGTAGATAGGTGTTTTGTATTGTATGTGTACCCAGTGGTAGATAGGTGTTTTGTACTGTATGTGTACACACTGGTAGATAGGTGTTTTGTACTGTATGTGTACCCACTGGTAGATAGGTGTTTTGTACTGTATGTGTACACACTGGTAGATAGGTGTTTTGTATTGTATGCGTACCCACTGGTAGATAGGTGTTTTGTATTGTATGTGTACCCAGTGGTAGATAGGTGTTTTGTACTGTATGTGTACACACTGGTAGATAGGTGTTTTGTATTGTATGTGTACCCAGTGGTAGATAGGTGTTTTGTATTGTATGTGTACACACTGGTAGATAGGTGTTTTGCATTGTATGTGTACACACTGGTAGATAGGTGTTTTGTATTGTATGTGTACCCAGTGGTAGATAGGTGTTTTGTACTGTATGTGTACACACTGGTAGATAGGTGTTTGTATTGTATGTGTACACACTGGTAGATAGGTGTTTTGTATTGTATGTGTACCCAGTGGTAGATAGGTGTTTTGTACTGTATGTGTACACACTGGTAGATAGGTGTTTTGTACTGTATGTGTACCCACTGGTAGATAGGTGTTTTGTACTGTATGTGTACACACTGGTAGATAGGTGTTTTGTATCGTATGCGTACCCACTGGTAGATAGGTGTTTTGTATTGTATGTGTACACACTGGTAGATAGGTGTTTTGTATTGTATGCGTACACACTGGTAGATAGGTGTTTTGTACTGTATGTGTACACACTGGTAGATAGGTGTTTTGTATTGTATGTGTACACACTGGTAGATAGGTGTTTTGTATTGTATGTGTACACACTGGTAGATAGGTGTTTTGTACTGTATGTGTACACACTGGTAGATAGGTGTTTTGTATTGTATGTGTACCCAGTGGTAGATAGGTGTTTTGTATTGTATGTGTACCCAGTGGTAGATAGGTGTTTGTATTGTATGTGTACACACTGGTAGATAGGTGTTTTGTATTGTATGTGTACCCAGTGGTAGATAGGTGTTTTGTACTGTATGTGTACACACTGGTAGATAGGTGTTTTGTACTGTATGTGTACCCACTGGTAGATAGGTGTTTTGTACTGTATGTGTACACACTGGTAGATAGGTGTTTTGTATTGTATGCGTACCCACTGGTAGATAGGTGTTTTGTATTGTATGTGTACCCAGTGGTAGATAGGTGTTTTGTACTGTATGTGTACACACTGGTAGATAGGTGTTTTGTATTGTATGTGTACCCAGTGGTAGATAGGTGTTTTGTATTGTATGTGTACACACTGGTAGATAGGTGTTTTGCATTGTATGTGTACACACTGGTAGATAGGTGTTTTGTATTGTATGTGTACCCAGTGGTAGATAGGTGTTTTGTACTGTATGTGTACACACTGGTAGATAGGTGTTTGTATTGTATGTGTACACACTGGTAGATAGGTGTTTTGTATTGTATGTGTACCCAGTGGTAGATAGGTGTTTTGTACTGTATGTGTACACACTGGTAGATAGGTGTTTGTACTGTATGTGTACCCACTGGTAGATAGGTGTTTTGTACTGTATGTGTACACACTGGTAGATAGGTGTTTTGTATTGTATGCGTACCCACTGGTAGATAGGTGTTTTGTATTGTATGTGTACACACTGGTAGATAGGTGTTTTGTATTGTATGTGTACACACTGGTAGATATGTGTTTTGTATTCTATGTGTACCCACTGGTAGATAGGTGTTTTGTATTGTATGTGTACCCAGTGGTAGATAGGTGTTTTGTATTGTATGTGTACACACTGGTAGATATGTGTTTTGTATTGTATGTATACCCAGTGGTAGATAGGTGTTTTGTATTGTATGCGTACCCAGTGGTAGATAGGTGTTTTGTATTGTATGTGTACCCAGTGGTAGATAGGTGTTTTGTACTGTATGTGTACACACTGGTAGATAGGTGTTTTGTATTGTATGTGTACACACTGGTAGATAGGTATTTTGTATTGTATGTGTACCCAGTGGTAGATAGGTGTTTTGTACTGTATGTGTACACACTGGTAGATAGGTGTTTTGTACTGTATGTGTACCCACTGGTAGATAGGTGTTTTGTACTGTATGTGTACACACTGGTAGATAGGTGTTTTGTATTGTATGCGTACCCACTGGTAGATAGGTGTTTTGTATTGTATGTGTACACACTGGTAGATAGGTGTTTTGTATTGTATGTGTACACACTGGTAGATATGTGTTTTGTATTCTATGTGTACCCACTGGTAGATAGGTGTTTTGTATTGTATGTGTACCCAGTGGTAGATAGGTGTTTTGTATTGTATGTGTACACACTGGTAGATAGGTGTTTTGTATTGTATGTATACCCAGTGGTAGATAGGTGTTTTGTATTGTATGCGTACCCAGTGGTAGATAGGTGTTTTGTATTGTATGTGTACCCAGTGGTAGATAGGTGTTTTGTATTGTATGCGTACCCAGTGGTAGATAGGTGTTTTGTATTGTATGTGTACACACTGGTAGATAGGTGTTTTGTATTGTATGCATACCCAGTGGTAGATAGGTGTTTTGTATTGTATGTATACCCACTGGTAGATAGGTGTTTTGTATTGTATGCGTACACACTGGTAGATTGGTGTTTTGTATTGTATGCGTACCCACTGGTATATAGGTGTTTTGTATTGTATGCGTACACACTGGTAGATTGGTGTTTTGTACTGTATGTGTACACACTGGTAGATAGGTGTTTTGTATTGTATGTGTACACACTGGTAGATAGGTGTTTTGTATTGTATGTGTACACACTGGTAGATAGGTGTTTTGTACTGTATGTGTACACACTGGTAGATAGGTGTTTTGTATTGTATGTGTACCCAGTGGTAGATAGGTGTTTTGTATTGTATGCGTACCCAGTGGTAGATAGGTGTTTTGTATTGTATGTGTACCCAGTGGTAGATAGGTGTTTTGTATTGTATGCGTACCCAGTGGTAGATAGGTGTTTTGTATTGTATGTGTACACACTGGTAGATAGGTGTTTTGTATTGTATGTGTACACACTGGTAGATAGGTGTTTTGTATTGTATGCGTACACACTGGTAGATAGGTGTTTTGTACTGTATGTGTACACACTGGTAGATAGGTGTTTTGTATTGTATGTGTACACACTGGTAGATAGGTGTTTTGTATTGTATGTGTACACACTGGTAGATAGGTGTTTTGTACTGTATGTGTACACACTGGTAGATAGGTGTTTTGTATTGTATGTGTACCCAGTGGTAGATAGGTGTTTTGTATTGTATGTGTACCCAGTGGTAGATAGGTGTTTTGTATTGTATGTGTACACACTGGTAGATAGGTGTTTTGTATTGTATGCGTACCCACTGGTAGATATGTGTTTTGTATTGTATGCGTACACACTGGTAGATTGGTGTTTTGTATTGTATGTGTACACACTGGTAGATAGGTGTTTTGTATTGTATGCGTACCCACTGGTAGATAGGTGTTTTGTACTGTATGTATACCCACTGGTAGATAGGTGTTTTGTACTGTATGTGTACACACTGGTAGATAGGTGTTTTGTATTGTATGTGTACCCAGTGGTAGATAGGTGTTTTGTATTGTATGTGTACCCAGTGGTAGATAGGTGTTTTGTATTGTATGTGTACCCAGTGGTAGATAGGTGTTTTGTACTGTATGTGTACACACTGGTAGATAGGTGTTTTGTATTGTATGTGTACCCAGTGGTAGATAGGTGTTTTGTATTGTATGTGTACACACTGGTAGATAGGTGTTTTGTATTGTATGTGTACACACTGGTAGATAGGTGTTTTGTATTGTATGTGTACCCAGTGGTAGATAGGTGTTTTGTACTGTATGTGTACACACTGGTAGATAGGTGTTTGTATTGTATGTGTACACACTGGTAGATAGGTGTTTTGTATTGTATGTGTACCCAGTGGTAGATAGGTGTTTTGTACTGTATGTGTACACACTGGTAGATAGGTGTTTTGTATTGTATGTGTACCCAGTGGTAGATAGGTGTTTTGTATTGTATGTGTACACACTGGTAGATAGGTGTTTTGTATTGTATGTGTACACACTGGTAGATAGGTGTTTTGTATTGTATGTGTACCCAGTGGTAGATAGGTGTTTTGTACTGTATGTGTACACACTGGTAGATAGGTGTTTGTATTGTATGTGTACACACTGGTAGATAGGTGTTTTGTATTGTATGTGTACCCAGTGGTAGATAGGTGTTTTGTACTGTATGTGTACACACTGGTAGATAGGTGTTTTGTACTGTATGTGTACCCACTGGTAGATAGGTGTTTTGTACTGTATGTGTACACACTGGTAGATAGGTGTTTTGTATTGTATGCGTACCCACTGGTAGATAGGTGTTTTGTATTGTATGTGTACCCAGTGGTAGATAGGTGTTTTGTACTGTATGTGTACACACTGGTAGATAGGTGTTTTGTATTGTATGTGTACCCAGTGGTAGATAGGTGTTTTGTATTGTATGTGTACACACTGGTAGATAGGTGTTTTGCATTGTATGTGTACACACTGGTAGATAGGTGTTTTGTATTGTATGTGTACCCAGTGGTAGATAGGTGTTTTGTACTGTATGTGTACACACTGGTAGATAGGTGTTTGTATTGTATGTGTACACACTGGTAGATAGGTGTTTTGTATTGTATGTGTACCCAGTGGTAGATAGGTGTTTTGTACTGTATGTGTACACACTGGTAGATAGGTGTTTTGTACTGTATGTGTACCCACTGGTAGATAGGTGTTTTGTACTGTATGTGTACACACTGGTAGATAGGTGTTTTGTATTGTATGCGTACCCACTGGTAGATAGGTGTTTTGTATTGTATGTGTACACACTGGTAGATAGGTGTTTTGTATTGTATGCGTACACACTGGTAGATAGGTGTTTTGTACTGTATGTGTACACACTGGTAGATAGGTGTTTTGTATTGTATGTGTACACACTGGTAGATAGGTGTTTTGTATTGTATGTGTACACACTGGTAGATAGGTGTTTTGTACTGTATGTGTACACACTGGTAGATAGGTGTTTTGTATTGTATGTGTACCCAGTGGTAGATAGGTGTTTTGTATTGTATGTGTACCCAGTGGTAGATAGGTGTTTTGTATTGTATGTGTACACACTGGTAGATATGTGTTTTGTATTGTATGCGTACCCACTGGTAGATATGTGTTTTGTATTGTATGCGTACACACTGGTAGATTGGTGTTTTGTATTGTATGTGTACACACTGGTAGATAGGTGTTTTGTATTGTATGCGTACCCACTGGTAGATAGGTGTTTTGTACTGTATGTATACCCACTGGTAGATAGGTGTTTTGTACTGTATGTGTACACACTGGTAGATAGGTGTTTTGTATTGTATGTGTACCCAGTGGTAGATAGGTGTTTTGTATTGTATGTGTACCCAGTGGTAGATAGGTGTTTTGTATTGTATGTGTACCCAGTGGTAGATAGGTGTTTTGTACTGTATGTGTACACACTGGTAGATAGGTGTTTTGTATTGTATGTGTACCCAGTGGTAGATAGGTGTTTTGTATTGTATGTGTACACACTGGTAGATAGGTGTTTTGTATTGTATGTGTACACACTGGTAGATAGGTGTTTTGTATTGTATGTGTACCCAGTGGTAGATAGGTGTTTTGTACTGTATGTGTACACACTGGTAGATAGGTGTTTGTATTGTATGTGTACACACTGGTAGATAGGTGTTTTGTATTGTATGTGTACCCAGTGGTAGATAGGTGTTTTGTACTGTATGTGTACACACTGGTAGATAGGTGTTTTGTATTGTATGTGTACCCAGTGGTAGATAGGTGTTTTGTATTGTATGTGTACACACTGGTAGATAGGTGTTTTGTATTGTATGTGTACACACTGGTAGATAGGTGTTTTGTATTGTATGTGTACCCAGTGGTAGATAGGTGTTTTGTACTGTATGTGTACACACTGGTAGATAGGTGTTTGTATTGTATGTGTACACACTGGTAGATAGGTGTTTTGTATTGTATGTGTACCCAGTGGTAGATAGGTGTTTTGTACTGTATGTGTACACACTGGTAGATAGGTGTTTTGTACTGTATGTGTACCCACTGGTAGATAGGTGTTTTGTACTGTATGTGTACACACTGGTAGATAGGTGTTTTGTATTGTATGCGTACCCACTGGTAGATAGGTGTTTTGTATTGTATGTGTACCCAGTGGTAGATAGGTGTTTTGTACTGTATGTGTACACACTGGTAGATAGGTGTTTTGTATTGTATGTGTACCCAGTGGTAGATAGGTGTTTTGTATTGTATGTGTACACACTGGTAGATAGGTGTTTTGCATTGTATGTGTACACACTGGTAGATAGGTGTTTTGTATTGTATGTGTACCCAGTGGTAGATAGGTGTTTTGTACTGTATGTGTACACACTGGTAGATAGGTGTTTGTATTGTATGTGTACACACTGGTAGATAGGTGTTTTGTATTGTATGTGTACCCAGTGGTAGATAGGTGTTTTGTACTGTATGTGTACACACTGGTAGATAGGTGTTTGTACTGTATGTGTACCCACTGGTAGATAGGTGTTTTGTACTGTATGTGTACACACTGGTAGATAGGTGTTTTGTATTGTATGCGTACCCACTGGTAGATAGGTGTTTTGTATTGTATGTGTACACACTGGTAGATAGGTGTTTTGTATTGTATGTGTACACACTGGTAGATATGTGTTTTGTATTCTATGTGTACCCACTGGTAGATAGGTGTTTTGTATTGTATGTGTACCCAGTGGTAGATAGGTGTTTTGTATTGTATGTGTACACACTGGTAGATATGTGTTTTGTATTGTATGTATACCCACTGGTAGATAGGTGTTTTGTATTGTATGCGTACACACTGGTAGATTGGTGTTTTGTATTGTATGTGTACACACTGGTAGATAGGTGTTTTGTATTGTATGCATACCCACTGGTAGATAGGTGTTTTGTATTGTATGTGTACACACTGGTAGATAGGTGTTTTGTATTGTATGCGTACCCACTGGTAGATTGGTGTTTTGTATTGTATGTGTACACACTGGTAGATAGGTGTTTTGTATTGTATGTGTACACACTGATAGATAGGTGTTTTGTATTGTATGCGTACCCACTGGTATATAGGTGTTTTGTATTGTATGCGTACACACTGGTAGATTGGTGTTTTGTATTGTATGTGTACACACTGGTAGATAGGTGTTTTGTATTGTATGTGTACACACTGGTAGATAGGTGTTTTGTATTGTATGCATACACACTGGTAGATAGGTGTTTTGTACTGTATGTGTACACACTGGTAGATAGGTGTTTTGTATTGTATGTGTACACACTGGTAGATAGGTGTTTTGTATTGTATGTGTACACACTGGTAGATAGGTGTTTTGTACTGTATGTGTACACACTGGTAGATAGGTGTTTTGTATTGTATGTGTACCCAGTGGTAGATAGGTGTTTTGTATTGTATGTGTACCCAGTGGTAGATAGGTGTTTTGTATTGTATGTGTACACACTGGTAGATAGGTGTTTTGTATTGTATGCGTACCCACTGGTAGATATGTGTTTTGTATTGTATGCATACACACTGGTAGATTGGTGTTTTGTATTGTATGTGTACACACTGGTAGATAGGTGTTTTGTATTGTATGCGTACCCACTGGTAGATAGGTGTTTTGTACTGTATGTATACCCACTGGTAGATAGGTGTTTTGTACTGTATGTGTACACACTGGTAGATAGGTGTTTTGTATTGTATGTGTACCCAGTGGTAGATAGGTGTTTTGTATTGTATGTGTACCCAGTGGTAGATAGGTGTTTTGTACTGTATGTGTACACACTGGTAGATAGGTGTTTTGTATTGTATGTGTACCCAGTGGTAGATAGGTGTTTTGTATTGTATGTGTACACACTGGTAGATAGGTGTTTTGTATTGTATGTGTACACACTGGTAGATAGGTGTTTTGTATTGTATGCGTACCCACTGGTAGATAGGTGTTTTGTATTGTATGTGTACACACTGGTAGATAGGTGTTTTGTACTGTATGTGTACCCACTGGTAGATAGGTGTTTTGTACTGTATGTGTACACACTGGTAGATAGGTGTTTTGTATTGTATGCGTACCCACTGGTAGATAGGTGTTTTGTATTGTATGTGTACACACTGGTAGATAGGTGTTTTGTACTGTATGTGTACACACTGGTAGATATGTGTTTTGTATTCTATGTGTACCCACTGGTAGATAGGTGTTTTGTATTGTATGTGTACCCAGTGGTAGATAGGTGTTTTGTATTGTATGTGTACACACTGGTAGATAGGTGTTTTGTATTGTATGTATACCCAGTGGTAGATAGGTGTTTTGTATTGTATGCGTACCCAGTGGTAGATAGGTGTTTTGTATTGTATGTGTACCCAGTGGTAGATAGGTGTTTTGTATTGTATGCGTACCCAGTGGTAGATAGGTATTTTGTTTTGTATGTGTACACACTGGTAGATAGGTGTTTTGTATTGTATGCATACCCAGTGGTAGATAGGTGTTTTGTATTGTATGTATACCCACTGGTAGATAGGTGTTTTGTATTGTATGCGTACACACTGGTAGATTGGTGTTTTGTATTGTATGTGTACACACTGGTAGATAGGTGTTTTGTATTGTATGCATACCCACTGGTAGATAGGTGTTTTGTATTGTATGTGTACACACTGGTAGATAGGTGTTTTGTATTGTATGCGTACCCACTGGTAGATTGGTGTTTTGTATTGTATGTGTACACACTGGTAGATAGGTGTTTTGTATTGTATGTGTACACACTGATAGATAGGTGTTTTGTATTGTATGCGTACCCACTGGTATATAGGTGTTTTGTATTGTATGCGTACACACTGGTAGATTGGTGTTTTGTACTGTATGTGTACACACTGGTAGATAGGTGTTTTGTATTGTATGTGTACACACTGGTAGATAGGTGTTTTGTATTGTATGTGTACACACTGGTAGATAGGTGTTTTGTACTGTATGTGTACACACTGGTAGATAGGTGTTTTGTATTGTATGTGTACCCAGTGGTAGATAGGTGTTTTGTATTGTATGCGTACCCAGTGGTAGATAGGTGTTTTGTATTGTATGTGTACCCAGTGGTAGATAGGTGTTTTGTATTGTATGCGTACCCAGTGGTAGATAGGTGTTTTGTATTGTATGTGTACACACTGGTAGATAGGTGTTTTGTATTGTATGTGTACACACTGGTAGATAGGTGTTTTGTATTGTATGCGTACACACTGGTAGATAGGTGTTTTGTACTGTATGTGTACACACTGGTAGATAGGTGTTTTGTATTGTATGTGTACACACTGGTAGATAGGTGTTTTGTATTGTATGTGTACACACTGGTAGATAGGTGTTTTGTACTGTATGTGTACACACTGGTAGATAGGTGTTTTGTATTGTATGTGTACCCAGTGGTAGATAGGTGTTTTGTATTGTATGTGTACCCAGTGGTAGATAGGTGTTTTGTATTGTATGTGTACACACTGGTAGATAGGTGTTTTGTATTGTATGCGTACCCACTGGTAGATATGTGTTTTGTATTGTATGCGTACACACTGGTAGATTGGTGTTTTGTATTGTATGTGTACACACTGGTAGATAGGTGTTTTGTATTGTATGCGTACCCACTGGTAGATAGGTGTTTTGTACTGTATGTATACCCACTGGTAGATAGGTGTTTTGTACTGTATGTGTACACACTGGTAGATAGGTGTTTTGTATTGTATGTGTACCCAGTGGTAGATAGGTGTTTTGTATTGTATGTGTACCCAGTGGTAGATAGGTGTTTTGTATTGTATGTGTACCCAGTGGTAGATAGGTGTTTTGTACTGTATGTGTACACACTGGTAGATAGGTGTTTTGTATTGTATGTGTACCCAGTGGTAGATAGGTGTTTTGTATTGTATGTGTACACACTGGTAGATAGGTGTTTTGTATTGTATGTGTACACACTGGTAGATAGGTGTTTTGTATTGTATGTGTACCCAGTGGTAGATAGGTGTTTTGTACTGTATGTGTACACACTGGTAGATAGGTGTTTGTATTGTATGTGTACACACTGGTAGATAGGTGTTTTGTATTGTATGTGTACCCAGTGGTAGATAGGTGTTTTGTACTGTATGTGTACACACTGGTAGATAGGTGTTTTGTATTGTATGTGTACCCAGTGGTAGATAGGTGTTTTGTATTGTATGTGTACACACTGGTAGATAGGTGTTTTGTATTGTATGTGTACACACTGGTAGATAGGTGTTTTGTATTGTATGTGTACCCAGTGGTAGATAGGTGTTTTGTACTGTATGTGTACACACTGGTAGATAGGTGTTTGTATTGTATGTGTACACACTGGTAGATAGGTGTTTTGTATTGTATGTGTACCCAGTGGTAGATAGGTGTTTTGTACTGTATGTGTACACACTGGTAGATAGGTGTTTTGTACTGTATGTGTACCCACTGGTAGATAGGTGTTTTGTACTGTATGTGTACACACTGGTAGATAGGTGTTTTGTATTGTATGCGTACCCACTGGTAGATAGGTGTTTTGTATTGTATGTGTACCCAGTGGTAGATAGGTGTTTTGTACTGTATGTGTACACACTGGTAGATAGGTGTTTTGTATTGTATGTGTACCCAGTGGTAGATAGGTGTTTTGTATTGTATGTGTACACACTGGTAGATAGGTGTTTTGCATTGTATGTGTACACACTGGTAGATAGGTGTTTTGTATTGTATGTGTACCCAGTGGTAGATAGGTGTTTTGTACTGTATGTGTACACACTGGTAGATAGGTGTTTGTATTGTATGTGTACACACTGGTAGATAGGTGTTTTGTATTGTATGTGTACCCAGTGGTAGATAGGTGTTTTGTACTGTATGTGTACACACTGGTAGATAGGTGTTTTGTACTGTATGTGTACCCACTGGTAGATAGGTGTTTTGTACTGTATGTGTACACACTGGTAGATAGGTGTTTTGTATTGTATGCGTACCCACTGGTAGATAGGTGTTTTGTATTGTATGTGTACACACTGGTAGATAGGTGTTTTGTATTGTATGCGTACACACTGGTAGATAGGTGTTTTGTACTGTATGTGTACACACTGGTAGATAGGTGTTTTGTATTGTATGTGTACACACTGGTAGATAGGTGTTTTGTATTGTATGTGTACACACTGGTAGATATGTGTTTTGTATTGTATGTATACCCACTGGTAGATAGGTGTTTTGTATTGTATGCGTACACACTGGTAGATTGGTGTTTTGTATTGTATGTGTACACACTGGTAGATAGGTGTTTTGTATTGTATGCATACCCACTGGTAGATAGGTGTTTTGTATTGTATGTGTACACACTGGTAGATAGGTGTTTTGTATTGTATGCGTACCCACTGGTAGATTGGTGTTTTGTATTGTATGTGTACACACTGGTAGATAGGTGTTTTGTATTGTATGTGTACACACTGATAGATAGGTGTTTTGTATTGTATGCGTACCCACTGGTATATAGGTGTTTTGTATTGTATGCGTACACACTGGTAGATTGGTGTTTTGTATTGTATGTGTACACACTGGTAGATAGGTGTTTTGTATTGTATGTGTACACACTGGTAGATAGGTGTTTTGTATTGTATGCATACACACTGGTAGATAGGTGTTTTGTACTGTATGTGTACACACTGGTAGATAGGTGTTTTGTATTGTATGTGTACACACTGGTAGATAGGTGTTTTGTATTGTATGTGTACACACTGGTAGATAGGTGTTTTGTACTGTATGTGTACACACTGGTAGATAGGTGTTTTGTATTGTATGTGTACCCAGTGGTAGATAGGTGTTTTGTATTGTATGTGTACCCAGTGGTAGATAGGTGTTTTGTATTGTATGTGTACACACTGGTAGATAGGTGTTTTGTATTGTATGCGTACCCACTGGTAGATATGTGTTTTGTATTGTATGCATACACACTGGTAGATTGGTGTTTTGTATTGTATGTGTACACACTGGTAGATAGGTGTTTTGTATTGTATGCGTACCCACTGGTAGATAGGTGTTTTGTACTGTATGTATACCCACTGGTAGATAGGTGTTTTGTACTGTATGTGTACACACTGGTAGATAGGTGTTTTGTATTGTATGTGTACCCAGTGGTAGATAGGTGTTTTGTATTGTATGTGTACCCAGTGGTAGATAGGTGTTTTGTACTGTATGTGTACACACTGGTAGATAGGTGTTTTGTATTGTATGTGTACCCAGTGGTAGATAGGTGTTTTGTATTGTATGTGTACACACTGGTAGATAGGTGTTTTGTATTGTATGTGTACACACTGGTAGATAGGTGTTTTGTATTGTATGCGTACCCACTGGTAGATAGGTGTTTTGTATTGTATGTGTACACACTGGTAGATAGGTGTTTTGTACTGTATGTGTACCCACTGGTAGATAGGTGTTTTGTACTGTATGTGTACACACTGGTAGATAGGTGTTTTGTATTGTATGCGTACCCACTGGTAGATAGGTGTTTTGTATTGTATGTGTACACACTGGTAGATAGGTGTTTTGTACTGTATGTGTACACACTGGTAGATATGTGTTTTGTATTCTATGTGTACCCACTGGTAGATAGGTGTTTTGTATTGTATGTGTACCCAGTGGTAGATAGGTGTTTTGTATTGTATGTGTACACACTGGTAGATAGGTGTTTTGTATTGTATGTATACCCAGTGGTAGATAGGTGTTTTGTATTGTATGCGTACCCAGTGGTAGATAGGTGTTTTGTATTGTATGTGTACCCAGTGGTAGATAGGTGTTTTGTATTGTATGCGTACCCAGTGGTAGATAGGTATTTTGTTTTGTATGTGTACACACTGGTAGATAGGTGTTTTGTATTGTATGCATACCCAGTGGTAGATAGGTGTTTTGTATTGTATGTATACCCACTGGTAGATAGGTGTTTTGTATTGTATGCGTACACACTGGTAGATTGGTGTTTTGTATTGTATGTGTACACACTGGTAGATAGGTGTTTTGTATTGTATGCATACCCACTGGTAGATAGGTGTTTTGTATTGTATGTGTACACACTGGTAGATAGGTGTTTTGTATTGTATGCGTACCCACTGGTAGATTGGTGTTTTGTATTGTATGTGTACACACTGGTAGATAGGTGTTTTGTATTGTATGTGTACACACTGATAGATAGGTGTTTTGTATTGTATGCGTACCCACTGGTATATAGGTGTTTTGTATTGTATGCGTACACACTGGTAGATTGGTGTTTTGTACTGTATGTGTACACACTGGTAGATAGGTGTTTTGTATTGTATGTGTACACACTGGTAGATAGGTGTTTTGTATTGTATGTGTACACACTGGTAGATAGGTGTTTTGTACTGTATGTGTACACACTGGTAGATAGGTGTTTTGTATTGTATGTGTACCCAGTGGTAGATAGGTGTTTTGTATTGTATGCGTACCCAGTGGTAGATAGGTGTTTTGTATTGTATGTGTACCCAGTGGTAGATAGGTGTTTTGTATTGTATGCGTACCCAGTGGTAGATAGGTGTTTTGTATTGTATGTGTACACACTGGTAGATAGGTGTTTTGTATTGTATGTGTACACACTGGTAGATAGGTGTTTTGTATTGTATGCGTACACACTGGTAGATAGGTGTTTTGTACTGTATGTGTACACACTGGTAGATAGGTGTTTTGTATTGTATGTGTACACACTGGTAGATAGGTGTTTTGTATTGTATGTGTACACACTGGTAGATAGGTGTTTTGTACTGTATGTGTACACACTGGTAGATAGGTGTTTTGTATTGTATGTGTACCCAGTGGTAGATAGGTGTTTTGTATTGTATGTGTACCCAGTGGTAGATAGGTGTTTTGTATTGTATGTGTACACACTGGTAGATAGGTGTTTTGTATTGTATGCGTACCCACTGGTAGATATGTGTTTTGTATTGTATGCGTACACACTGGTAGATTGGTGTTTTGTATTGTATGTGTACACACTGGTAGATAGGTGTTTTGTATTGTATGCGTACCCACTGGTAGATAGGTGTTTTGTACTGTATGTATACCCACTGGTAGATAGGTGTTTTGTACTGTATGTGTACACACTGGTAGATAGGTGTTTTGTATTGTATGTGTACCCAGTGGTAGATAGGTGTTTTGTATTGTATGTGTACCCAGTGGTAGATAGGTGTTTTGTATTGTATGTGTACCCAGTGGTAGATAGGTGTTTTGTACTGTATGTGTACACACTGGTAGATAGGTGTTTTGTATTGTATGTGTACCCAGTGGTAGATAGGTGTTTTGTATTGTATGTGTACACACTGGTAGATAGGTGTTTTGTATTGTATGTGTACACACTGGTAGATAGGTGTTTTGTATTGTATGTGTACCCAGTGGTAGATAGGTGTTTTGTACTGTATGTGTACACACTGGTAGATAGGTGTTTGTATTGTATGTGTACACACTGGTAGATAGGTGTTTTGTATTGTATGTGTACCCAGTGGTAGATAGGTGTTTTGTACTGTATGTGTACACACTGGTAGATAGGTGTTTTGTATTGTATGTGTACCCAGTGGTAGATAGGTGTTTTGTATTGTATGTGTACACACTGGTAGATAGGTGTTTTGTATTGTATGTGTACACACTGGTAGATAGGTGTTTTGTATTGTATGTGTACCCAGTGGTAGATAGGTGTTTTGTACTGTATGTGTACACACTGGTAGATAGGTGTTTGTATTGTATGTGTACACACTGGTAGATAGGTGTTTTGTATTGTATGTGTACCCAGTGGTAGATAGGTGTTTTGTACTGTATGTGTACACACTGGTAGATAGGTGTTTTGTACTGTATGTGTACCCACTGGTAGATAGGTGTTTTGTACTGTATGTGTACACACTGGTAGATAGGTGTTTTGTATTGTATGCGTACCCACTGGTAGATAGGTGTTTTGTATTGTATGTGTACCCAGTGGTAGATAGGTGTTTTGTACTGTATGTGTACACACTGGTAGATAGGTGTTTTGTATTGTATGTGTACCCAGTGGTAGATAGGTGTTTTGTATTGTATGTGTACACACTGGTAGATAGGTGTTTTGCATTGTATGTGTACACACTGGTAGATAGGTGTTTTGTATTGTATGTGTACCCAGTGGTAGATAGGTGTTTTGTACTGTATGTGTACACACTGGTAGATAGGTGTTTGTATTGTATGTGTACACACTGGTAGATAGGTGTTTTGTATTGTATGTGTACCCAGTGGTAGATAGGTGTTTTGTACTGTATGTGTACACACTGGTAGATAGGTGTTTTGTACTGTATGTGTACCCACTGGTAGATAGGTGTTTTGTACTGTATGTGTACACACTGGTAGATAGGTGTTTTGTATTGTATGCGTACCCACTGGTAGATAGGTGTTTTGTATTGTATGTGTACACACTGGTAGATAGGTGTTTTGTATTGTATGCGTACACACTGGTAGATAGGTGTTTTGTACTGTATGTGTACACACTGGTAGATAGGTGTTTTGTATTGTATGTGTACACACTGGTAGATAGGTGTTTTGTATTGTATGTGTACACACTGGTAGATAGGTGTTTTGTACTGTATGTGTACACACTGGTAGATAGGTGTTTTGTATTGTATGTGTACCCAGTGGTAGATAGGTGTTTTGTATTGTATGTGTACCCAGTGGTAGATAGGTGTTTGTATTGTATGTGTACACACTGGTAGATAGGTGTTTTGTATTGTATGTGTACCCAGTGGTAGATAGGTGTTTTGTACTGTATGTGTACACACTGGTAGATAGGTGTTTTGTACTGTATGTGTACCCACTGGTAGATAGGTGTTTTGTACTGTATGTGTACACACTGGTAGATAGGTGTTTTGTATTGTATGCGTACCCACTGGTAGATAGGTGTTTTGTATTGTATGTGTACCCAGTGGTAGATAGGTGTTTTGTACTGTATGTGTACACACTGGTAGATAGGTGTTTTGTATTGTATGTGTACCCAGTGGTAGATAGGTGTTTTGTATTGTATGTGTACACACTGGTAGATAGGTGTTTTGCATTGTATGTGTACACACTGGTAGATAGGTGTTTTGTATTGTATGTGTACCCAGTGGTAGATAGGTGTTTTGTACTGTATGTGTACACACTGGTAGATAGGTGTTTGTATTGTATGTGTACACACTGGTAGATAGGTGTTTTGTATTGTATGTGTACCCAGTGGTAGATAGGTGTTTTGTACTGTATGTGTACACACTGGTAGATAGGTGTTTGTACTGTATGTGTACCCACTGGTAGATAGGTGTTTTGTACTGTATGTGTACACACTGGTAGATAGGTGTTTTGTATTGTATGCGTACCCACTGGTAGATAGGTGTTTTGTATTGTATGTGTACACACTGGTAGATAGGTGTTTTGTATTGTATGTGTACACACTGGTAGATATGTGTTTTGTATTCTATGTGTACCCACTGGTAGATAGGTGTTTTGTATTGTATGTGTACCCAGTGGTAGATAGGTGTTTTGTATTGTATGTGTACACACTGGTAGATATGTGTTTTGTATTGTATGTATACCCAGTGGTAGATAGGTGTTTTGTATTGTATGCGTACCCAGTGGTAGATAGGTGTTTTGTATTGTATGTGTACCCAGTGGTAGATAGGTGTTTTGTACTGTATGTGTACACACTGGTAGATAGGTGTTTTGTATTGTATGTGTACACACTGGTAGATAGGTATTTTGTATTGTATGTGTACCCAGTGGTAGATAGGTGTTTTGTACTGTATGTGTACACACTGGTAGATAGGTGTTTTGTACTGTATGTGTACCCACTGGTAGATAGGTGTTTTGTACTGTATGTGTACACACTGGTAGATAGGTGTTTTGTATTGTATGCGTACCCACTGGTAGATAGGTGTTTTGTATTGTATGTGTACACACTGGTAGATAGGTGTTTTGTATTGTATGTGTACACACTGGTAGATATGTGTTTTGTATTCTATGTGTACCCACTGGTAGATAGGTGTTTTGTATTGTATGTGTACCCAGTGGTAGATAGGTGTTTTGTATTGTATGTGTACACACTGGTAGATAGGTGTTTTGTATTGTATGTATACCCAGTGGTAGATAGGTGTTTTGTATTGTATGCGTACCCAGTGGTAGATAGGTGTTTTGTATTGTATGTGTACCCAGTGGTAGATAGGTGTTTTGTATTGTATGCGTACCCAGTGGTAGATAGGTGTTTTGTATTGTATGTGTACACACTGGTAGATAGGTGTTTTGTATTGTATGCATACCCAGTGGTAGATAGGTGTTTTGTATTGTATGTATACCCACTGGTAGATAGGTGTTTTGTATTGTATGCGTACACACTGGTAGATTGGTGTTTTGTATTGTATGTGTACACACTGGTAGATAGGTGTTTTGTATTGTATGCATACCCACTGGTAGATAGGTGTTTTGTATTGTATGTGTACACACTGGTAGATAGGTGTTTTGTATTGTATGCGTACCCACTGGTAGATTGGTGTTTTGTATTGTATGTGTACACACTGGTAGATAGGTGTTTTGTATTGTATGTGTACACACTGATAGATAGGTGTTTTGTATTGTATGCGTACCCACTGGTATATAGGTGTTTTGTATTGTATGCGTACACACTGGTAGATTGGTGTTTTGTATTGTATGTGTACACACTGGTAGATAGGTGTTTTGTATTGTATGTGTACACACTGGTAGATAGGTGTTTTGTATTGTATGCATACACACTGGTAGATAGGTGTTTTGTACTGTATGTGTACACACTGGTAGATAGGTGTTTTGTATTGTATGTGTACACACTGGTAGATAGGTGTTTTGTATTGTATGTGTACACACTGGTAGATAGGTGTTTTGTACTGTATGTGTACACACTGGTAGATAGGTGTTTTGTATTGTATGTGTACCCAGTGGTAGATAGGTGTTTTGTATTGTATGTGTACCCAGTGGTAGATAGGTGTTTTGTATTGTATGTGTACACACTGGTAGATAGGTGTTTTGTATTGTATGCGTACCCACTGGTAGATATGTGTTTTGTATTGTATGCATACACACTGGTAGATTGGTGTTTTGTATTGTATGTGTACACACTGGTAGATAGGTGTTTTGTATTGTATGCGTACCCACTGGTAGATAGGTGTTTTGTACTGTATGTATACCCACTGGTAGATAGGTGTTTTGTACTGTATGTGTACACACTGGTAGATAGGTGTTTTGTATTGTATGTGTACCCAGTGGTAGATAGGTGTTTTGTATTGTATGTGTACCCAGTGGTAGATAGGTGTTTTGTACTGTATGTGTACACACTGGTAGATAGGTGTTTTGTATTGTATGTGTACCCAGTGGTAGATAGGTGTTTTGTATTGTATGTGTACACACTGGTAGATAGGTGTTTTGTATTGTATGTGTACACACTGGTAGATAGGTGTTTTGTATTGTATGCGTACCCACTGGTAGATAGGTGTTTTGTATTGTATGTGTACACACTGGTAGATAGGTGTTTTGTACTGTATGTGTACCCACTGGTAGATAGGTGTTTTGTACTGTATGTGTACACACTGGTAGATAGGTGTTTTGTATTGTATGCGTACCCACTGGTAGATAGGTGTTTTGTATTGTATGTGTACACACTGGTAGATAGGTGTTTTGTACTGTATGTGTACACACTGGTAGATATGTGTTTTGTATTCTATGTGTACCCACTGGTAGATAGGTGTTTTGTATTGTATGTGTACCCAGTGGTAGATAGGTGTTTTGTATTGTATGTGTACACACTGGTAGATAGGTGTTTTGTATTGTATGTATACCCAGTGGTAGATAGGTGTTTTGTATTGTATGCGTACCCAGTGGTAGATAGGTGTTTTGTATTGTATGTGTACCCAGTGGTAGATAGGTGTTTTGTATTGTATGCGTACCCAGTGGTAGATAGGTATTTTGTTTTGTATGTGTACACACTGGTAGATAGGTGTTTTGTATTGTATGCATACCCAGTGGTAGATAGGTGTTTTGTATTGTATGTATACCCACTGGTAGATAGGTGTTTTGTATTGTATGCGTACACACTGGTAGATTGGTGTTTTGTATTGTATGTGTACACACTGGTAGATAGGTGTTTTGTATTGTATGCATACCCACTGGTAGATAGGTGTTTTGTATTGTATGTGTACACACTGGTAGATAGGTGTTTTGTATTGTATGCGTACCCACTGGTAGATTGGTGTTTTGTATTGTATGTGTACACACTGGTAGATAGGTGTTTTGTATTGTATGTGTACACACTGATAGATAGGTGTTTTGTATTGTATGCGTACCCACTGGTATATAGGTGTTTTGTATTGTATGCGTACACACTGGTAGATTGGTGTTTTGTACTGTATGTGTACACACTGGTAGATAGGTGTTTTGTATTGTATGTGTACACACTGGTAGATAGGTGTTTTGTATTGTATGTGTACACACTGGTAGATAGGTGTTTTGTACTGTATGTGTACACACTGGTAGATAGGTGTTTTGTATTGTATGTGTACCCAGTGGTAGATAGGTGTTTTGTATTGTATGCGTACCCAGTGGTAGATAGGTGTTTTGTATTGTATGTGTACCCAGTGGTAGATAGGTGTTTTGTATTGTATGCGTACCCAGTGGTAGATAGGTGTTTTGTATTGTATGTGTACACACTGGTAGATAGGTGTTTTGTATTGTATGTGTACACACTGGTAGATAGGTGTTTTGTATTGTATGCGTACACACTGGTAGATAGGTGTTTTGTACTGTATGTGTACACACTGGTAGATAGGTGTTTTGTATTGTATGTGTACACACTGGTAGATAGGTGTTTTGTATTGTATGTGTACACACTGGTAGATAGGTGTTTTGTACTGTATGTGTACACACTGGTAGATAGGTGTTTTGTATTGTATGTGTACCCAGTGGTAGATAGGTGTTTTGTATTGTATGTGTACCCAGTGGTAGATAGGTGTTTTGTATTGTATGTGTACACACTGGTAGATAGGTGTTTTGTATTGTATGCGTACCCACTGGTAGATATGTGTTTTGTATTGTATGCGTACACACTGGTAGATTGGTGTTTTGTATTGTATGTGTACACACTGGTAGATAGGTGTTTTGTATTGTATGCGTACCCACTGGTAGATAGGTGTTTTGTACTGTATGTATACCCACTGGTAGATAGGTGTTTTGTACTGTATGTGTACACACTGGTAGATAGGTGTTTTGTATTGTATGTGTACCCAGTGGTAGATAGGTGTTTTGTATTGTATGTGTACCCAGTGGTAGATAGGTGTTTTGTATTGTATGTGTACCCAGTGGTAGATAGGTGTTTTGTACTGTATGTGTACACACTGGTAGATAGGTGTTTTGTATTGTATGTGTACCCAGTGGTAGATAGGTGTTTTGTATTGTATGTGTACACACTGGTAGATAGGTGTTTTGTATTGTATGTGTACACACTGGTAGATAGGTGTTTTGTATTGTATGTGTACCCAGTGGTAGATAGGTGTTTTGTACTGTATGTGTACACACTGGTAGATAGGTGTTTGTATTGTATGTGTACACACTGGTAGATAGGTGTTTTGTATTGTATGTGTACCCAGTGGTAGATAGGTGTTTTGTACTGTATGTGTACACACTGGTAGATAGGTGTTTTGTATTGTATGTGTACCCAGTGGTAGATAGGTGTTTTGTATTGTATGTGTACACACTGGTAGATAGGTGTTTTGTATTGTATGTGTACACACTGGTAGATAGGTGTTTTGTATTGTATGTGTACCCAGTGGTAGATAGGTGTTTTGTACTGTATGTGTACACACTGGTAGATAGGTGTTTGTATTGTATGTGTACACACTGGTAGATAGGTGTTTTGTATTGTATGTGTACCCAGTGGTAGATAGGTGTTTTGTACTGTATGTGTACACACTGGTAGATAGGTGTTTTGTACTGTATGTGTACCCACTGGTAGATAGGTGTTTTGTACTGTATGTGTACACACTGGTAGATAGGTGTTTTGTATTGTATGCGTACCCACTGGTAGATAGGTGTTTTGTATTGTATGTGTACCCAGTGGTAGATAGGTGTTTTGTACTGTATGTGTACACACTGGTAGATAGGTGTTTTGTATTGTATGTGTACCCAGTGGTAGATAGGTGTTTTGTATTGTATGTGTACACACTGGTAGATAGGTGTTTTGCATTGTATGTGTACACACTGGTAGATAGGTGTTTTGTATTGTATGTGTACCCAGTGGTAGATAGGTGTTTTGTACTGTATGTGTACACACTGGTAGATAGGTGTTTGTATTGTATGTGTACACACTGGTAGATAGGTGTTTTGTATTGTATGTGTACCCAGTGGTAGATAGGTGTTTTGTACTGTATGTGTACACACTGGTAGATAGGTGTTTTGTACTGTATGTGTACCCACTGGTAGATAGGTGTTTTGTACTGTATGTGTACACACTGGTAGATAGGTGTTTTGTATTGTATGCGTACCCACTGGTAGATAGGTGTTTTGTATTGTATGTGTACACACTGGTAGATAGGTGTTTTGTATTGTATGCGTACACACTGGTAGATAGGTGTTTTGTACTGTATGTGTACACACTGGTAGATAGGTGTTTTGTATTGTATGTGTACACACTGGTAGATAGGTGTTTTGTATTGTATGTGTACACACTGGTAGATAGGTGTTTTGTACTGTATGTGTACACACTGGTAGATAGGTGTTTTGTATTGTATGTGTACCCAGTGGTAGATAGGTGTTTTGTATTGTATGTGTACCCAGTGGTAGATAGGTGTTTTGTATTGTATGTGTACACACTGGTAGATATGTGTTTTGTATTGTATGCGTACCCACTGGTAGATATGTGTTTTGTATTGTATGCGTACACACTGGTAGATTGGTGTTTTGTATTGTATGTGTACACACTGGTAGATAGGTGTTTTGTATTGTATGCGTACCCACTGGTAGATAGGTGTTTTGTACTGTATGTATACCCACTGGTAGATAGGTGTTTTGTATTGTATGTGTACACACTGGTAGATAGGTGTTTTGTATTGTATGTGTACCCAGTGGTAGATAGGTGTTTTGTATTGTATGTGTACCCAGTGGTAGATAGGTGTTTTGTATTGTATGTGTACCCAGTGGTAGATAGGTGTTTTGTACTGTATGTGTACACACTGGTAGATAGGTGTTTTGTATTGTATGTGTACCCAGTGGTAGATAGGTGTTTTGTATTGTATGTGTACACACTGGTAGATAGGTGTTTTGTATTGTATGTGTACACACTGGTAGATAGGTGTTTTGTATTGTATGTGTACCCAGTGGTAGATAGGTGTTTTGTACTGTATGTGTACACACTGGTAGATAGGTGTTTGTATTGTATGTGTACACACTGGTAGATAGGTGTTTTGTATTGTATGTGTACCCAGTGGTAGATAGGTGTTTTGTACTGTATGTGTACACACTGGTAGATAGGTGTTTTGTATTGTATGTGTACCCAGTGGTAGATAGGTGTTTTGTATTGTATGTGTACACACTGGTAGATAGGTGTTTTGTATTGTATGTGTACACACTGGTAGATAGGTGTTTTGTATTGTATGTGTACCCAGTGGTAGATAGGTGTTTTGTACTGTATGTGTACACACTGGTAGATAGGTGTTTGTATTGTATGTGTACACACTGGTAGATAGGTGTTTTGTATTGTATGTGTACCCAGTGGTAGATAGGTGTTTTGTACTGTATGTGTACACACTGGTAGATAGGTGTTTTGTACTGTATGTGTACCCACTGGTAGATAGGTGTTTTGTACTGTATGTGTACACACTGGTAGATAGGTGTTTTGTATTGTATGCGTACCCACTGGTAGATAGGTGTTTTGTATTGTATGTGTACCCAGTGGTAGATAGGTGTTTTGTACTGTATGTGTACACACTGGTAGATAGGTGTTTTGTATTGTATGTGTACCCAGTGGTAGATAGGTGTTTTGTATTGTATGTGTACACACTGGTAGATAGGTGTTTTGCATTGTATGTGTACACACTGGTAGATAGGTGTTTTGTATTGTATGTGTACCCAGTGGTAGATAGGTGTTTTGTACTGTATGTGTACACACTGGTAGATAGGTGTTTGTATTGTATGTGTACACACTGGTAGATAGGTGTTTTGTATTGTATGTGTACCCAGTGGTAGATAGGTGTTTTGTACTGTATGTGTACACACTGGTAGATAGGTGTTTGTACTGTATGTGTACCCACTGGTAGATAGGTGTTTTGTACTGTATGTGTACACACTGGTAGATAGGTGTTTTGTATTGTATGCGTACCCACTGGTAGATAGGTGTTTTGTATTGTATGTGTACACACTGGTAGATAGGTGTTTTGTATTGTATGTGTACACACTGGTAGATATGTGTTTTGTATTCTATGTGTACCCACTGGTAGATAGGTGTTTTGTATTGTATGTGTACCCAGTGGTAGATAGGTGTTTTGTATTGTATGTGTACACACTGGTAGATATGTGTTTTGTATTGTATGTATACCCAGTGGTAGATAGGTGTTTTGTATTGTATGCGTACCCAGTGGTAGATAGGTGTTTTGTATTGTATGTGTACCCAGTGGTAGATAGGTGTTTTGTACTGTATGTGTACACACTGGTAGATAGGTGTTTTGTATTGTATGTGTACACACTGGTAGATAGGTATTTTGTATTGTATGTGTACCCAGTGGTAGATAGGTGTTTTGTACTGTATGTGTACACACTGGTAGATAGGTGTTTTGTACTGTATGTGTACCCACTGGTAGATAGGTGTTTTGTACTGTATGTGTACACACTGGTAGATAGGTGTTTTGTATTGTATGCGTACCCACTGGTAGATAGGTGTTTTGTATTGTATGTGTACACACTGGTAGATAGGTGTTTTGTATTGTATGTGTACACACTGGTAGATATGTGTTTTGTATTCTATGTGTACCCACTGGTAGATAGGTGTTTTGTATTGTATGTGTACCCAGTGGTAGATAGGTGTTTTGTATTGTATGTGTACACACTGGTAGATAGGTGTTTTGTATTGTATGTATACCCAGTGGTAGATAGGTGTTTTGTATTGTATGCGTACCCAGTGGTAGATAGGTGTTTTGTATTGTATGTGTACCCAGTGGTAGATAGGTGTTTTGTATTGTATGCGTACCCAGTGGTAGATAGGTGTTTTGTATTGTATGTGTACACACTGGTAGATAGGTGTTTTGTATTGTATGCATACCCAGTGGTAGATAGGTGTTTTGTATTGTATGTATACCCACTGGTAGATAGGTGTTTTGTATTGTATGCGTACACACTGGTAGATTGGTGTTTTGTATTGTATGTGTACACACTGGTAGATAGGTGTTTTGTATTGTATGCATACCCACTGGTAGATAGGTGTTTTGTATTGTATGTGTACACACTGGTAGATAGGTGTTTTGTATTGTATGCGTACCCACTGGTAGATTGGTGTTTTGTATTGTATGTGTACACACTGGTAGATAGGTGTTTTGTATTGTATGTGTACACACTGATAGATAGGTGTTTTGTATTGTATGCGTACCCACTGGTATATAGGTGTTTTGTATTGTATGCGTACACACTGGTAGATTGGTGTTTTGTATTGTATGTGTACACACTGGTAGATAGGTGTTTTGTATTGTATGTGTACACACTGGTAGATAGGTGTTTTGTATTGTATGCATACACACTGGTAGATAGGTGTTTTGTACTGTATGTGTACACACTGGTAGATAGGTGTTTTGTATTGTATGTGTACACACTGGTAGATAGGTGTTTTGTATTGTATGTGTACACACTGGTAGATAGGTGTTTTGTACTGTATGTGTACACACTGGTAGATAGGTGTTTTGTATTGTATGTGTACCCAGTGGTAGATAGGTGTTTTGTATTGTATGTGTACCCAGTGGTAGATAGGTGTTTTGTATTGTATGTGTACACACTGGTAGATAGGTGTTTTGTATTGTATGCGTACCCACTGGTAGATATGTGTTTTGTATTGTATGCATACACACTGGTAGATTGGTGTTTTGTATTGTATGTGTACACACTGGTAGATAGGTGTTTTGTATTGTATGCGTACCCACTGGTAGATAGGTGTTTTGTACTGTATGTATACCCACTGGTAGATAGGTGTTTTGTACTGTATGTGTACACACTGGTAGATAGGTGTTTTGTATTGTATGTGTACCCAGTGGTAGATAGGTGTTTTGTATTGTATGTGTACCCAGTGGTAGATAGGTGTTTTGTACTGTATGTGTACACACTGGTAGATAGGTGTTTTGTATTGTATGTGTACCCAGTGGTAGATAGGTGTTTTGTATTGTATGTGTACACACTGGTAGATAGGTGTTTTGTATTGTATGTGTACACACTGGTAGATAGGTGTTTTGTATTGTATGCGTACCCACTGGTAGATTGGTGTTTTGTATTGTATGTGTACACACTGGTAGATAGGTGTTTTGTATTGTATGTGTACACACTGGTAGATAGGTGTTTTGTATTCTATGTGTACCCACTGGTAGATATGTGTTTTGTATTGTATGTGTACCCAGTGGTAGATAGGTGTTTTGTATTGTATGTGTACACACTGGTAGATAGGTGTTTTGTATTGTATGTGTACACACTGGTAGATAGGTGTTTTGTATTGTATGCGTACCCAGTGGTAGATAGGTGTTTTGTATTGTATGTGTACCCAGTGGTAGATAGGTGTTTTGTATTGTATGTGTACACACTGGTAGATAGGTGTTTTGCATTGTATGTGTACCCAGTGGTAGATAGGTGTTTTGTATTGTATGTGTACACACTGGTAGATAGGTGTTTTGTATTGTATGCGTACACACTGGTAGATAGGTGTTTTGTACTGTATGTGTACACACTGGTAGATAGGTGTTTTGTATTGTATGTGTACACACTGGTAGATAGGTGTTTTGTATTGTATGTGTACACACTGGTAGATAGGTGTTTTGTACTGTATGTGTACACACTGGTAGATAGGTGTTTTGTATTGTATGTGTACCCAGTGGTAGATAGGTGTTTTGTATTGTATGTGTACCCAGTGGTAGATAGGTGTTTTGTACTGTATGTGTACACACTGGTATAGGTGTTTTGTATTGTATGTGTACACACTGGTAGATAGGTGTTTTGTATTGTATGTGTACCCAGTGGTAGATAGGTGTTTTGTACTGTATGTGTACACACTGGTAGATAGGTGTTTTGTACTGTATGTGTACCCACTGGTAGATAGGTGTGTTGTACTGTATGTGTACACACTGGTAGATAGGTGTTTTGTATTGTATGCGTACCCACTGGTAGATAGGTGTTTTGTATTGTATGTGTACACACTGGTAGATAGGTGTTTTGTATTGTATGTGTACACACTGGTAGATAGGTGTTTTGTATTCTATGTGTACCCACTGGTAGATAGGTGTTTTGTATTGTATGTGTACGCAGTGGTAGATAGGTGTTTTGTATTGTATGTGTACAAACTGGTAGATAGGTGTTTTGTATTGCATGTGTACACACTGGTAGATAGGTGTTTTGTATTGTATGTGTACACACTGGTAGATAGGTGTTTTGTATTGTATGCATACACACTGGTAGATAGGTGTTTTGTACTGTATGTGTACACACTGGTAGATAGGTGTTTTGTATTGTATGTGTACACACTGGTAGATAGGTGTTTTGTATTGTATGTGTACACACTGGTAGATAGGTGTTTTGTACTGTATGTGTACATACTGGTAGATAGGTGTTTTGTATTGTATGTGTACCCAGTGGTAGATAGGTGTTTTGTATTGTATGTGTACCCAGTGGTAGATAGGTGTTTTGTATTGTATGTGTACACACTGGTAGATAGGTGTTTTGTATTGTATGCGTACCCACTGGTAGATATGTGTTTTGTATTGTATGCGTACACACTGGTAGATTGGTGTTTTGTATTGTATGTGTACACACTGGTAGATAGGTGTTTTGTATTGTATGCGTACCCACTGGTAGATAGGTGTTTTGTACTGTATGTATACCCACTGGTAGATAGGTGTTTTGTACTGTATGTGTACACACTGGTAGATAGGTGTTTTGTATTGTATGTGTACCCAGTGGTAGATAGGTGTTTTGTATTGTATGTGTACCCAGTGGTAGATAGGTGTTTTGTACTGTATGTGTACACACTGGTAGATAGGTGTTTTGTATTGTATGTGTACCCAGTGGTAGATAGGTGTTTTGTATTGTATGTGTACACACTGGTAGATAGGTGTTTTGTATTGTATGTGTACACACTGGTAGATAGGTGTTTTGTATTGTATGTGTACCCAGTGGTAGATAGGTGTTTGGTACTGTATGTGTACACACTGGTAGATAGGTGTTTGTATTGTATGTCTACACACTGGTAGATAGGTGTTTTGTATTGTATGTGTACCCAGTGGTAGATAGGTGTTTTGTACTGTATGTGTACACACTGGTAGATAGGTGTTTTGTACTGTATGTGTACCCACTGGTAGATAGGTGTTTTGTACTGTATGTGTACACACTGGTAGATAGGTGTTTTGTATTGTATGCGTACCCACTGGTAGATAGGTGTTTTGTATTGTATGTGTACACACTGGTAGATAGGTGTTTTGTATTGTATGTGTACACACTGGTAGATATGTGTTTTGTATTCTATGTGTACCCACTGGTAGATAGGTGTTTTGTATTGTATGTGTACCCAGTGGTAGATAGGTGTTTTGTATTGTATGTGTACACACTGGTAGATATGTGTTTTGTATTGTATGTATACCCAGTGGTAGATAGGTGTTTTGTATTGTATGCGTACCCAGTGGTAGATAGGTGTTTTGTATTGTATGTGTACCCAGTGGTAGATAGGTGTTTAGTACTGTATGTGTACACACTGGTAGATAGGTGTTTTGTATTGTATGTGTACACACTGGTAGATAGGTATTTTGTATTGTATGTGTACCCAGTGGTAGATAGGTGTTTTGTACTGTATGTGTACACACTGGTAGATAGGTGTTTTGTACTGTATGTGTACCCACTGGTAGATAGGTGTTTTGTACTGTATGTGTACACACTGGTAGATAGGTGTTTTGTATTGTATGCGTACCCACTGGTAGATAGGTGTTTTGTATTGTATGTGTACACACTGGTAGATAGGTGTTTTGTACTGTATGTGTACACACTGGTAGATATGTGTTTTGTATTCTATGTGTACCCACTGGTAGATAGGTGTTTTGTATTGTATGTGTACCCAGTGGTAGATAGGTGTTTTGTATTGTATGTGTACACACTGGTAGATAGGTGTTTTGTATTGTATGTATACCCAGTGGTAGATAGGTGTTTTGTATTGTATGCGTACCCAGTGGTAGATAGGTGTTTTGTATTGTATGTGTACCCAGTGGTAGATAGGTGTTTTGTATTGTATGCGTACCCAGTGGTAGATAGGTATTTTGTTTTGTATGTGTACACACTGGTAGATAGGTGTTTTGTATTGTATGCATACCCAGTGGTAGATAGGTGTTTTGTATTGTATGTATACCCACTGGTAGATAGGTGTTTTGTATTGTATGCGTACACACTGGTAGATTGGTGTTTTGTATTGTATGTGTACACACTGGTAGATAGGTGTTTTGTATTGTATGCATACCCACTGGTAGATAGGTGTTTTGTATTGTATGTGTACACACTGGTAGATAGGTGTTTTGTATTGTATGCGTACCCACTGGTAGATTGGTGTTTTGTATTGTATGTGTACACACTGGTAGATAGGTGTTTTGTATTGTATGTGTACACACTGATAGATAGGTGTTTTGTATTGTATGCGTACCCACTGGTATATAGGTGTTTTGTATTGTATGCGTACACACTGGTAGATTGGTGTTTTGTATTGTATGTGTACACACTGGTAGATAGGTGTTTTGTATTGTATGTGTACACACTGGTAGATAGGTGTTTTGTATTGTATGCATACACACTGGTAGATAGGTGTTTTGTACTGTATGTGTACACACTGGTAGATAGGTGTTTTGTATTGTATGTGTACACACTGGTAGATAGGTGTTTTGTATTGTATGTGTACACACTGGTAGATAGGTGTTTTGTACTGTATGTGTACACACTGGTAGATAGGTGTTTTGTATTGTATGTGTACCCAGTGGTAGATAGGTGTTTTGTATTGTATGCGTACCCAGTGGTAGATAGGTGTTTTGTATTGTATGTGTACCCAGTGGTAGATAGGTGTTTTGTATTGTATGCGTACCCAGTGGTAGATAGGTGTTTTGTATTGTATGTGTACACACTGGTAGATAGGTGTTTTGTATTGTATGTGTACACACTGGTAGATAGGTGTTTTGTATTGTATGCGTACACACTGGTAGATAGGTGTTTTGTACTGTATGTGTACACACTGGTAGATAGGTGTTTTGTATTGTATGTGTACACACTGGTAGATAGGTGTTTTGTATTGTATGTGTACACACTGGTAGATAGGTGTTTTGTACTGTATGTGTACACACTGGTAGATAGGTGTTTTGTATTGTATGTGTACCCAGTGGTAGATAGGTGTTTTGTATTGTATGTGTACCCAGTGGTAGATAGGTGTTTTGTATTGTATGTGTACACACTGGTAGATAGGTGTTTTGTATTGTATGCGTACCCACTGGTAGATATGTGTTTTGTATTGTATGCGTACACACTGGTAGATTGGTGTTTTGTATTGTATGTGTACACACTGGTAGATAGGTGTTTTGTATTGTATGCGTACCCACTGGTAGATAGGTGTTTTGTACTGTATGTATACCCACTGGTAGATAGGTGTTTTGTACTGTATGTGTACACACTGGTAGATAGGTGTTTTGTATTGTATGTGTACCCAGTGGTAGATAGGTGTTTTGTATTGTATGTGTACCCAGTGGTAGATAGGTGTTTTGTATTGTATGTGTACCCAGTGGTAGATAGGTGTTTTGTACTGTATGTGTACACACTGGTAGATAGGTGTTTTGTATTGTATGTGTACCCAGTGGTAGATAGGTGTTTTGTATTGTATGTGTACACACTGGTAGATAGGTGTTTTGTATTGTATGTGTACACACTGGTAGATAGGTGTTTTGTATTGTATGTGTACCCAGTGGTAGATAGGTGTTTTGTACTGTATGTGTACACACTGGTAGATAGGTGTTTGTATTGTATGTGTACACACTGGTAGATAGGTGTTTTGTATTGTATGTGTACCCAGTGGTAGATAGGTGTTTTGTACTGTATGTGTACACACTGGTAGATAGGTGTTTTGTATTGTATGTGTACCCAGTGGTAGATAGGTGTTTTGTATTGTATGTGTACACACTGGTAGATAGGTGTTTTGTATTGTATGTGTACACACTGGTAGATAGGTGTTTTGTATTGTATGTGTACCCAGTGGTAGATAGGTGTTTTGTACTGTATGTGTACACACTGGTAGATAGGTGTTTGTATTGTATGTGTACACACTGGTAGATAGGTGTTTTGTATTGTATGTGTACCCAGTGGTAGATAGGTGTTTTGTACTGTATGTGTACACACTGGTAGATAGGTGTTTTGTACTGTATGTGTACCCACTGGTAGATAGGTGTTTTGTACTGTATGTGTACACACTGGTAGATAGGTGTTTTGTATTGTATGCGTACCCACTGGTAGATAGGTGTTTTGTATTGTATGTGTACCCAGTGGTAGATAGGTGTTTTGTACTGTATGTGTACACACTGGTAGATAGGTGTTTTGTATTGTATGTGTACCCAGTGGTAGATAGGTGTTTTGTATTGTATGTGTACACACTGGTAGATAGGTGTTTTGTATTGTATGCGTACCCACTGGTAGATAGGTGTTTTGTATTGTATGTGTACACACTGGTAGATAGGTGTTTTGTATTGTATGTGTACACACTGGTAGATATGTGTTTTGTATTCTATGTGTACCCACTGGTAGATAGGTGTTTTGTATTGTATGTGTACCCAGTGGTAGATATGTGTTTTGTATTCTATGTGTACCCACTGGTAGATAGGTGTTTTGTATTGTATGTGTACCCAGTGGTAGATAGGTGTTTTGTATTGTATGTGTACACACTGGTAGATATGTGTTTTGTATTGTATGTATACCCAGTGGTAGATAGGTGTTTTGTATTGTATGCGTACCCAGTGGTAGATAGGTGTTTTGTATTGTATGTGTACCCAGTGGTAGATAGGTGTTTTGTATTGTATGTGTACACACTGGTAGATAGGTGTTTTGTATTGTATGTATACCCAGTGGTAGATAGGTGTTTTGTATTGTATGCGTACCCAGTGGTAGATAGGTGTTTTGTATTGTATGTGTACCCAGTGGTAGATAGGTGTTTTGTATTGTATGCGTACCCAGTGGTAGATAGGTGTTTTGTATTGTATGTGTACACACTGGTAGATAGGTGTTTTGTATTGTATGCATACCCAGTGGTAGATAGGTGTTTTGTATTGTATGTATACCCACTGGTAGATAGGTGTTTTGTATTGTATGCGTACACACTGGTAGATTGGTGTTTTGTATTGTATGTGTACACACTGGTAGATAGGTGTTTTGTATTGTATGCATACCCACTGGTAGATAGGTGTTTTGTATTGTATGTGTACACACTGGTAGATAGGTGTTTTGTATTGTATGCGTACCCACTGGTAGATTGGTGTTTTGTATTGTATGTGTACACACTGGTAGATAGGTGTTTTGTATTGTATGTGTACACACTGATAGATAGGTGTTTTGTATTGTATGCGTACCCACTGGTATATAGGTGTTTTGTATTGTATGCGTACACACTGGTAGATTGGTGTTTTGTATTGTATGTGTACACACTGGTAGATAGGTGTTTTGTATTGTATGTGTACACACTGGTAGATAGGTGTTTTGTATTGTATGCATACACACTGGTAGATAGGTGTTTTGTACTGTATGTGTACACACTGGTAGATAGGTGTTTTGTATTGTATGTGTACACACTGGTAGATAGGTGTTTTGTATTGTATGTGTACACACTGGTAGATAGGTGTTTTGTACTGTATGTGTACACACTGGTAGATAGGTGTTTTGTATTGTATGTGTACCCAGTGGTAGATAGGTGTTTTGTATTGTATGTGTACCCAGTGGTAGATAGGTGTTTTGTATTGTATGCGTACCCACTGGTAGATAGGTGTTTTGTATTGTATGTGTACACACTGGTAGATAGGTGTTTTGTATTGTATGTGTACACACTGGTAGATATGTGTTTTGTATTCTATGTGTACCCACTGGTAGATAGGTGTTTTGTATTGTATGTGTACCCAGTGGTAGATATGTGTTTTGTATTCTATGTGTACCCACTGGTAGATAGGTGTTTTGTATTGTATGTGTACCCAGTGGTAGATAGGTGTTTTGTATTGTATGTGTACACACTGGTAGATATGTGTTTTGTATTGTATGTATACCCAGTGGTAGATAGGTGTTTTGTATTGTATGCGTACCCAGTGGTAGATAGGTGTTTTGTATTGTATGTGTACCCAGTGGTAGATAGGTGTTTTGTACTGTATGTGTACACACTGGTAGATAGGTGTTTTGTATTGTATGTGTACACACTGGTAGATAGGTATTTTGTATTGTATGTGTACCCAGTGGTATATAGGTGTTTTGTACTGTATGTGTACACACTGGTAGATAGGTGTTTTGTACTGTATGTGTACCCACTGGTAGATAGGTGTTTTGTACTGTATGTGTACACACTGGTAGATAGGTGTTTTGTATTGTATGCGTACCCACTGGTAGATAGGTGTTTTGTATTGTATGTGTACACACTGGTAGATAGGTGTTTTGTATTGTATGTGTACACACTGGTAGATATGTGTTTTGTATTCTATGTGTACCCACTGGTAGATAGGTGTTTTGTATTGTATGTGTACCCAGTGGTAGATAGGTGTTTTGTATTGTATGTGTACACACTGGTAGATAGGTGTTTTGTATTGTATGTATACCCAGTGGTAGATAGGTGTTTTGTATTGTATGCGTACCCAGTGGTAGATAGGTGTTTTGTATTGTATGTGTACCCAGTGGTAGATAGGTGTTTTGTATTGTATGCGTACCCAGTGGTAGATAGGTGTTTTGTATTGTATGTGTACACACTGGTAGATATGTGTTTTGTATTGTATGCATACCCAGTGGTAGATAGGTGTTTTGTATTGTATGTATACCCACTGGTAGATAGGTGTTTTGTATTGTATGCGTACACACTGGTAGATTGGTGTTTTGTATTGTATGTGTACACACTGGTAGATAGGTGTTTTGTATTGTATGCATACCCACTGGTAGATAGGTGTTTTGTATTGTATGTGTACACACTGGTAGATAGGTGTTTTGTATTGTATGCGTACCCACTGGTAGATTGGTGTTTTGTATTGTATGTGTACACACTGGTAGATAGGTGTTTTGTATTGTATGTGTACACACTGATAGATAGGTGTTTTGTATTGTATGCGTACCCACTGGTATATAGGTGTTTTGTATTGTATGCGTACACACTGGTAGATTGGTGTTTTGTATTGTATGTGTACACACTGGTAGATAGGTGTTTTGTATTGTATGTGTACACACTGGTAGATAGGTGTTTTGTATTGTATGCATACACACTGGTAGATAGGTGTTTTGTACTGTATGTGTACACACTGGTAGATAGGTGTTTTGTATTGTATGTGTACACACTGGTAGATAGGTGTTTTGTATTGTATGTGTACACACTGGTAGATAGGTGTTTTGTACTGTATGTGTACACACTGGTAGATAGGTGTTTTGTATTGTATGTGTACCCAGTGGTAGATAGGTGTTTTGTATTGTATGTGTACCCAGTGGTAGATAGGTGTTTTGTATTGTATGCGTACCCACTGGTAGATAGGTGTTTTGTATTGTATGTGTACACACTGGTAGATAGGTGTTTTGTATTGTATGTGTACACACTGGTAGATATGTGTTTTGTATTCTATGTGTACCCACTGGTAGATAGGTGTTTTGTATTGTATGTGTACCCAGTGGTAGATAGGTGTTTTGTATTGTATGTGTACACACTGGTAGATAGGTGTTTTGTATTGTATGTATACCCAGTGGTAGATAGGTGTTTTGTATTGTATGCGTACCCAGTGGTAGATAGGTGTTTTGTATTGTATGTGTACCCAGTGGTAGATAGGTGTTTTGTATTGTATGCGTACCCAGTGGTAGATAGGTGTTTTGTATTGTATGTGTACACACTGGTAGATAGGTGTTTTGTATTGTATGCATACCCAGTGGTAGATAGGTGTTTTGTATTGTATGTATACCCACTGGTAGATAGGTGTTTTGTATTGTATGCGTACACACTGGTAGATTGGTGTTTTGTATTGTATGTGTACACACTGGTAGATAGGTGTTTTGTATTGTATGCATACCCACTGGTAGATATGTGTTTTGTATTGTATGTGTACACACTGGTAGATAGGTGTTTTGTATTGTATGCGTACCCACTGGTAGATTGGTGTTTTGTATTGTATGTGTACACACTGGTAGATAGGTGTTTTGTATTGTATGTGTACACACTGATAGATAGGTGTTTTGTATTGTATGCGTACCCACTGGTATATAGGTGTTTTGTATTGTATGCGTACACACTGGTAGATTGGTGTTTTGTATTGTATGTGTACACACTGGTAGATAGGTGTTTTGTATTGTATGTGTACACACTGGTAGATAGGTGTTTTGTATTGTATGCATACACACTGGTAGATAGGTGTTTTGTACTGTATGTGTACACACTGGTAGATAGGTGTTTTGTATTGTATGTGTACACACTGGTAGATAGGTGTTTTGTATTGTATGTGTACACACTGGTAGATAGGTGTTTTGTACTGTATGTGTACACACTGGTAGATAGGTGTTTTGTATTGTTTGTGTACCCAGTGGTAGATAGGTGTTTTGTATTGTATGCATACCCAGTGGTAGATAGGTGTTTTGTATTGTATGTGTACCCAGTGGTAGATAGGTGTTTTGTATTGTATGCGTACCCAGTGGTAGATAGGTGTTTTGTATTGTATGTGTACACACTGGTAGATAGGTGTTTTGTATTGTATGCATACCCAGTGGTAGATAGGTGTTTTGTATTGTATGTATACCCACTGGTAGATAGGTGTTTTGTATTGTATGCGTACACACTGGTAGATTGGTGTTTTGTATTGTATGTGTACACACTGGTAGATAGGTGTTTTGTATTGTATGCATACCCACTGGTATATAGGTGTTTTGTATTGTATGTGTACACACTGGTAGATAGGTGTTTTGTATTGTATGCGTACCCACTGGTAGATTGGTGTTTTGTATTGTATGTGTACACACTGGTAGATAGGTGTTTTGTATTGTATGTGTACACACTGGTAGATAGGTGTTTTGTATTGTATGCGTACCCACTGGTATATAGGTGTTTTGTATTGTATGCGTACACACTGGTAGATAGGTGTTTTGTATTGTATGTGTACACACTGGTAGATAGGTGTTTTGTATTGTATGTGTACACACTGGTAGATAGGTGTTTTGTATTGTATGCATACCCACTGGTAGATAGGTGTTTTGTATTGTATGTGTACACACTGGTAGATAGGTGTTTTGTATTGTATGTGTACACACTGGTAGATATGTGTTTTGTATTCTATGTGTACCCACTGGTAGATAGGTGTTTTGTATTGTATGTGTACCCAGTGGTAGATAGGTGTTTTGTATTGTATGTGTACACACTGGTAGATATGTGTTTTGTATTGTATGTATACCCAGTGGTAGATAGGTGTTTTGTATTGTATGCGTACCCAGTGGTAGATAGGTGTTTTGTATTGTATGTGTACCCAGTGGTAGATAGGTGTTTTGTACTGTATGTGTACACACTGGTAGATAGGTGTTTTGTATTGTATGTGTACACACTGGTAGATAGGTATTTTGTATTGTATGTGTACCCAGTGGTATATAGGTGTTTTGTACTGTATGTGTACACACTGGTAGATAGGTGTTTTGTACTGTATGTGTACCCACTGGTAGATAGGTGTTTTGTACTGTATGTGTACACACTGGTAGATAGGTGTTTTGTATTGTATGCGTACCCACTGGTAGATAGGTGTTTTGTATTGTATGTGTACACACTGGTAGATAGGTGTTTTGTATTGTATGTGTACACACTGGTAGATATGTGTTTTGTATTCTATGTGTACCCACTGGTAGATAGGTGTTTTGTATTGTATGTGTACCCAGTGGTAGATAGGTGTTTTGTATTGTATGTGTACACACTGGTAGATAGGTGTTTTGTATTGTATGTATACCCAGTGGTAGATAGGTGTTTTGTATTGTATGCGTACCCAGTGGTAGATAGGTGTTTTGTATTGTATGTGTACCCAGTGGTAGATAGGTGTTTTGTATTGTATGCGTACCCAGTGGTAGATAGGTGTTTTGTATTGTATGTGTACACACTGGTAGATAGGTGTTTTGTATTGTATGCATACCCAGTGGTAGATAGGTGTTTTGTATTGTATGTATACCCACTGGTAGATAGGTGTTTTGTATTGTATGCGTACACACTGGTAGATTGGTGTTTTGTATTGTATGTGTACACACTGGTAGATAGGTGTTTTGTATTGTATGCATACCCACTGGTAGATAGGTGTTTTGTATTGTATGTGTACACACTGGTAGATAGGTGTTTTGTATTGTATGCGTACCCACTGGTAGATTGGTGTTTTGTATTGTATGTGTACACACTGGTAGATAGGTGTTTTGTATTGTATGTGTACACACTGATAGATAGGTGTTTTGTATTGTATGCGTACCCACTGGTATATAGGTGTTTTGTATTGTATGCGTACACACTGGTAGATTGGTGTTTTGTATTGTATGTGTACACACTGGTAGATAGGTGTTTTGTATTGTATGTGTACACACTGGTAGATAGGTGTTTTGTATTGTATGCATACACACTGGTAGATAGGTGTTTTGTACTGTATGTGTACACACTGGTAGATAGGTGTTTTGTATTGTATGTGTACACACTGGTAGATAGGTGTTTTGTATTGTATGTGTACACACTGGTAGATAGGTGTTTTGTACTGTATGTGTACACACTGGTAGATAGGTGTTTTGTATTGTATGTGTACCCAGTGGTAGATAGGTGTTTTGTATTGTATGTGTACCCAGTGGTAGATAGGTGTTTTGTATTGTATGCGTACCCACTGGTAGATAGGTGTTTTGTATTGTATGTGTACACACTGGTAGATAGGTGTTTTGTATTGTATGTGTACACACTGGTAGATATGTGTTTTGTATTCTATGTGTACCCACTGGTAGATAGGTGTTTTGTATTGTATGTGTACCCAGTGGTAGATAGGTGTTTTGTATTGTATGTGTACACACTGGTAGATAGGTGTTTTGTATTGTATGTATACCCAGTGGTAGATAGGTGTTTTGTATTGTATGCGTACCCAGTGGTAGATAGGTGTTTTGTATTGTATGTGTACCCAGTGGTAGATAGGTGTTTTGTATTGTATGCGTACCCAGTGGTAGATAGGTGTTTTGTATTGTATGTGTACACACTGGTAGATAGGTGTTTTGTATTGTATGCATACCCAGTGGTAGATAGGTGTTTTGTATTGTATGTATACCCACTGGTAGATAGGTGTTTTGTATTGTATGTGTACACACTGGTAGATAGGTGTTTTGTATTGTATGTGTACACACTGGTAGATAGGTATTTTGTATTGTATGTGTACCCAGTGGTATATAGGTGTTTTGTACTGTATGTGTACACACTGGTAGATAGGTGTTTTGTATTGTATGCGTACCCACTGGTAGATAGGTGTTTTGTATTGTATGTGTACACACTGGTAGATAGGTGTTTTGTATTGTATGTGTACACACTGGTAGATATGTGTTTTGTATTCTATGTGTACCCACTGGTAGATAGGTGTTTTGTATTGTATGTGTACCCAGTGGTAGATAGGTGTTTTGTATTGTATGTGTACACACTGGTAGATAGGTGTTTTGTATTGTATGTATACCCAGTGGTAGATAGGTGTTTTGTATTGTATGCGTACCCAGTGGTAGATAGGTGTTTTGTATTGTATGTGTACCCAGTGGTAGATAGGTGTTTTGTATTGTATGCGTACCCAGTGGTAGATAGGTGTTTTGTATTGTATGTGTACACACTGGTAGATAGGTGTTTTGTATTGTATGCATACCCAGTGGTAGATAGGTGTTTTGTATTGTATGTATACCCACTGGTAGATAGGTGTTTTGTATTGTATGTGTACACACTGGTAGATAGGTGTTTTGTATTGTATGTGTACACACTGGTAGATAGGTGTTTTGTACTGTATGTGTACACACTGGTAGATAGGTGTTTTGTATTGTATGTGTACCCAGTGGTAGATAGGTGTTTTGTATTGTATGTGTACCCAGTGGTAGATAGGTGTTTTGTATTGTATGCGTACCCACTGGTAGATAGGTGTTTTGTATTGTATGTGTACACACTGGTAGATAGGTGTTTTGTATTGTATGTGTACACACTGGTAGATATGTGTTTTGTATTCTATGTGTACTGGTAGATAGGTGTTTTGTATTGTATGTGTACCCAGTGGTAGATAGGTGTTTTGTATTGTATGTGTACACACTGGTAGATAGGTGTTTTGTATTGTATGTATACCCAGTGGTAGATAGGTGTTTTGTATTGTATGCGTACCCAGTGGTAGATAGGTGTTTTGTATTGTATGTGTACCCAGTGGTAGATAGGTGTTTTGTATTGTATGCGTACCCAGTGGTAGATAGGTGTTTTGTATTGTATGTGTACACACTGGTAGATAGGTGTTTTGTATTGTATGTGTACACACTGGTAGATAGGTGTTTTGTATTGTATGCGTACACACTGGTAGATAGGTGTTTTGTATTGTATGCATACCCAGTGGTAGATAGGTGTTTTGTATTGTATGTGTACACACTGGTAGATAGGTGTTTTGTATTGTATGCGTACCCACTGGTAGATTGGTGTTTTGTATTGTATGTGTACACACTGGTAGATAGGTGTTTTGTATTGTATGCATACCCAGTGGTAGATAGGTGTTTTGTATTGTATGTATACCCACTGGTAGATAGGTGTTTTGTATTGTATGCGTACACACTGGTAGATTGGTGTTTTGTATTGTATGTGTACACACTGGTAGATAGGTGTTTTGTATTGTATGCATACCCACTGGTATATAGGTGTTTTGTATTGTATGTGTACACACTGGTAGATAGGTGTTTTGTATTGTATGCGTACCCACTGGTAGATTGGTGTTTTGTATTGTATGTGTACACACTGGTAGATAGGTGTTTTGTATTGTATGTGTACACACTGGTAGATAGGTGTTTTGTATTGTATGCGTACCCACTGGTATATAGGTGTTTTGTATTGTATGCGTACACACTGGTAGATAGGTGTTTTGTATTGTATGTGTACACACTGGTAGATAGGTGTTTTGTATTGTATGTGTACACACTGGTAGATAGGTGTTTTGTATTGTATGCGTACCCACTGGTAGATAGGTGTTTTGTATTGTATGTGTACACACTGGTAGATAGGTGTTTTGTATTGTATGTGTACACACTGGTAGATATGTGTTTTGTATTCTATGTGTACCCACTGGTAGATAGGTGTTTTGTATTGTATGTGTACCCAGTGGTAGATAGGTGTTTTGTATTGTATGTGTACACACTGGTAGATATGTGTTTTGTATTGTATGTATACCCAGTGGTAGATAGGTGTTTTGTATTGTATGCGTACCCAGTGGTAGATAGGTGTTTTGTATTGTATGTGTACCCAGTGGTAGATAGGTGTTTTGTACTGTATGTGTACACACTGGTAGATAGGTGTTTTGTATTGTATGTGTACACACTGGTAGATAGGTATTTTGTATTGTATGTGTACCCAGTGGTATATAGGTGTTTTGTACTGTATGTGTACACACTGGTAGATAGGTGTTTTGTACTGTATGTGTACCCACTGGTAGATAGGTGTTTTGTACTGTATGTGTACACACTGGTAGATAGGTGTTTTGTATTGTATGCGTACCCACTGGTAGATAGGTGTTTTGTATTGTATGTGTACACACTGGTAGATAGGTGTTTTGTATTGTATGTGTACACACTGGTAGATATGTGTTTTGTATTCTATGTGTACCCACTGGTAGATAGGTGTTTTGTATTGTATGTGTACCCAGTGGTAGATAGGTGTTTTGTATTGTATGTGTACACACTGGTAGATAGGTGTTTTGTATTGTATGTATACCCAGTGGTAGATAGGTGTTTTGTATTGTATGCGTACCCAGTGGTAGATAGGTGTTTTGTATTGTATGTGTACCCAGTGGTAGATAGGTGTTTTGTATTGTATGTGTACCCAGTGGTAGATAGGTGTTTTGTATTGTATGCGTACCCACTGGTAGATAGGTGTTTTGTATTGTATGTGTACACACTGGTAGATAGGTGTTTTGTATTGTATGTGTACACACTGGTAGATATGTGTTTTGTATTCTATGTGTACCCACTGGTAGATAGGTGTTTTGTATTGTATGTGTACCCAGTGGTAGATAGGTGTTTTGTATTGTATGTGTACACACTGGTAGATAGGTGTTTTGTATTGTATGTATACCCAGTGGTAGATAGGTGTTTTGTATTGTATGCGTACCCAGTGGTAGATAGGTGTTTTGTATTGTATGTGTACCCAGTGGTAGATAGGTGTTTTGTATTGTATGTGTACACACTGGTAGATAGGTGTTTTGTATTGTATGTGTACACACTGGTAGATATGTGTTTTGTATTCTATGTGTACCCACTGGTAGATAGGTGTTTTGTATTGTATGTGTACCCAGTGGTAGATAGGTGTTTTGTATTGTATGTGTACACACTGGTAGATAGGTGTTTTGTATTGTATGTATACCCAGTGGTAGATAGGTGTTTTGTATTGTATGCGTACCCAGTGGTAGATAGGTGTTTTGTATTGTATGTGTACCCAGTGGTAGATAGGTGTTTTGTATTGTATGCGTACCCAGTGGTAGATAGGTGTTTTGTATTGTATGTGTACACACTGGTAGATAGGTGTTTTGTATTGTATGCATACCCAGTGGTAGATAGGTGTTTTGTATTGTATGTATACCCACTGGTAGATAGGTGTTTTGTATTGTATGTGTACACACTGGTAGATAGGTGTTTTGTATTGTATGTGTACACACTGGTAGATAGGTGTTTTGTACTGTATGTGTACACACTGGTAGATAGGTGTTTTGTATTGTATGTGTACCCAGTGGTAGATAGGTGTTTTGTATTGTATGTGTACCCAGTGGTAGATAGGTGTTTTGTATTGTATGCGTACCCACTGGTAGATATGTGTTTTGTATTGTATGTGTACACACTGGTAGATAGGTGTTTTGTATTGTATGTGTACACACTGGTAGATATGTGTTTTGTATTCTATGTGTACCCACTGGTAGATAGGTGTTTTGTATTGTATGTGTACCCAGTGGTAGATAGGTGTTTTGTATTGTATGTGTACACACTGGTAGATAGGTGTTTTGTATTGTATGTATACCCAGTGGTAGATAGGTGTTTTGTATTGTATGCGTACCCAGTGGTAGATAGGTGTTTTGTATTGTATGTGTACCCAGTGGTAGATAGGTGTTTTGTATTGTATGCGTACCCAGTGGTAGATAGGTGTTTTGTATTGTATGTGTACACACTGGTAGATAGGTGTTTTGTATTGTATGTGTACACACTGGTAGATAGGTGTTTTGTATTGTATGCGTACACACTGGTAGATAGGTGTTTTGTATTGTATGCATACCCAGTGGTAGATAGGTGTTTTGTATTGTATGTGTACACACTGGTAGATAGGTGTTTTGTATTGTATGCGTACCCACTGGTAGATTGGTGTTTTGTATTGTATGTGTACACACTGGTAGATAGGTGTTTTGTATTGTATGCATACCCAGTGGTAGATAGGTGTTTTGTATTGTATGTATACCCACTGGTAGATAGGTGTTTTGTATTGTATGCGTACACACTGGTAGATTGGTGTTTTGTATTGTATGTGTACACACTGGTAGATAGGTGTTTTGTATTGTATGCATACCCACTGGTATATAGGTGTTTTGTATTGTATGTGTACACACTGGTAGATAGGTGTTTTGTATTGTATGCGTACCCACTGGTAGATTGGTGTTTTGTATTGTATGTGTACACACTGGTAGATAGGTGTTTTGTATTGTATGTGTACACACTGGTAGATAGGTGTTTTGTATTGTATGCGTACCCACTGGTATATAGGTGTTTTGTATTGTATGCGTACACACTGGTAGATAGGTGTTTTGTATTGTATGTGTACACACTGGTAGATAGGTGTTTTGTATTGTATGTGTACACACTGGTAGATAGGTGTTTTGTATTGTATGCGTACCCACTGGTAGATAGGTGTTTTGTATTGTATGTGTACACACTGGTAGATAGGTGTTTTGTATTGTATGTGTACACACTGGTAGATATGTGTTTTGTATTCTATGTGTACCCACTGGTAGATAGGTGTTTTGTATTGTATGTGTACCCAGTGGTAGATAGGTGTTTTGTATTGTATGTGTACACACTGGTAGATATGTGTTTTGTATTGTATGTATACCCAGTGGTAGATAGGTGTTTTGTATTGTATGCGTACCCAGTGGTAGATAGGTGTTTTGTATTGTATGTGTACCCAGTGGTAGATAGGTGTTTTGTACTGTATGTGTACACACTGGTAGATAGGTGTTTTGTATTGTATGTGTACACACTGGTAGATAGGTATTTTGTATTGTATGTGTACCCAGTGGTATATAGGTGTTTTGTACTGTATGTGTACACACTGGTAGATAGGTGTTTTGTACTGTATGTGTACCCACTGGTAGATAGGTGTTTTGTACTGTATGTGTACACACTGGTAGATAGGTGTTTTGTATTGTATGCGTACCCACTGGTAGATAGGTGTTTTGTATTGTATGTGTACACACTGGTAGATAGGTGTTTTGTATTGTATGTGTACACACTGGTAGATATGTGTTTTGTATTCTATGTGTACCCACTGGTAGATAGGTGTTTTGTATTGTATGTGTACCCAGTGGTAGATAGGTGTTTTGTATTGTATGTGTACACACTGGTAGATAGGTGTTTTGTATTGTATGTATACCCAGTGGTAGATAGGTGTTTTGTATTGTATGCGTACCCAGTGGTAGATAGGTGTTTTGTATTGTATGTGTACCCAGTGGTAGATAGGTGTTTTGTATTGTATGCGTACCCAGTGGTAGATAGGTGTTTTGTATTGTATGTGTACACACTGGTAGATAGGTGTTTTGTATTGTATGCATACCCAGTGGTAGATAGGTGTTTTGTATTGTATGTATACCCACTGGTAGATAGGTGTTTTGTATTGTATGCGTACACACTGGTAGATTGGTGTTTTGTATTGTATGTGTACACACTGGTAGATAGGTGTTTTGTATTGTATGCATACCCACTGGTAGATAGGTGTTTTGTATTGTATGTGTACACACTGGTAGATAGGTGTTTTGTATTGTATGCGTACCCACTGGTAGATAGGTGTTTTGTATTGTATGTGTACCCAGTGGTAGATAGGTGTTTTGTACTGTATGTGTACACACTGGTAGATAGGTGTTTTGTACTGTATGTGTACCCACTGGTAGATAGGTGTGTTGTACTGTATGTGTACACACTGGTAGATAGGTGTTTTGTATTGTATGCGTACCCACTGGTAGATAGGTGTTTTGTATTGTATGTGTACACACTGGTAGATAGGTGTTTTGTATTGTATGTGTACACACTGGTAGATAGGTGTTTTGTATTCTATGTGTACCCACTGGTAGATAGGTGTTTTGTATTGTATGTGTACCCAGTGGTAGATAGGTGTTTTGTATTGTATGTGTACAAACTGGTAGATAGGTGTTTTGTATTGCATGTGTACACACTGGTAGATAGGTGTTTTGTATTGTATGTGTACACACTGGTAGATAGGTGTTTTGTATTGTATGCATACACACTGGTAGATAGGTGTTTTGTACTGTATGTGTACACACTGGTAGATAGGTGTTTTGTATTGTATGTGTACACACTGGTAGATAGGTGTTTTGTATTGTATGTGTACACACTGGTAGATAGGTGTTTTGTACTGTATGTGTACATACTGGTAGATAGGTGTTTTGTATTGTATGTGTACCCAGTGGTAGATAGGTGTTTTGTATTGTATGTGTACCCAGTGGTAGATAGGTGTTTTGTATTGTATGTGTACACACTGGTAGATAGGTGTTTTGTATTGTATGCGTACCCACTGGTAGATATGTGTTTTGTATTGTATGCGTACACACTGGTAGATTGGTGTTTTGTATTGTATGTGTACACACTGGTAGATAGGTGTTTTGTATTGTATGCGTACCCACTGGTAGATAGGTGTTTTGTACTGTATGTATACCCACTGGTAGATAGGTGTTTTGTACTGTATGTGTACACACTGGTAGATAGGTGTTTTGTATTGTATGTGTACCCAGTGGTAGATAGGTGTTTTGTATTGTATGTGTACCCAGTGGTAGATAGGTGTTTTGTACTGTATGTGTACACACTGGTAGATAGGTGTTTTGTATTGTATGTGTACCCAGTGGTAGATAGGTGTTTTGTATTGTATGTGTACACACTGGTAGATAGGTGTTTTGTATTGTATGTGTACACACTGGTAGATAGGTGTTTTGTATTGTATGTGTACCCAGTGGTAGATAGGTGTTTGGTACTGTATGTGTACACACTGGTAGATAGGTGTTTGTATTGTATGTCTACACACTGGTAGATAGGTGTTTTGTATTGTATGTGTACCCAGTGGTAGATAGGTGTTTTGTACTGTATGTGTACACACTGGTAGATAGGTGTTTTGTACTGTATGTGTACCCACTGGTAGATAGGTGTTTTGTACTGTATGTGTACACACTGGTAGATAGGTGTTTTGTATTGTATGCGTACCCACTGGTAGATAGGTGTTTTGTATTGTATGTGTACACACTGGTAGATAGGTGTTTTGTATTGTATGTGTACACACTGGTAGATATGTGTTTTGTATTCTATGTGTACCCACTGGTAGATAGGTGTTTTGTATTGTATGTGTACCCAGTGGTAGATAGGTGTTTTGTATTGTATGTGTACACACTGGTAGATATGTGTTTTGTATTGTATGTATACCCAGTGGTAGATAGGTGTTTTGTATTGTATGCGTACCCAGTGGTAGATAGGTGTTTTGTACTGTATGTGTACACACTGGTAGATAGGTGTTTTGTATTGTATGTGTACACACTGGTAGATAGGTATTTTGTATTGTATGTGTACCCAGTGGTAGATAGGTGTTTTGTACTGTATGTGTACACACTGGTAGATAGGTGTTTTGTACTGTATGTGTACCCACTGGTAGATAGGTGTTTTGTACTGTATGTGTACACACTGGTAGATAGGTGTTTTGTATTGTATGCGTACCCACTGGTAGATAGGTGTTTTGTATTGTATGTGTACACACTGGTAGATAGGTGTTTTGTACTGTATGTGTACACACTGGTAGATATGTGTTTTGTATTCTATGTGTACCCACTGGTAGATAGGTGTTTTGTATTGTATGTGTACCCAGTGGTAGATAGGTGTTTTGTATTGTATGTGTACACACTGGTAGATAGGTGTTTTGTATTGTATGTATACCCAGTGGTAGATAGGTGTTTTGTATTGTATGCGTACCCAGTGGTAGATAGGTGTTTTGTATTGTATGTGTACCCAGTGGTAGATAGGTGTTTTGTATTGTATGCGTACCCAGTGGTAGATAGGTATTTTGTTTTGTATGTGTACACACTGGTAGATAGGTGTTTTGTATTGTATGCATACCCAGTGGTAGATAGGTGTTTTGTATTGTATGTATACCCACTGGTAGATAGGTGTTTTGTATTGTATGCGTACACACTGGTAGATTGGTGTTTTGTATTGTATGTGTACACACTGGTAGATAGGTGTTTTGTATTGTATGCATACCCACTGGTAGATAGGTGTTTTGTATTGTATGTGTACACACTGGTAGATAGGTGTTTTGTATTGTATGCGTACCCACTGGTAGATTGGTGTTTTGTATTGTATGTGTACACACTGGTAGATAGGTGTTTTGTATTGTATGTGTACACACTGATAGATAGGTGTTTTGTATTGTATGCGTACCCACTGGTATATAGGTGTTTTGTATTGTATGCGTACACACTGGTAGATTGGTGTTTTGTATTGTATGTGTACACACTGGTAGATAGGTGTTTTGTATTGTATGTGTACACACTGGTAGATAGGTGTTTTGTATTGTATGCATACACACTGGTAGATAGGTGTTTTGTACTGTATGTGTACACACTGGTAGATAGGTGTTTTGTATTGTATGTGTACACACTGGTAGATAGGTGTTTTGTATTGTATGTGTACACACTGGTAGATAGGTGTTTTGTACTGTATGTGTACACACTGGTAGATAGGTGTTTTGTATTGTATGTGTACCCAGTGGTAGATAGGTGTTTTGTATTGTATGCGTACCCAGTGGTAGATAGGTGTTTTGTATTGTATGTGTACCCAGTGGTAGATAGGTGTTTTGTATTGTATGCGTACCCAGTGGTAGATAGGTGTTTTGTATTGTATGTGTACACACTGGTAGATAGGTGTTTTGTATTGTATGTGTACACACTGGTAGATAGGTGTTTTGTATTGTATGCGTACACACTGGTAGATAGGTGTTTTGTACTGTATGTGTACACACTGGTAGATAGGTGTTTTGTATTGTATGTGTACACACTGGTAGATAGGTGTTTTGTATTGTATGTGTACACACTGGTAGATAGGTGTTTTGTACTGTATGTGTACACACTGGTAGATAGGTGTTTTGTATTGTATGTGTACCCAGTGGTAGATAGGTGTTTTGTATTGTATGTGTACCCAGTGGTAGATAGGTGTTTTGTATTGTATGTGTACACACTGGTAGATAGGTGTTTTGTATTGTATGCGTACCCACTGGTAGATATGTGTTTTGTATTGTATGCGTACACACTGGTAGATTGGTGTTTTGTATTGTATGTGTACACACTGGTAGATAGGTGTTTTGTATTGTATGCGTACCCACTGGTAGATAGGTGTTTTGTACTGTATGTATACCCACTGGTAGATAGGTGTTTTGTACTGTATGTGTACACACTGGTAGATAGGTGTTTTGTATTGTATGTGTACCCAGTGGTAGATAGGTGTTTTGTATTGTATGTGTACCCAGTGGTAGATAGGTGTTTTGTATTGTATGTGTACCCAGTGGTAGATAGGTGTTTTGTACTGTATGTGTACACACTGGTAGATAGGTGTTTTGTATTGTATGTGTACCCAGTGGTAGATAGGTGTTTTGTATTGTATGTGTACACACTGGTAGATAGGTGTTTTGTATTGTATGTGTACACACTGGTAGATAGGTGTTTTGTATTGTATGTGTACCCAGTGGTAGATAGGTGTTTTGTACTGTATGTGTACACACTGGTAGATAGGTGTTTGTATTGTATGTGTACACACTGGTAGATAGGTGTTTTGTATTGTATGTGTACTCAGTGGTAGATAGGTGTTTTGTACTGTATGTGTACACACTGGTAGATAGGTGTTTTGTATTGTATGTGTACCCAGTGGTAGATAGGTGTTTTGTATTGTATGTGTACACACTGGTAGATAGGTGTTTTGTATTGTATGTGTACACACTGGTAGATAGGTGTTTTGTATTGTATGTGTACCCAGTGGTAGATAGGTGTTTTGTACTGTATGTGTACACACTGGTAGATAGGTGTTTGTATTGTATGTGTACACACTGGTAGATAGGTGTTTTGTATTGTATGTGTACCCAGTGGTAGATAGGTGTTTTGTACTGTATGTGTACACACTGGTAGATAGGTGTTTTGTACTGTATGTGTACCCACTGGTAGATAGGTGTTTTGTACTGTATGTGTACACACTGGTAGATAGGTGTTTTGTATTGTATGCGTACCCACTGGTAGATAGGTGTTTTGTATTGTATGTGTACCCAGTGGTAGATAGGTGTTTTGTACTGTATGTGTACACACTGGTAGATAGGTGTTTTGTATTGTATGTGTACCCAGTGGTAGATAGGTGTTTTGTATTGTATGTGTACACACTGGTAGATAGGTGTTTTGTATTGTATGCGTACCCACTGGTAGATAGGTGTTTTGTATTGTATGTGTACACACTGGTAGATAGGTGTTTTGTATTGTATGTGTACACACTGGTAGATATGTGTTTTGTATTCTATGTGTACCCACTGGTAGATAGGTGTTTTGTATTGTATGTGTACCCAGTGGTAGATATGTGTTTTGTATTCTATGTGTACCCACTGGTAGATAGGTGTTTTGTATTGTATGTGTACCCAGTGGTAGATAGGTGTTTTGTATTGTATGTGTACACACTGGTAGATATGTGTTTTGTATTGTATGTATACCCAGTGGTAGATAGGTGTTTTGTATTGTATGCGTACCCAGTGGTAGATAGGTGTTTTGTATTGTATGTGTACCCAGTGGTAGATAGGTGTTTTGTATTGTATGTGTACACACTGGTAGATAGGTGTTTTGTATTGTATGTATACCCAGTGGTAGATAGGTGTTTTGTATTGTATGCGTACCCAGTGGTAGATAGGTGTTTTGTATTGTATGTGTACCCAGTGGTAGATAGGTGTTTTGTATTGTATGCGTACCCAGTGGTAGATAGGTGTTTTGTATTGTATGTGTACACACTGGTAGATAGGTGTTTTGTATTGTATGCATACCCAGTGGTAGATAGGTGTTTTGTATTGTATGTATACCCACTGGTAGATAGGTGTTTTGTATTGTATGCATACACACTGGTAGATTGGTGTTTTGTATTGTATGTGTACACACTGGTAGATAGGTGTTTTGTATTGTATGCATACCCACTGGTAGATAGGTGTTTTGTATTGTATGTGTACACACTGGTAGATAGGTGTTTTGTATTGTATGCGTACCCACTGGTAGATTGGTGTTTTGTATTGTATGTGTACACACTGGTAGATAGGTGTTTTGTATTGTATGTGTACACACTGATAGATAGGTGTTTTGTATTGTATGCGTACCCACTGGTATATATGTGTTTTGTATTGTATGCGTACACACTGGTAGATTGGTGTTTTGTATTGTATGTGTACACACTGGTAGATAGGTGTTTTGTATTGTATGTGTACACACTGGTAGATAGGTGTTTTGTATTGTATGCATACACACTGGTAGATAGGTGTTTTGTACTGTATGTGTACACACTGGTAGATAGGTGTTTTGTATTGTATGTGTACACACTGGTAGATAGGTGTTTTGTATTGTATGTGTACACACTGGTAGATAGGTGTTTTGTACTGTATGTGTACACACTGGTAGATAGGTGTTTTGTATTGTATGTGTACCCAGTGGTAGATAGGTGTTTTGTATTGTATGTGTACCCAGTGGTAGATAGGTGTTTTGTATTGTATGCGTACCCACTGGTAGATAGGTGTTTTGTATTGTATGTGTACACACTGGTAGATAGGTGTTTTGTATTGTATGTGTACACACTGGTAGATATGTGTTTTGTATTCTATGTGTACCCACTGGTAGATAGGTGTTTTGTATTGTATGTGTACCCAGTGGTAGATATGTGTTTTGTATTCTATGTGTACCCACTGGTAGATAGGTGTTTTGTATTGTATGTGTACCCAGTGGTAGATAGGTGTTTTGTATTGTATGTGTACACACTGGTAGATATGTGTTTTGTATTGTATGTATACCCAGTGGTAGATAGGTGTTTTGTATTGTATGCGTACCCAGTGGTAGATAGGTGTTTTGTATTGTATGTGTACCCAGTGGTAGATAGGTGTTTTGTACTGTATGTGTACACACTGGTAGATAGGTGTTTTGTATTGTATGTGTACACACTGGTAGATAGGTATTTTGTATTGTATGTGTACCCAGTGGTATATAGGTGTTTTGTACTGTATGTGTACACACTGGTAGATAGGTGTTTTGTACTGTATGTGTACCCACTGGTAGATAGGTGTTTTGTACTGTATGTGTACACACTGGTAGATAGGTGTTTTGTATTGTATGCGTACCCACTGGTAGATAGGTGTTTTGTATTGTATGTGTACACACTGGTAGATAGGTGTTTTGTATTGTATGTGTACACACTGGTAGATATGTGTTTTGTATTCTATGTGTACCCACTGGTAGATAGGTGTTTTGTATTGTATGTGTACCCAGTGGTAGATAGGTGTTTTGTATTGTATGTGTACACACTGGTAGATAGGTGTTTTGTATTGTATGTATACCCAGTGGTAGATAGGTGTTTTGTATTGTATGCGTACCCAGTGGTAGATAGGTGTTTTGTATTGTATGTGTACCCAGTGGTAGATAGGTGTTTTGTATTGTATGCGTACCCAGTGGTAGATAGGTGTTTTGTATTGTATGTGTACACACTGGTAGATATGTGTTTTGTATTGTATGCATACCCAGTGGTAGATAGGTGTTTTGTATTGTATGTATACCCACTGGTAGATAGGTGTTTTGTATTGTATGCGTACACACTGGTAGATTGGTGTTTTGTATTGTATGTGTACACACTGGTAGATAGGTGTTTTGTATTGTATGCATACCCACTGGTAGATAGGTGTTTTGTATTGTATGTGTACACACTGGTAGATAGGTGTTTTGTATTGTATGCGTACCCACTGGTAGATTGGTGTTTTGTATTGTATGTGTACACACTGGTAGATAGGTGTTTTGTATTGTATGTGTACACACTGATAGATAGGTGTTTTGTATTGTATGCGTACCCACTGGTATATAGGTGTTTTGTATTGTATGCGTACACACTGGTAGATTGGTGTTTTGTATTGTATGTGTACACACTGGTAGATAGGTGTTTTGTATTGTATGTGTACACACTGGTAGATAGGTGTTTTGTATTGTATGCATACACACTGGTAGATAGGTGTTTTGTACTGTATGTGTACACACTGGTAGATAGGTGTTTTGTATTGTATGTGTACACACTGGTAGATAGGTGTTTTGTATTGTATGTGTACACACTGGTAGATAGGTGTTTTGTACTGTATGTGTACACACTGGTAGATAGGTGTTTTGTATTGTATGTGTACCCAGTGGTAGATAGGTGTTTTGTATTGTATGTGTACCCAGTGGTAGATAGGTGTTTTGTATTGTATGCGTACCCACTGGTAGATAGGTGTTTTGTATTGTATGTGTACACACTGGTAGATAGGTGTTTTGTATTGTATGTGTACACACTGGTAGATATGTGTTTTGTATTCTATGTGTACCCACTGGTAGATAGGTGTTTTGTATTGTATGTGTACCCAGTGGTAGATAGGTGTTTTGTATTGTATGTGTACACACTGGTAGATAGGTGTTTTGTATTGTATGTATACCCAGTGGTAGATAGGTGTTTTGTATTGTATGCGTACCCAGTGGTAGATAGGTGTTTTGTATTGTATGTGTACCCAGTGGTAGATAGGTGTTTTGTATTGTATGCGTACCCAGTGGTAGATAGGTGTTTTGTATTGTATGTGTACACACTGGTAGATAGGTGTTTTGTATTGTATGCATACCCAGTGGTAGATAGGTGTTTTGTATTGTATGTATACCCACTGGTAGATAGGTGTTTTGTATTGTATGCGTACACACTGGTAGATTGGTGTTTTGTATTGTATGTGTACACACTGGTAGATAGGTGTTTTGTATTGTATGCATACCCACTGGTAGATATGTGTTTTGTATTGTATGTGTACACACTGGTAGATAGGTGTTTTGTATTGTATGCGTACCCACTGGTAGATTGGTGTTTTGTATTGTATGTGTACACACTGGTAGATAGGTGTTTTGTATTGTATGTGTACACACTGATAGATAGGTGTTTTGTATTGTATGCGTACCCACTGGTATATAGGTGTTTTGTATTGTATGCGTACACACTGGTAGATTGGTGTTTTGTATTGTATGTGTACACACTGGTAGATAGGTGTTTTGTATTGTATGTGTACACACTGGTAGATAGGTGTTTTGTATTGTATGCATACACACTGGTAGATAGGTGTTTTGTACTGTATGTGTACACACTGGTAGATAGGTGTTTTGTATTGTATGTGTACACACTGGTAGATAGGTGTTTTGTATTGTATGTGTACACACTGGTAGATAGGTGTTTTGTACTGTATGTGTACACACTGGTAGATAGGTGTTTTGTATTGTTTGTGTACCCAGTGGTAGATAGGTGTTTTGTATTGTATGCATACCCAGTGGTAGATAGGTGTTTTGTATTGTATGTGTACCCAGTGGTAGATAGGTGTTTTGTATTGTATGCGTACCCAGTGGTAGATAGGTGTTTTGTATTGTATGTGTACACACTGGTAGATAGGTGTTTTGTATTGTATGCATACCCAGTGGTAGATAGGTGTTTTGTATTGTATGTATACCCACTGGTAGATAGGTGTTTTGTATTGTATGCGTACACACTGGTAGATTGGTGTTTTGTATTGTATGTGTACACACTGGTAGATAGGTGTTTTGTATTGTATGCATACCCACTGGTATATAGGTGTTTTGTATTGTATGTGTACACACTGGTAGATAGGTGTTTTGTATTGTATGCGTACCCACTGGTAGATTGGTGTTTTGTATTGTATGTGTACACACTGGTAGATAGGTGTTTTGTATTGTATGTGTACACACTGGTAGATAGGTGTTTTGTATTGTATGCGTACCCACTGGTATATAGGTGTTTTGTATTGTATGCGTACACACTGGTAGATAGGTGTTTTGTATTGTATGTGTACACACTGGTAGATAGGTGTTTTGTATTGTATGTGTACACACTGGTAGATAGGTGTTTTGTATTGTATGCGTACCCACTGGTAGATAGGTGTTTTGTATTGTATGTGTACACACTGGTAGATAGGTGTTTTGTATTGTATGTGTACACACTGGTAGATATGTGTTTTGTATTCTATGTGTACCCACTGGTAGATAGGTGTTTTGTATTGTATGTGTACCCAGTGGTAGATAGGTGTTTTGTATTGTATGTGTACACACTGGTAGATATGTGTTTTGTATTGTATGTATACCCAGTGGTAGATAGGTGTTTTGTATTGTATGCGTACCCAGTGGTAGATAGGTGTTTTGTATTGTATGTGTACCCAGTGGTAGATAGGTGTTTTGTACTGTATGTGTACACACTGGTAGATAGGTGTTTTGTATTGTATGTGTACACACTGGTAGATAGGTATTTTGTATTGTATGTGTACCCAGTGGTATATAGGTGTTTTGTACTGTATGTGTACACACTGGTAGATAGGTGTTTTGTACTGTATGTGTACCCACTGGTAGATAGGTGTTTTGTACTGTATGTGTACACACTGGTAGATAGGTGTTTTGTATTGTATGCGTACCCACTGGTAGATAGGTGTTTTGTATTGTATGTGTACACACTGGTAGATAGGTGTTTTGTATTGTATGTGTACACACTGGTAGATATGTGTTTTGTATTCTATGTGTACCCACTGGTAGATAGGTGTTTTGTATTGTATGTGTACCCAGTGGTAGATAGGTGTTTTGTATTGTATGTGTACACACTGGTAGATAGGTGTTTTGTATTGTATGTATACCCAGTGGTAGATAGGTGTTTTGTATTGTATGCGTACCCAGTGGTAGATAGGTGTTTTGTATTGTATGTGTACCCAGTGGTAGATAGGTGTTTTGTATTGTATGCGTACCCAGTGGTAGATAGGTGTTTTGTATTGTATGTGTACACACTGGTAGATAGGTGTTTTGTATTGTATGCATACCCAGTGGTAGATAGGTGTTTTGTATTGTATGTATACCCACTGGTAGATAGGTGTTTTGTATTGTATGCGTACACACTGGTAGATTGGTGTTTTGTATTGTATGTGTACACACTGGTAGATAGGTGTTTTGTATTGTATGCATACCCACTGGTAGATAGGTGTTTTGTATTGTATGTGTACACACTGGTAGATAGGTGTTTTGTATTGTATGCGTACCCACTGGTAGATTGGTGTTTTGTATTGTATGTGTACACACTGGTAGATAGGTGTTTTGTATTGTATGTGTACACACTGATAGATAGGTGTTTTGTATTGTATGCGTACCCACTGGTATATAGGTGTTTTGTATTGTATGCGTACACACTGGTAGATTGGTGTTTTGTATTGTATGTGTACACACTGGTAGATAGGTGTTTTGTATTGTATGTGTACACACTGGTAGATAGGTGTTTTGTATTGTATGCATACACACTGGTAGATAGGTGTTTTGTACTGTATGTGTACACACTGGTAGATAGGTGTTTTGTATTGTATGTGTACACACTGGTAGATAGGTGTTTTGTATTGTATGTGTACACACTGGTAGATAGGTGTTTTGTACTGTATGTGTACACACTGGTAGATAGGTGTTTTGTATTGTATGTGTACCCAGTGGTAGATAGGTGTTTTGTATTGTATGTGTACCCAGTGGTAGATAGGTGTTTTGTATTGTATGCGTACCCACTGGTAGATAGGTGTTTTGTATTGTATGTGTACACACTGGTAGATAGGTGTTTTGTATTGTATGTGTACACACTGGTAGATATGTGTTTTGTATTCTATGTGTACCCACTGGTAGATAGGTGTTTTGTATTGTATGTGTACCCAGTGGTAGATAGGTGTTTTGTATTGTATGTGTACACACTGGTAGATAGGTGTTTTGTATTGTATGTATACCCAGTGGTAGATAGGTGTTTTGTATTGTATGCGTACCCAGTGGTAGATAGGTGTTTTGTATTGTATGTGTACCCAGTGGTAGATAGGTGTTTTGTATTGTATGCGTACCCAGTGGTAGATAGGTGTTTTGTATTGTATGTGTACACACTGGTAGATAGGTGTTTTGTATTGTATGCATACCCAGTGGTAGATAGGTGTTTTGTATTGTATGTATACCCACTGGTAGATAGGTGTTTTGTATTGTATGTGTACACACTGGTAGATAGGTGTTTTGTATTGTATGTGTACACACTGGTAGATAGGTATTTTGTATTGTATGTGTACCCAGTGGTATATAGGTGTTTTGTACTGTATGTGTACACACTGGTAGATAGGTGTTTTGTATTGTATGCGTACCCACTGGTAGATAGGTGTTTTGTATTGTATGTGTACACACTGGTAGATAGGTGTTTTGTATTGTATGTGTACACACTGGTAGATATGTGTTTTGTATTCTATGTGTACCCACTGGTAGATAGGTGTTTTGTATTGTATGTGTACCCAGTGGTAGATAGGTGTTTTGTATTGTATGTGTACACACTGGTAGATAGGTGTTTTGTATTGTATGTATACCCAGTGGTAGATAGGTGTTTTGTATTGTATGCGTACCCAGTGGTAGATAGGTGTTTTGTATTGTATGTGTACCCAGTGGTAGATAGGTGTTTTGTATTGTATGCGTACCCAGTGGTAGATAGGTGTTTTGTATTGTATGTGTACACACTGGTAGATAGGTGTTTTGTATTGTATGCATACCCAGTGGTAGATAGGTGTTTTGTATTGTATGTATACCCACTGGTAGATAGGTGTTTTGTATTGTATGTGTACACACTGGTAGATAGGTGTTTTGTATTGTATGTGTACACACTGGTAGATAGGTGTTTTGTACTGTATGTGTACACACTGGTAGATAGGTGTTTTGTATTGTATGTGTACCCAGTGGTAGATAGGTGTTTTGTATTGTATGTGTACCCAGTGGTAGATAGGTGTTTTGTATTGTATGCGTACCCACTGGTAGATAGGTGTTTTGTATTGTATGTGTACACACTGGTAGATAGGTGTTTTGTATTGTATGTGTACACACTGGTAGATATGTGTTTTGTATTCTATGTGTACCCACTGGTAGATAGGTGTTTTGTATTGTATGTGTACCCAGTGGTAGATAGGTGTTTTGTATTGTATGTGTACACACTGGTAGATAGGTGTTTTGTATTGTATGTATACCCAGTGGTAGATAGGTGTTTTGTATTGTATGCGTACCCAGTGGTAGATAGGTGTTTTGTATTGTATGTGTACCCAGTGGTAGATAGGTGTTTTGTATTGTATGCGTACCCAGTGGTAGATAGGTGTTTTGTATTGTATGTGTACACACTGGTAGATAGGTGTTTTGTACTGTATGTGTACACACTGGTAGATAGGTGTTTTGTATTGTTTGTGTACCCAGTGGTAGATAGGTGTTTTGTATTGTATGCATACCCAGTGGTAGATAGGTGTTTTGTATTGTATGTGTACCCAGTGGTAGATAGGTGTTTTGTATTGTATGCGTACCCAGTGGTAGATAGGTGTTTTGTATTGTATGTGTACACACTGGTAGATAGGTGTTTTGTATTGTATGCATACCCAGTGGTAGATAGGTGTTTTGTATTGTATGTATACCCACTGGTAGATAGGTGTTTTGTATTGTATGCGTACACACTGGTAGATTGGTGTTTTGTATTGTATGTGTACACACTGGTAGATAGGTGTTTTGTATTGTATGCATACCCACTGGTATATAGGTGTTTTGTATTGTATGTGTACACACTGGTAGATAGGTGTTTTGTATTGTATGCGTACCCACTGGTAGATTGGTGTTTTGTATTGTATGTGTACACACTGGTAGATAGGTGTTTTGTATTGTATGTGTACACACTGGTAGATAGGTGTTTTGTATTGTATGCGTACCCACTGGTATATAGGTGTTTTGTATTGTATGCGTACACACTGGTAGATAGGTGTTTTGTATTGTATGTGTACACACTGGTAGATAGGTGTTTTGTATTGTATGTGTACACACTGGTAGATAGGTGTTTTGTATTGTATGCGTACCCACTGGTAGATAGGTGTTTTGTATTGTATGTGTACACACTGGTAGATAGGTGTTTTGTATTGTATGTGTACACACTGGTAGATATGTGTTTTGTATTCTATGTGTACCCACTGGTAGATAGGTGTTTTGTATTGTATGTGTACCCAGTGGTAGATAGGTGTTTTGTATTGTATGTGTACACACTGGTAGATATGTGTTTTGTATTGTATGTATACCCAGTGGTAGATAGGTGTTTTGTATTGTATGCGTACCCAGTGGTAGATAGGTGTTTTGTATTGTATGTGTACCCAGTGGTAGATAGGTGTTTTGTACTGTATGTGTACACACTGGTAGATAGGTGTTTTGTATTGTATGTGTACACACTGGTAGATAGGTATTTTGTATTGTATGTGTACCCAGTGGTATATAGGTGTTTTGTACTGTATGTGTACACACTGGTAGATAGGTGTTTTGTACTGTATGTGTACCCACTGGTAGATAGGTGTTTTGTACTGTATGTGTACACACTGGTAGATAGGTGTTTTGTATTGTATGCGTACCCACTGGTAGATAGGTGTTTTGTATTGTATGTGTACACACTGGTAGATAGGTGTTTTGTATTGTATGTGTACACACTGGTAGATATGTGTTTTGTATTCTATGTGTACCCACTGGTAGATAGGTGTTTTGTATTGTATGTGTACCCAGTGGTAGATAGGTGTTTTGTATTGTATGTGTACACACTGGTAGATAGGTGTTTTGTATTGTATGTATACCCAGTGGTAGATAGGTGTTTTGTATTGTATGCGTACCCAGTGGTAGATAGGTGTTTTGTATTGTATGTGTACCCAGTGGTAGATAGGTGTTTTGTATTGTATGCGTACCCAGTGGTAGATAGGTGTTTTGTATTGTATGTGTACACACTGGTAGATAGGTGTTTTGTATTGTATGCATACCCAGTGGTAGATAGGTGTTTTGTATTGTATGTATACCCACTGGTAGATAGGTGTTTTGTATTGTATGCGTACACACTGGTAGATTGGTGTTTTGTATTGTATGTGTACACACTGGTAGATAGGTGTTTTGTATTGTATGCATACCCACTGGTAGATAGGTGTTTTGTATTGTATGTGTACACACTGGTAGATAGGTGTTTTGTATTGTATGCGTACCCACTGGTAGATTGGTGTTTTGTATTGTATGTGTACACACTGGTAGATAGGTGTTTTGTATTGTATGTGTACACACTGATAGATAGGTGTTTTGTATTGTATGCGTACCCACTGGTATATAGGTGTTTTGTATTGTATGCGTACACACTGGTAGATTGGTGTTTTGTATTGTATGTGTACACACTGGTAGATAGGTGTTTTGTATTGTATGTGTACACACTGGTAGATAGGTGTTTTGTATTGTATGCATACACACTGGTAGATAGGTGTTTTGTACTGTATGTGTACACACTGGTAGATAGGTGTTTTGTATTGTATGTGTACACACTGGTAGATAGGTGTTTTGTATTGTATGTGTACACACTGGTAGATAGGTGTTTTGTACTGTATGTGTACACACTGGTAGATAGGTGTTTTGTATTGTATGTGTACCCAGTGGTAGATAGGTGTTTTGTATTGTATGTGTACCCAGTGGTAGATAGGTGTTTTGTATTGTATGCGTACCCACTGGTAGATAGGTGTTTTGTATTGTATGTGTACACACTGGTAGATAGGTGTTTTGTATTGTATGTGTACACACTGGTAGATATGTGTTTTGTATTCTATGTGTACCCACTGGTAGATAGGTGTTTTGTATTGTATGTGTACCCAGTGGTAGATAGGTGTTTTGTATTGTATGTGTACACACTGGTAGATAGGTGTTTTGTATTGTATGTATACCCAGTGGTAGATAGGTGTTTTGTATTGTATGCGTACCCAGTGGTAGATAGGTGTTTTGTATTGTATGTGTACCCAGTGGTAGATAGGTGTTTTGTATTGTATGCGTACCCAGTGGTAGATAGGTGTTTTGTATTGTATGTGTACACACTGGTAGATAGGTGTTTTGTATTGTATGCATACCCAGTGGTAGATAGGTGTTTTGTATTGTATGTATACCCACTGGTAGATAGGTGTTTTGTATTGTATGTGTACACACTGGTAGATAGGTGTTTTGTATTGTATGTGTACACACTGGTAGATAGGTATTTTGTATTGTATGTGTACCCAGTGGTATATAGGTGTTTTGTACTGTATGTGTACACACTGGTAGATAGGTGTTTTGTATTGTATGCGTACCCACTGGTAGATAGGTGTTTTGTATTGTATGTGTACACACTGGTAGATAGGTGTTTTGTATTGTATGTGTACACACTGGTAGATATGTGTTTTGTATTCTATGTGTACCCACTGGTAGATAGGTGTTTTGTATTGTATGTGTACCCAGTGGTAGATAGGTGTTTTGTATTGTATGTGTACACACTGGTAGATAGGTGTTTTGTATTGTATGTATACCCAGTGGTAGATAGGTGTTTTGTATTGTATGCGTACCCAGTGGTAGATAGGTGTTTTGTATTGTATGTGTACCCAGTGGTAGATAGGTGTTTTGTATTGTATGCGTACCCAGTGGTAGATAGGTGTTTTGTATTGTATGTGTACACACTGGTAGATAGGTGTTTTGTATTGTATGCATACCCAGTGGTAGATAGGTGTTTTGTATTGTATGTATACCCACTGGTAGATAGGTGTTTTGTATTGTATGTGTACACACTGGTAGATAGGTGTTTTGTATTGTATGTGTACACACTGGTAGATAGGTGTTTTGTACTGTATGTGTACACACTGGTAGATAGGTGTTTTGTATTGTATGTGTACCCAGTGGTAGATAGGTGTTTTGTATTGTATGTGTACCCAGTGGTAGATAGGTGTTTTGTATTGTATGCGTACCCACTGGTAGATAGGTGTTTTGTATTGTATGTGTACACACTGGTAGATAGGTGTTTTGTATTGTATGTGTACACACTGGTAGATATGTGTTTTGTATTCTATGTGTACCCACTGGTAGATAGGTGTTTTGTATTGTATGTGTACCCAGTGGTAGATAGGTGTTTTGTATTGTATGTGTACACACTGGTAGATAGGTGTTTTGTATTGTATGTATACCCAGTGGTAGATAGGTGTTTTGTATTGTATGCGTACCCAGTGGTAGATAGGTGTTTTGTATTGTATGTGTACCCAGTGGTAGATAGGTGTTTTGTATTGTATGCGTACCCAGTGGTAGATAGGTGTTTTGTATTGTATGTGTACACACTGGTAGATAGGTGTTTTGTATTGTATGTGTACACACTGGTAGATAGGTGTTTTGTATTGTATGCGTACACACTGGTAGATAGGTGTTTTGTATTGTATGCATACCCAGTGGTAGATAGGTGTTTTGTATTGTATGTGTACACACTGGTAGATAGGTGTTTTGTATTGTATGCGTACCCACTGGTAGATTGGTGTTTTGTATTGTATGTGTACACACTGGTAGATAGGTGTTTTGTATTGTATGCATACCCAGTGGTAGATAGGTGTTTTGTATTGTATGTATACCCACTGGTAGATAGGTGTTTTGTATTGTATGCGTACACACTGGTAGATTGGTGTTTTGTATTGTATGTGTACACACTGGTAGATAGGTGTTTTGTATTGTATGCATACCCACTGGTATATAGGTGTTTTGTATTGTATGTGTACACACTGGTAGATAGGTGTTTTGTATTGTATGCGTACCCACTGGTAGATTGGTGTTTTGTATTGTATGTGTACACACTGGTAGATAGGTGTTTTGTATTGTATGTGTACACACTGGTAGATAGGTGTTTTGTATTGTATGCGTACCCACTGGTATATAGGTGTTTTGTATTGTATGCGTACACACTGGTAGATAGGTGTTTTGTATTGTATGTGTACACACTGGTAGATAGGTGTTTTGTATTGTATGTGTACACACTGGTAGATAGGTGTTTTGTATTGTATGCGTACCCACTGGTAGATAGGTGTTTTGTATTGTATGTGTACACACTGGTAGATAGGTGTTTTGTATTGTATGTGTACACACTGGTAGATATGTGTTTTGTATTCTATGTGTACCCACTGGTAGATAGGTGTTTTGTATTGTATGTGTACCCAGTGGTAGATAGGTGTTTTGTATTGTATGTGTACACACTGGTAGATATGTGTTTTGTATTGTATGTATACCCAGTGGTAGATAGGTGTTTTGTATTGTATGCGTACCCAGTGGTAGATAGGTGTTTTGTATTGTATGTGTACCCAGTGGTAGATAGGTGTTTTGTACTGTATGTGTACACACTGGTAGATAGGTGTTTTGTATTGTATGTGTACACACTGGTAGATAGGTATTTTGTATTGTATGTGTACCCAGTGGTATATAGGTGTTTTGTACTGTATGTGTACACACTGGTAGATAGGTGTTTTGTACTGTATGTGTACCCACTGGTAGATAGGTGTTTTGTACTGTATGTGTACACACTGGTAGATAGGTGTTTTGTATTGTATGCGTACCCACTGGTAGATAGGTGTTTTGTATTGTATGTGTACACACTGGTAGATAGGTGTTTTGTATTGTATGTGTACACACTGGTAGATATGTGTTTTGTATTCTATGTGTACCCACTGGTAGATAGGTGTTTTGTATTGTATGTGTACCCAGTGGTAGATAGGTGTTTTGTATTGTATGTGTACACACTGGTAGATAGGTGTTTTGTATTGTATGTATACCCAGTGGTAGATAGGTGTTTTGTATTGTATGCGTACCCAGTGGTAGATAGGTGTTTTGTATTGTATGTGTACCCAGTGGTAGATAGGTGTTTTGTATTGTATGTGTACCCAGTGGTAGATAGGTGTTTTGTATTGTATGCGTACCCACTGGTAGATAGGTGTTTTGTATTGTATGTGTACACACTGGTAGATAGGTGTTTTGTATTGTATGTGTACACACTGGTAGATATGTGTTTTGTATTCTATGTGTACCCACTGGTAGATAGGTGTTTTGTATTGTATGTGTACCCAGTGGTAGATAGGTGTTTTGTATTGTATGTGTACACACTGGTAGATAGGTGTTTTGTATTGTATGTATACCCAGTGGTAGATAGGTGTTTTGTATTGTATGCGTACCCAGTGGTAGATAGGTGTTTTGTATTGTATGTGTACCCAGTGGTAGATAGGTGTTTTGTATTGTATGTGTACACACTGGTAGATAGGTGTTTTGTATTGTATGTGTACACACTGGTAGATATGTGTTTTGTATTCTATGTGTACCCACTGGTAGATAGGTGTTTTGTATTGTATGTGTACCCAGTGGTAGATAGGTGTTTTGTATTGTATGTGTACACACTGGTAGATAGGTGTTTTGTATTGTATGTATACCCAGTGGTAGATAGGTGTTTTGTATTGTATGCGTACCCAGTGGTAGATAGGTGTTTTGTATTGTATGTGTACCCAGTGGTAGATAGGTGTTTTGTATTGTATGCGTACCCAGTGGTAGATAGGTGTTTTGTATTGTATGTGTACACACTGGTAGATAGGTGTTTTGTATTGTATGCATACCCAGTGGTAGATAGGTGTTTTGTATTGTATGTATACCCACTGGTAGATAGGTGTTTTGTATTGTATGTGTACACACTGGTAGATAGGTGTTTTGTATTGTATGTGTACACACTGGTAGATAGGTGTTTTGTACTGTATGTGTACACACTGGTAGATAGGTGTTTTGTATTGTATGTGTACCCAGTGGTAGATAGGTGTTTTGTATTGTATGTGTACCCAGTGGTAGATAGGTGTTTTGTATTGTATGCGTACCCACTGGTAGATAGGTGTTTTGTATTGTATGTGTACACACTGGTAGATAGGTGTTTTGTATTGTATGTGTACACACTGGTAGATATGTGTTTTGTATTCTATGTGTACCCACTGGTAGATAGGTGTTTTGTATTGTATGTGTACCCAGTGGTAGATAGGTGTTTTGTATTGTATGTGTACACACTGGTAGATAGGTGTTTTGTATTGTATGTATACCCAGTGGTAGATAGGTGTTTTGTATTGTATGCGTACCCAGTGGTAGATAGGTGTTTTGTATTGTATGTGTACCCAGTGGTAGATAGGTGTTTTGTATTGTATGCGTACCCAGTGGTAGATAGGTGTTTTGTATTGTATGTGTACACACTGGTAGATAGGTGTTTTGTATTGTATGTGTACACACTGGTAGATAGGTGTTTTGTATTGTATGCGTACACACTGGTAGATAGGTGTTTTGTATTGTATGCATACCCAGTGGTAGATAGGTGTTTTGTATTGTATGTGTACACACTGGTAGATAGGTGTTTTGTATTGTATGCGTACCCACTGGTAGATTGGTGTTTTGTATTGTATGTGTACACACTGGTAGATAGGTGTTTTGTATTGTATGCATACCCAGTGGTAGATAGGTGTTTTGTATTGTATGTATACCCACTGGTAGATAGGTGTTTTGTATTGTATGCGTACACACTGGTAGATTGGTGTTTTGTATTGTATGTGTACACACTGGTAGATAGGTGTTTTGTATTGTATGCATACCCACTGGTATATAGGTGTTTTGTATTGTATGTGTACACACTGGTAGATAGGTGTTTTGTATTGTATGCGTACCCACTGGTAGATTGGTGTTTTGTATTGTATGTGTACACACTGGTAGATAGGTGTTTTGTATTGTATGTGTACACACTGGTAGATAGGTGTTTTGTATTGTATGCGTACCCACTGGTATATAGGTGTTTTGTATTGTATGCGTACACACTGGTAGATAGGTGTTTTGTATTGTATGTGTACACACTGGTAGATAGGTGTTTTGTATTGTATGTGTACACACTGGTAGATAGGTGTTTTGTATTGTATGCGTACCCACTGGTAGATAGGTGTTTTGTATTGTATGTGTACACACTGGTAGATAGGTGTTTTGTATTGTATGTGTACACACTGGTAGATATGTGTTTTGTATTCTATGTGTACCCACTGGTAGATAGGTGTTTTGTATTGTATGTGTACCCAGTGGTAGATAGGTGTTTTGTATTGTATGTGTACACACTGGTAGATATGTGTTTTGTATTGTATGTATACCCAGTGGTAGATAGGTGTTTTGTATTGTATGCGTACCCAGTGGTAGATAGGTGTTTTGTATTGTATGTGTACCCAGTGGTAGATAGGTGTTTTGTACTGTATGTGTACACACTGGTAGATAGGTGTTTTGTATTGTATGTGTACACACTGGTAGATAGGTATTTTGTATTGTATGTGTACCCAGTGGTATATAGGTGTTTTGTACTGTATGTGTACACACTGGTAGATAGGTGTTTTGTACTGTATGTGTACCCACTGGTAGATAGGTGTTTTGTACTGTATGTGTACACACTGGTAGATAGGTGTTTTGTATTGTATGCGTACCCACTGGTAGATAGGTGTTTTGTATTGTATGTGTACACACTGGTAGATAGGTGTTTTGTATTGTATGTGTACACACTGGTAGATATGTGTTTTGTATTCTATGTGTACCCACTGGTAGATAGGTGTTTTGTATTGTATGTGTACCCAGTGGTAGATAGGTGTTTTGTATTGTATGTGTACACACTGGTAGATAGGTGTTTTGTATTGTATGTATACCCAGTGGTAGATAGGTGTTTTGTATTGTATGCGTACCCAGTGGTAGATAGGTGTTTTGTATTGTATGTGTACCCAGTGGTAGATAGGTGTTTTGTATTGTATGCGTACCCAGTGGTAGATAGGTGTTTTGTATTGTATGTGTACACACTGGTAGATAGGTGTTTTGTATTGTATGCATACCCAGTGGTAGATAGGTGTTTTGTATTGTATGTATACCCACTGGTAGATAGGTGTTTTGTATTGTATGCGTACACACTGGTAGATTGGTGTTTTGTATTGTATGTGTACACACTGGTAGATAGGTGTTTTGTATTGTATGCATACCCACTGGTAGATAGGTGTTTTGTATTGTATGTGTACACACTGGTAGATAGGTGTTTTGTATTGTATGCGTACCCACTGGTAGATTGGTGTTTTGTATTGTATGTGTACACACTGGTAGATAGGTGTTTTGTATTGTATGTGTACACACTGATAGATAGGTGTTTTGTATTGTATGCGTACCCACTGGTATATAGGTGTTTTGTATTGTATGCGTACACACTGGTAGATTGGTGTTTTGTATTGTATGTGTACACACTGGTAGATAGGTGTTTTGTATTGTATGTGTACACACTGGTAGATAGGTGTTTTGTATTGTATGCATACACACTGGTAGATAGGTGTTTTGTACTGTATGTGTACACACTGGTAGATAGGTGTTTTGTATTGTATGTGTACACACTGGTAGATAGGTGTTTTGTATTGTATGTGTACACACTGGTAGATAGGTGTTTTGTACTGTATGTGTACACACTGGTAGATAGGTGTTTTGTATTGTATGTGTACCCAGTGGTAGATAGGTGTTTTGTATTGTATGTGTACCCAGTGGTAGATAGGTGTTTTGTATTGTATGCGTACCCACTGGTAGATAGGTGTTTTGTATTGTATGTGTACACACTGGTAGATAGGTGTTTTGTATTGTATGTGTACACACTGGTAGATATGTGTTTTGTATTCTATGTGTACCCACTGGTAGATAGGTGTTTTGTATTGTATGTGTACCCAGTGGTAGATAGGTGTTTTGTATTGTATGTGTACACACTGGTAGATAGGTGTTTTGTATTGTATGTATACCCAGTGGTAGATAGGTGTTTTGTATTGTATGCGTACCCAGTGGTAGATAGGTGTTTTGTATTGTATGTGTACCCAGTGGTAGATAGGTGTTTTGTATTGTATGCGTACCCAGTGGTAGATAGGTGTTTTGTATTGTATGTGTACACACTGGTAGATAGGTGTTTTGTATTGTATGCATACCCAGTGGTAGATAGGTGTTTTGTATTGTATGTATACCCACTGGTAGATAGGTGTTTTGTATTGTATGTGTACACACTGGTAGATAGGTGTTTTGTATTGTATGTGTACACACTGGTAGATAGGTATTTTGTATTGTATGTGTACCCAGTGGTATATAGGTGTTTTGTACTGTATGTGTACACACTGGTAGATAGGTGTTTTGTATTGTATGCGTACCCACTGGTAGATAGGTGTTTTGTATTGTATGTGTACACACTGGTAGATAGGTGTTTTGTATTGTATGTGTACACACTGGTAGATATGTGTTTTGTATTCTATGTGTACCCACTGGTAGATAGGTGTTTTGTATTGTATGTGTACCCAGTGGTAGATAGGTGTTTTGTATTGTATGTGTACACACTGGTAGATAGGTGTTTTGTATTGTATGTATACCCAGTGGTAGATAGGTGTTTTGTATTGTATGCGTACCCAGTGGTAGATAGGTGTTTTGTATTGTATGTGTACCCAGTGGTAGATAGGTGTTTTGTATTGTATGCGTACCCAGTGGTAGATAGGTGTTTTGTATTGTATGTGTACACACTGGTAGATAGGTGTTTTGTATTGTATGCATACCCAGTGGTAGATAGGTGTTTTGTATTGTATGTATACCCACTGGTAGATAGGTGTTTTGTATTGTATGCGTACACACTGGTAGATTGGTGTTTTGTATTGTATGTGTACACACTGGTAGATAGGTGTTTTGTATTGTATGCATACCCACTGGTAGATAGGTGTTTTGTATTGTATGTGTACACACTGGTAGATAGGTGTTTTGTATTGTATGCGTACCCACTGGTAGATTGGTGTTTTGTATTGTATGTGTACACACTGGTAGATAGGTGTTTTGTATTGTATGTGTACACACTGATAGATAGGTGTTTTGTATTGTATGCGTACCCACTGGTATATAGGTGTTTTGTATTGTATGCGTACACACTGGTAGATTGGTGTTTTGTATTGTATGTGTACACACTGGTAGATAGGTGTTTTGTATTGTATGTGTACACACTGGTAGATAGGTGTTTTGTATTGTATGCATACACACTGGTAGATAGGTGTTTTGTACTGTATGTGTACACACTGGTAGATAGGTGTTTTGTATTGTATGTGTACACACTGGTAGATAGGTGTTTTGTATTGTATGTGTACACACTGGTAGACAGGTGTTTTGTACTGTATGTGTACACACTGGTAGATAGGTGTTTTGTATTGTATGTGTACCCAGTGGTAGATAGGTGTTTTGTATTGTATGTGTACCCAGTGGTAGATAGGTGTTTTGTATTGTATGCGTACCCACTGGTAGATAGGTGTTTTGTATTGTATGTGTACACACTGGTAGATAGGTGTTTTGTATTGTATGTGTACACACTGGTAGATATGTGTTTTGTATTCTATGTGTACCCACTGGTAGATAGGTGTTTTGTATTGTATGTGTACCCAGTGGTAGATAGGTGTTTTGTATTGTATGTGTACACACTGGTAGATAGGTGTTTTGTATTGTATGTATACCCAGTGGTAGATAGGTGTTTTGTATTGTATGCGTACCCAGTGGTAGATAGGTGTTTTGTATTGTATGTGTACCCAGTGGTAGATAGGTGTTTTGTATTGTATGCGTACCCAGTGGTAGATAGGTGTTTTGTATTGTATGTGTACACACTGGTAGATAGGTGTTTTGTATTGTATGCATACCCAGTGGTAGATAGGTGTTTTGTATTGTATGTATACCCACTGGTAGATAGGTGTTTTGTATTGTATGCGTACACACTGGTAGATTGGTGTTTTGTATTGTATGTGTACACACTGGTAGATAGGTGTTTTGTATTGTATGCATACCCACTGGTAGATAGGTGTTTTGTATTGTATGTGTACACACTGGTAGATAGGTGTTTTGTATTGTATGCGTACCCACTGGTAGATTGGTGTTTTGTATTGTATGTGTACACACTGGTAGATAGGTGTTTTGTATTGTATGCGTACACACTGGTAGATTGGTGTTTTGTATTGTATGTGTACACACTGGTAGATAGGTGTTTTGTATTGTATGCATACCCACTGGTAGATAGGTGTTTTGTATTGTATGTGTACACACTGGTAGATAGGTGTTTTGTATTGTATGCGTACCCACTGGTAGATTGGTGTTTTGTATTGTATGTGTACACACTGGTAGATAGGTGTTTTGTATTGTATGTGTACACACTGATAGATAGGTGTTTTGTATTGTATGCGTACCCACTGGTATATAGGTGTTTTGTATTGTATGCGTACACACTGGTAGATTGGTGTTTTGTATTGTATGTGTACACACTGGTAGATAGGTGTTTTGTATTGTATGTGTACACACTGGTAGATAGGTGTTTTGTATTGTATGCATACACACTGGTAGATAGGTGTTTTGTACTGTATGTGTACACACTGGTAGATAGGTGTTTTGTATTGTATGTGTACACACTGGTAGATAGGTGTTTTGTATTGTATGTGTACACACTGGTAGATAGGTGTTTTGTACTGTATGTGTACACACTGGTAGATAGGTGTTTTGTATTGTATGTGTACCCAGTGGTAGATAGGTGTTTTGTATTGTATGTGTACCCAGTGGTAGATAGGTGTTTTGTATTGTATGCGTACCCACTGGTAGATAGGTGTTTTGTATTGTATGTGTACACACTGGTAGATAGGTGTTTTGTATTGTATGTGTACACACTGGTAGATATGTGTTTTGTATTCTATGTGTACCCACTGGTAGATAGGTGTTTTGTATTGTATGTGTACCCAGTGGTAGATAGGTGTTTTGTATTGTATGTGTACACACTGGTAGATAGGTGTTTTGTATTGTATGTATACCCAGTGGTAGATAGGTGTTTTGTATTGTATGCGTACCCAGTGGTAGATAGGTGTTTTGTATTGTATGTGTACCCAGTGGTAGATAGGTGTTTTGTATTGTATGCGTACCCAGTGGTAGATAGGTGTTTTGTATTGTATGTGTACACACTGGTAGATAGGTGTTTTGTATTGTATGCATACCCAGTGGTAGATAGGTGTTTTGTATTGTATGTATACCCACTGGTAGATAGGTGTTTTGTATTGTATGTGTACACACTGGTAGATAGGTGTTTTGTATTGTATGTGTACACACTGGTAGATAGGTATTTTGTATTGTATGTGTACCCAGTGGTATATAGGTGTTTTGTACTGTATGTGTACACACTGGTAGATAGGTGTTTTGTATTGTATGCGTACCCACTGGTAGATAGGTGTTTTGTATTGTATGTGTACACACTGGTAGATAGGTGTTTTGTATTGTATGTGTACACACTGGTAGATATGTGTTTTGTATTCTATGTGTACCCACTGGTAGATAGGTGTTTTGTATTGTATGTGTACCCAGTGGTAGATAGGTGTTTTGTATTGTATGTGTACACACTGGTAGATAGGTGTTTTGTATTGTATGTATACCCAGTGGTAGATAGGTGTTTTGTATTGTATGCGTACCCAGTGGTAGATAGGTGTTTTGTATTGTATGTGTACCCAGTGGTAGATAGGTGTTTTGTATTGTATGCGTACCCAGTGGTAGATAGGTGTTTTGTATTGTATGTGTACACACTGGTAGATAGGTGTTTTGTATTGTATGCATACCCAGTGGTAGATAGGTGTTTTGTATTGTATGTATACCCACTGGTAGATAGGTGTTTTGTATTGTATGTGTACACACTGGTAGATAGGTGTTTTGTATTGTATGTGTACACACTGGTAGATAGGTGTTTTGTACTGTATGTGTACACACTGGTAGATAGGTGTTTTGTATTGTATGTGTACCCAGTGGTAGATAGGTGTTTTGTATTGTATGTGTACCCAGTGGTAGATAGGTGTTTTGTATTGTATGCGTACCCACTGGTAGATAGGTGTTTTGTATTGTATGTGTACACACTGGTAGATAGGTGTTTTGTATTGTATGTGTACACACTGGTAGATATGTGTTTTGTATTCTATGTGTACCCACTGGTAGATAGGTGTTTTGTATTGTATGTGTACCCAGTGGTAGATAGGTGTTTTGTATTGTATGTGTACACACTGGTAGATAGGTGTTTTGTATTGTATGTATACCCAGTGGTAGATAGGTGTTTTGTATTGTATGCGTACCCAGTGGTAGATAGGTGTTTTGTATTGTATGTGTACCCAGTGGTAGATAGGTGTTTTGTATTGTATGCGTACCCAGTGGTAGATAGGTGTTTTGTATTGTATGTGTACACACTGGTAGATAGGTGTTTTGTATTGTATGTGTACACACTGGTAGATAGGTGTTTTGTATTGTATGCGTACACACTGGTAGATAGGTGTTTTGTATTGTATGCATACCCAGTGGTAGATAGGTGTTTTGTATTGTATGTGTACACACTGGTAGATAGGTGTTTTGTATTGTATGCGTACCCACTGGTAGATTGGTGTTTTGTATTGTATGTGTACACACTGGTAGATAGGTGTTTTGTATTGTATGCATACCCAGTGGTAGATAGGTGTTTTGTATTGTATGTATACCCACTGGTAGATAGGTGTTTTGTATTGTATGCGTACACACTGGTAGATTGGTGTTTTGTATTGTATGTGTACACACTGGTAGATAGGTGTTTTGTATTGTATGCATACCCACTGGTATATAGGTGTTTTGTATTGTATGTGTACACACTGGTAGATAGGTGTTTTGTATTGTATGCGTACCCACTGGTAGATTGGTGTTTTGTATTGTATGTGTACACACTGGTAGATAGGTGTTTTGTATTGTATGTGTACACACTGGTAGATAGGTGTTTTGTATTGTATGCGTACCCACTGGTATATAGGTGTTTTGTATTGTATGCGTACACACTGGTAGATAGGTGTTTTGTATTGTATGTGTACACACTGGTAGATAGGTGTTTTGTATTGTATGTGTACACACTGGTAGATAGGTGTTTTGTATTGTATGCGTACCCACTGGTAGATAGGTGTTTTGTATTGTATGTGTACACACTGGTAGATAGGTGTTTTGTATTGTATGTGTACACACTGGTAGATATGTGTTTTGTATTCTATGTGTACCCACTGGTAGATAGGTGTTTTGTATTGTATGTGTACCCAGTGGTAGATAGGTGTTTTGTATTGTATGTGTACACACTGGTAGATATGTGTTTTGTATTGTATGTATACCCAGTGGTAGATAGGTGTTTTGTATTGTATGCGTACCCAGTGGTAGATAGGTGTTTTGTATTGTATGTGTACCCAGTGGTAGATAGGTGTTTTGTACTGTATGTGTACACACTGGTAGATAGGTGTTTTGTATTGTATGTGTACACACTGGTAGATAGGTATTTTGTATTGTATGTGTACCCAGTGGTATATAGGTGTTTTGTACTGTATGTGTACACACTGGTAGATAGGTGTTTTGTACTGTATGTGTACCCACTGGTAGATAGGTGTTTTGTACTGTATGTGTACACACTGGTAGATAGGTGTTTTGTATTGTATGCGTACCCACTGGTAGATAGGTGTTTTGTATTGTATGTGTACACACTGGTAGATAGGTGTTTTGTATTGTATGTGTACACACTGGTAGATATGTGTTTTGTATTCTATGTGTACCCACTGGTAGATAGGTGTTTTGTATTGTATGTGTACCCAGTGGTAGATAGGTGTTTTGTATTGTATGTGTACACACTGGTAGATAGGTGTTTTGTATTGTATGTATACCCAGTGGTAGATAGGTGTTTTGTATTGTATGCGTACCCAGTGGTAGATAGGTGTTTTGTATTGTATGTGTACCCAGTGGTAGATAGGTGTTTTGTATTGTATGTGTACCCAGTGGTAGATAGGTGTTTTGTATTGTATGCGTACCCACTGGTAGATAGGTGTTTTGTATTGTATGTGTACACACTGGTAGATAGGTGTTTTGTATTGTATGTGTACACACTGGTAGATATGTGTTTTGTATTCTATGTGTACCCACTGGTAGATAGGTGTTTTGTATTGTATGTGTACCCAGTGGTAGATAGGTGTTTTGTATTGTATGTGTACACACTGGTAGATAGGTGTTTTGTATTGTATGTATACCCAGTGGTAGATAGGTGTTTTGTATTGTATGCGTACCCAGTGGTAGATAGGTGTTTTGTATTGTATGTGTACCCAGTGGTAGATAGGTGTTTTGTATTGTATGTGTACACACTGGTAGATAGGTGTTTTGTATTGTATGTGTACACACTGGTAGATATGTGTTTTGTATTCTATGTGTACCCACTGGTAGATAGGTGTTTTGTATTGTATGTGTACCCAGTGGTAGATAGGTGTTTTGTATTGTATGTGTACACACTGGTAGATAGGTGTTTTGTATTGTATGTATACCCAGTGGTAGATAGGTGTTTTGTATTGTATGCGTACCCAGTGGTAGATAGGTGTTTTGTATTGTATGTGTACCCAGTGGTAGATAGGTGTTTTGTATTGTATGCGTACCCAGTGGTAGATAGGTGTTTTGTATTGTATGTGTACACACTGGTAGATAGGTGTTTTGTATTGTATGCATACCCAGTGGTAGATAGGTGTTTTGTATTGTATGTATACCCACTGGTAGATAGGTGTTTTGTATTGTATGTGTACACACTGGTAGATAGGTGTTTTGTATTGTATGTGTACACACTGGTAGATAGGTGTTTTGTACTGTATGTGTACACACTGGTAGATAGGTGTTTTGTATTGTATGTGTACCCAGTGGTAGATAGGTGTTTTGTATTGTATGTGTACCCAGTGGTAGATAGGTGTTTTGTATTGTATGCGTACCCACTGGTAGATAGGTGTTTTGTATTGTATGTGTACACACTGGTAGATAGGTGTTTTGTATTGTATGTGTACACACTGGTAGATATGTGTTTTGTATTCTATGTGTACCCACTGGTAGATAGGTGTTTTGTATTGTATGTGTACCCAGTGGTAGATAGGTGTTTTGTATTGTATGTGTACACACTGGTAGATAGGTGTTTTGTATTGTATGTATACCCAGTGGTAGATAGGTGTTTTGTATTGTATGCGTACCCAGTGGTAGATAGGTGTTTTGTATTGTATGTGTACCCAGTGGTAGATAGGTGTTTTGTATTGTATGCGTACCCAGTGGTAGATAGGTGTTTTGTATTGTATGTGTACACACTGGTAGATAGGTGTTTTGTATTGTATGTGTACACACTGGTAGATAGGTGTTTTGTATTGTATGCGTACACACTGGTAGATAGGTGTTTTGTATTGTATGCATACCCAGTGGTAGATAGGTGTTTTGTATTGTATGTGTACACACTGGTAGATAGGTGTTTTGTATTGTATGCGTACCCACTGGTAGATTGGTGTTTTGTATTGTATGTGTACACACTGGTAGATAGGTGTTTTGTATTGTATGCATACCCAGTGGTAGATAGGTGTTTTGTATTGTATGTATACCCACTGGTAGATAGGTGTTTTGTATTGTATGCGTACACACTGGTAGATTGGTGTTTTGTATTGTATGTGTACACACTGGTAGATAGGTGTTTTGTATTGTATGTGTACCCAGTGGTAGATAGGTGTTTTGTATTGTATGCGTACCCAGTGGTAGATAGGTGTTTTGTATTGTATGTGTACACACTGGTAGATAGGTGTTTTGTATTGTATGCATACCCAGTGGTAGATAGGTGTTTTGTATTGTATGTATACCCACTGGTAGATAGGTGTTTTGTATTGTATGTGTACACACTGGTAGATAGGTGTTTTGTATTGTATGTGTACACACTGGTAGATAGGTATTTTGTATTGTATGTGTACCCAGTGGTATATAGGTGTTTTGTACTGTATGTGTACACACTGGTAGATAGGTGTTTTGTATTGTATGCGTACCCACTGGTAGATAGGTGTTTTGTATTGTATGTGTACACACTGGTAGATAGGTGTTTTGTATTGTATGTGTACACACTGGTAGATATGTGTTTTGTATTCTATGTGTACCCACTGGTAGATAGGTGTTTTGTATTGTATGTGTACCCAGTGGTAGATAGGTGTTTTGTATTGTATGTGTACACACTGGTAGATAGGTGTTTTGTATTGTATGTATACCCAGTGGTAGATAGGTGTTTTGTATTGTATGCGTACCCAGTGGTAGATAGGTGTTTTGTATTGTATGTGTACCCAGTGGTAGATAGGTGTTTTGTATTGTATGCGTACCCAGTGGTAGATAGGTGTTTTGTATTGTATGTGTACACACTGGTAGATAGGTGTTTTGTATTGTATGCATACCCAGTGGTAGATAGGTGTTTTGTATTGTATGTATACCCACTGGTAGATAGGTGTTTTGTATTGTATGCGTACACACTGGTAGATTGGTGTTTTGTATTGTATGTGTACACACTGGTAGATAGGTGTTTTGTATTGTATGCATACCCACTGGTAGATAGGTGTTTTGTATTGTATGTGTACACACTGGTAGATAGGTGTTTTGTATTGTATGCGTACCCACTGGTAGATTGGTGTTTTGTATTGTATGTGTACACACTGGTAGATAGGTGTTTTGTATTGTATGTGTACACACTGATAGATAGGTGTTTTGTATTGTATGCGTACCCACTGGTATATAGGTGTTTTGTATTGTATGCGTACACACTGGTAGATTGGTGTTTTGTATTGTATGTGTACACACTGGTAGATAGGTGTTTTGTATTGTATGTGTACACACTGGTAGATAGGTGTTTTGTATTGTATGCATACACACTGGTAGATAGGTGTTTTGTACTGTATGTGTACACACTGGTAGATAGGTGTTTTGTATTGTATGTGTACACACTGGTAGATAGGTGTTTTGTATTGTATGTGTACACACTGGTAGACAGGTGTTTTGTACTGTATGTGTACACACTGGTAGATAGGTGTTTTGTATTGTATGTGTACCCAGTGGTAGATAGGTGTTTTGTATTGTATGTGTACCCAGTGGTAGATAGGTGTTTTGTATTGTATGCGTACCCACTGGTAGATAGGTGTTTTGTATTGTATGTGTACACACTGGTAGATAGGTGTTTTGTATTGTATGTGTACACACTGGTAGATATGTGTTTTGTATTCTATGTGTACCCACTGGTAGATAGGTGTTTTGTATTGTATGTGTACCCAGTGGTAGATAGGTGTTTTGTATTGTATGTGTACACACTGGTAGATAGGTGTTTTGTATTGTATGTATACCCAGTGGTAGATAGGTGTTTTGTATTGTATGCGTACCCAGTGGTAGATAGGTGTTTTGTATTGTATGTGTACCCAGTGGTAGATAGGTGTTTTGTATTGTATGCGTACCCAGTGGTAGATAGGTGTTTTGTATTGTATGTGTACACACTGGTAGATAGGTGTTTTGTATTGTATGCATACCCAGTGGTAGATAGGTGTTTTGTATTGTATGTATACCCACTGGTAGATAGGTGTTTTGTATTGTATGCGTACACACTGGTAGATTGGTGTTTTGTATTGTATGTGTACACACTGGTAGATAGGTGTTTTGTATTGTATGCATACCCACTGGTAGATAGGTGTTTTGTATTGTATGTGTACACACTGGTAGATAGGTGTTTTGTATTGTATGCGTACCCACTGGTAGATTGGTGTTTTGTATTGTATGTGTACACACTGGTAGATAGGTGTTTTGTATTGTATGCGTACACACTGGTAGATTGGTGTTTTGTATTGTATGTGTACACACTGGTAGATAGGTGTTTTGTATTGTATGCATACCCACTGGTAGATAGGTGTTTTGTATTGTATGTGTACACACTGGTAGATAGGTGTTTTGTATTGTATGCGTACCCACTGGTAGATTGGTGTTTTGTATTGTATGTGTACACACTGGTAGATAGGTGTTTTGTATTGTATGTGTACACACTGATAGATAGGTGTTTTGTATTGTATGCGTACCCACTGGTATATAGGTGTTTTGTATTGTATGCGTACACACTGGTAGATTGGTGTTTTGTATTGTATGTGTACACACTGGTAGATAGGTGTTTTGTATTGTATGTGTACACACTGGTAGATAGGTGTTTTGTATTGTATGCATACACACTGGTAGATAGGTGTTTTGTACTGTATGTGTACACACTGGTAGATAGGTGTTTTGTATTGTATGTGTACACACTGGTAGATAGGTGTTTTGTATTGTATGTGTACACACTGGTAGATAGGTGTTTTGTACTGTATGTGTACACACTGGTAGATAGGTGTTTTGTATTGTATGTGTACCCAGTGGTAGATAGGTGTTTTGTATTGTATGTGTACCCAGTGGTAGATAGGTGTTTTGTATTGTATGCGTACCCACTGGTAGATAGGTGTTTTGTATTGTATGTGTACACACTGGTAGATAGGTGTTTTGTATTGTATGTGTACACACTGGTAGATATGTGTTTTGTATTCTATGTGTACCCACTGGTAGATAGGTGTTTTGTATTGTATGTGTACCCAGTGGTAGATAGGTGTTTTGTATTGTATGTGTACACACTGGTAGATAGGTGTTTTGTATTGTATGTATACCCAGTGGTAGATAGGTGTTTTGTATTGTATGCGTACCCAGTGGTAGATAGGTGTTTTGTATTGTATGTGTACCCAGTGGTAGATAGGTGTTTTGTATTGTATGCGTACCCAGTGGTAGATAGGTGTTTTGTATTGTATGTGTACACACTGGTAGATAGGTGTTTTGTATTGTATGCATACCCAGTGGTAGATAGGTGTTTTGTATTGTATGTATACCCACTGGTAGATAGGTGTTTTGTATTGTATGTGTACACACTGGTAGATAGGTGTTTTGTATTGTATGTGTACACACTGGTAGATAGGTATTTTGTATTGTATGTGTACCCAGTGGTATATAGGTGTTTTGTACTGTATGTGTACACACTGGTAGATAGGTGTTTTGTATTGTATGCGTACCCACTGGTAGATAGGTGTTTTGTCTCTAACTACACACCCTCAAGACCCCTACGCTCTGCATCTTCTGGCCGCCTCAGACCTACTCCTATCCAAGCTCCGGGAGGGTCATCAAAGAGAAGTCGCCTATTCTCAGTCCTTGCCCCACAATGGTGGAATGAACTACCCACCCCAGTTAGGACAGCCGAAACACGTCCAATCTTTCGCCGTCGACTAAAGACTCACTTCTTCAACCATTATCTGAATTAAAAAAAAAAAAAAAAAAAAAATCTAACCCTAACTAACCATACTGTCATGCACTTGTCCTAATAAACTAACCTACACTGTAGCACTCAACACTTTGATGAACATTGTTACTCAGCTGATAGAGTTGTGCTCTTCCTGATGGCTTGTCGTACAGAACTTGTAAGTCGCTTTGGATAAAAGCGTCAGCTAAATGACTAAATGTAAAAATGTAAAATGTAGATAGGTGTTTTGTATTGTATGTGTACACACTGGTAGATAGGTGTTTTGTATTGTATGTGTACACACTGGTAGATATGTGTTTTGTATTCTATGTGTACCCACTGGTAGATAGGTGTTTTGTATTGTATGTGTACCCAGTGGTAGATAGGTGTTTTGTATTGTATGTGTACACACTGGTAGATAGGTGTTTTGTATTGTATGTATACCCAGTGGTAGATAGGTGTTTTGTATTGTATGCGTACCCAGTGGTAGATAGGTGTTTTGTATTGTATGTGTACCCAGTGGTAGATAGGTGTTTTGTATTGTATGCGTACCCAGTGGTAGATAGGTGTTTTGTATTGTATGTGTACACACTGGTAGATAGGTGTTTTGTATTGTATGCATACCCAGTGGTAGATAGGTGTTTTGTATTGTATGTATACCCACTGGTAGATAGGTGTTTTGTATTGTATGTGTACACACTGGTAGATAGGTGTTTTGTATTGTATGTGTACACACTGGTAGATAGGTGTTTTGTACTGTATGTGTACACACTGGTAGATAGGTGTTTTGTATTGTATGTGTACCCAGTGGTAGATAGGTGTTTTGTATTGTATGTGTACCCAGTGGTAGATAGGTGTTTTGTATTGTATGCGTACCCACTGGTAGATAGGTGTTTTGTATTGTATGTGTACACACTGGTAGATAGGTGTTTTGTATTGTATGTGTACACACTGGTAGATATGTGTTTTGTATTCTATGTGTACCCACTGGTAGATAGGTGTTTTGTATTGTATGTGTACCCAGTGGTAGATAGGTGTTTTGTATTGTATGTGTACACACTGGTAGATAGGTGTTTTGTATTGTATGTATACCCAGTGGTAGATAGGTGTTTTGTATTGTATGCGTACCCAGTGGTAGATAGGTGTTTTGTATTGTATGTGTACCCAGTGGTAGATAGGTGTTTTGTATTGTATGCGTACCCAGTGGTAGATAGGTGTTTTGTATTGTATGTGTACACACTGGTAGATAGGTGTTTTGTATTGTATGTGTACACACTGGTAGATAGGTGTTTTGTATTGTATGCGTACACACTGGTAGATAGGTGTTTTGTATTGTATGCATACCCAGTGGTAGATAGGTGTTTTGTATTGTATGTGTACACACTGGTAGATAGGTGTTTTGTATTGTATGCGTACCCACTGGTAGATTGGTGTTTTGTATTGTATGTGTACACACTGGTAGATAGGTGTTTTGTATTGTATGCATACCCAGTGGTAGATAGGTGTTTTGTATTGTATGTATACCCACTGGTAGATAGGTGTTTTGTATTGTATGCGTACACACTGGTAGATTGGTGTTTTGTATTGTATGTGTACACACTGGTAGATAGGTGTTTTGTATTGTATGCATACCCACTGGTATATAGGTGTTTTGTATTGTATGTGTACACACTGGTAGATAGGTGTTTTGTATTGTATGCGTACCCACTGGTAGATTGGTGTTTTGTATTGTATGTGTACACACTGGTAGATAGGTGTTTTGTATTGTATGTGTACACACTGGTAGATAGGTGTTTTGTATTGTATGCGTACCCACTGGTATATAGGTGTTTTGTATTGTATGCGTACACACTGGTAGATAGGTGTTTTGTATTGTATGTGTACACACTGGTAGATAGGTGTTTTGTATTGTATGTGTACACACTGGTAGATAGGTGTTTTGTATTGTATGCGTACCCACTGGTAGATAGGTGTTTTGTATTGTATGTGTACACACTGGTAGATAGGTGTTTTGTATTGTATGTGTACACACTGGTAGATATGTGTTTTGTATTCTATGTGTACCCACTGGTAGATAGGTGTTTTGTATTGTATGTGTACCCAGTGGTAGATAGGTGTTTTGTATTGTATGTGTACACACTGGTAGATATGTGTTTTGTATTGTATGTATACCCAGTGGTAGATAGGTGTTTTGTATTGTATGCGTACCCAGTGGTAGATAGGTGTTTTGTATTGTATGTGTACCCAGTGGTAGATAGGTGTTTTGTACTGTATGTGTACACACTGGTAGATAGGTGTTTTGTATTGTATGTGTACACACTGGTAGATAGGTATTTTGTATTGTATGTGTACCCAGTGGTATATAGGTGTTTTGTACTGTATGTGTACACACTGGTAGATAGGTGTTTTGTACTGTATGTGTACCCACTGGTAGATAGGTGTTTTGTACTGTATGTGTACACACTGGTAGATAGGTGTTTTGTATTGTATGCGTACCCACTGGTAGATAGGTGTTTTGTATTGTATGTGTACACACTGGTAGATAGGTGTTTTGTATTGTATGTGTACACACTGGTAGATATGTGTTTTGTATTCTATGTGTACCCACTGGTAGATAGGTGTTTTGTATTGTATGTGTACCCAGTGGTAGATAGGTGTTTTGTATTGTATGTGTACACACTGGTAGATAGGTGTTTTGTATTGTATGTATACCCAGTGGTAGATAGGTGTTTTGTATTGTATGCGTACCCAGTGGTAGATAGGTGTTTTGTATTGTATGTGTACCCAGTGGTAGATAGGTGTTTTGTATTGTATGTGTACCCAGTGGTAGATAGGTGTTTTGTATTGTATGCGTACCCACTGGTAGATAGGTGTTTTGTATTGTATGTGTACACACTGGTAGATAGGTGTTTTGTATTGTATGTGTACACACTGGTAGATATGTGTTTTGTATTCTATGTGTACCCACTGGTAGATAGGTGTTTTGTATTGTATGTGTACCCAGTGGTAGATAGGTGTTTTGTATTGTATGTGTACACACTGGTAGATAGGTGTTTTGTATTGTATGTATACCCAGTGGTAGATAGGTGTTTTGTATTGTATGCGTACCCAGTGGTAGATAGGTGTTTTGTATTGTATGTGTACCCAGTGGTAGATAGGTGTTTTGTATTGTATGTGTACACACTGGTAGATAGGTGTTTTGTATTGTATGTGTACACACTGGTAGATATGTGTTTTGTATTCTATGTGTACCCACTGGTAGATAGGTGTTTTGTATTGTATGTGTACCCAGTGGTAGATAGGTGTTTTGTATTGTATGTGTACACACTGGTAGATAGGTGTTTTGTATTGTATGTATACCCAGTGGTAGATAGGTGTTTTGTATTGTATGCGTACCCAGTGGTAGATAGGTGTTTTGTATTGTATGTGTACCCAGTGGTAGATAGGTGTTTTGTATTGTATGCGTACCCAGTGGTAGATAGGTGTTTTGTATTGTATGTGTACACACTGGTAGATAGGTGTTTTGTATTGTATGCATACCCAGTGGTAGATAGGTGTTTTGTATTGTATGTATACCCACTGGTAGATAGGTGTTTTGTATTGTATGTGTACACACTGGTAGATAGGTGTTTTGTATTGTATGTGTACACACTGGTAGATAGGTGTTTTGTACTGTATGTGTACACACTGGTAGATAGGTGTTTTGTATTGTATGTGTACCCAGTGGTAGATAGGTGTTTTGTATTGTATGTGTACCCAGTGGTAGATAGGTGTTTTGTATTGTATGCGTACCCACTGGTAGATAGGTGTTTTGTATTGTATGTGTACACACTGGTAGATAGGTGTTTTGTATTGTATGTGTACACACTGGTAGATATGTGTTTTGTATTCTATGTGTACCCACTGGTAGATAGGTGTTTTGTATTGTATGTGTACCCAGTGGTAGATAGGTGTTTTGTATTGTATGTGTACACACTGGTAGATAGGTGTTTTGTATTGTATGTATACCCAGTGGTAGATAGGTGTTTTGTATTGTATGCGTACCCAGTGGTAGATAGGTGTTTTGTATTGTATGTGTACCCAGTGGTAGATAGGTGTTTTGTATTGTATGCGTACCCAGTGGTAGATAGGTGTTTTGTATTGTATGTGTACACACTGGTAGATAGGTGTTTTGTATTGTATGTGTACACACTGGTAGATAGGTGTTTTGTATTGTATGCGTACACACTGGTAGATAGGTGTTTTGTATTGTATGCATACCCAGTGGTAGATAGGTGTTTTGTATTGTATGTGTACACACTGGTAGATAGGTGTTTTGTATTGTATGCGTACCCACTGGTAGATTGGTGTTTTGTATTGTATGTGTACACACTGGTAGATAGGTGTTTTGTATTGTATGCATACCCAGTGGTAGATAGGTGTTTTGTATTGTATGTATACCCACTGGTAGATAGGTGTTTTGTATTGTATGCGTACACACTGGTAGATTGGTGTTTTGTATTGTATGTGTACACACTGGTAGATAGGTGTTTTGTATTGTATGCATACCCACTGGTATATAGGTGTTTTGTATTGTATGTGTACACACTGGTAGATAGGTGTTTTGTATTGTATGCGTACCCACTGGTAGATTGGTGTTTTGTATTGTATGTGTACACACTGGTAGATAGGTGTTTTGTATTGTATGTGTACACACTGGTAGATAGGTGTTTTGTATTGTATGCGTACCCACTGGTATATAGGTGTTTTGTATTGTATGCGTACACACTGGTAGATAGGTGTTTTGTATTGTATGTGTACACACTGGTAGATAGGTGTTTTGTATTGTATGTGTACACACTGGTAGATAGGTGTTTTGTATTGTATGCGTACCCACTGGTAGATAGGTGTTTTGTATTGTATGTGTACACACTGGTAGATAGGTGTTTTGTATTGTATGTGTACACACTGGTAGATATGTGTTTTGTATTCTATGTGTACCCACTGGTAGATAGGTGTTTTGTATTGTATGTGTACCCAGTGGTAGATAGGTGTTTTGTATTGTATGTGTACACACTGGTAGATATGTGTTTTGTATTGTATGTATACCCAGTGGTAGATAGGTGTTTTGTATTGTATGCGTACCCAGTGGTAGATAGGTGTTTTGTATTGTATGTGTACCCAGTGGTAGATAGGTGTTTTGTACTGTATGTGTACACACTGGTAGATAGGTGTTTTGTATTGTATGTGTACACACTGGTAGATAGGTATTTTGTATTGTATGTGTACCCAGTGGTATATAGGTGTTTTGTACTGTATGTGTACACACTGGTAGATAGGTGTTTTGTACTGTATGTGTACCCACTGGTAGATAGGTGTTTTGTACTGTATGTGTACACACTGGTAGATAGGTGTTTTGTATTGTATGCGTACCCACTGGTAGATAGGTGTTTTGTATTGTATGTGTACACACTGGTAGATAGGTGTTTTGTATTGTATGTGTACACACTGGTAGATATGTGTTTTGTATTCTATGTGTACCCACTGGTAGATAGGTGTTTTGTATTGTATGTGTACCCAGTGGTAGATAGGTGTTTTGTATTGTATGTGTACACACTGGTAGATAGGTGTTTTGTATTGTATGTATACCCAGTGGTAGATAGGTGTTTTGTATTGTATGCGTACCCAGTGGTAGATAGGTGTTTTGTATTGTATGTGTACCCAGTGGTAGATAGGTGTTTTGTATTGTATGCGTACCCAGTGGTAGATAGGTGTTTTGTATTGTATGTGTACACACTGGTAGATAGGTGTTTTGTATTGTATGCATACCCAGTGGTAGATAGGTGTTTTGTATTGTATGTATACCCACTGGTAGATAGGTGTTTTGTATTGTATGCGTACACACTGGTAGATTGGTGTTTTGTATTGTATGTGTACACACTGGTAGATAGGTGTTTTGTATTGTATGCATACCCACTGGTAGATAGGTGTTTTGTATTGTATGTGTACACACTGGTAGATAGGTGTTTTGTATTGTATGCGTACCCACTGGTAGATTGGTGTTTTGTATTGTATGTGTACACACTGGTAGATAGGTGTTTTGTATTGTATGTGTACACACTGATAGATAGGTGTTTTGTATTGTATGCGTACCCACTGGTATATAGGTGTTTTGTATTGTATGCGTACACACTGGTAGATTGGTGTTTTGTATTGTATGTGTACACACTGGTAGATAGGTGTTTTGTATTGTATGTGTACACACTGGTAGATAGGTGTTTTGTATTGTATGCATACACACTGGTAGATAGGTGTTTTGTACTGTATGTGTACACACTGGTAGATAGGTGTTTTGTATTGTATGTGTACACACTGGTAGATAGGTGTTTTGTATTGTATGTGTACACACTGGTAGATAGGTGTTTTGTACTGTATGTGTACACACTGGTAGATAGGTGTTTTGTATTGTATGTGTACCCAGTGGTAGATAGGTGTTTTGTATTGTATGTGTACCCAGTGGTAGATAGGTGTTTTGTATTGTATGCGTACCCACTGGTAGATAGGTGTTTTGTATTGTATGTGTACACACTGGTAGATAGGTGTTTTGTATTGTATGTGTACACACTGGTAGATATGTGTTTTGTATTCTATGTGTACCCACTGGTAGATAGGTGTTTTGTATTGTATGTGTACCCAGTGGTAGATAGGTGTTTTGTATTGTATGTGTACACACTGGTAGATAGGTGTTTTGTATTGTATGTATACCCAGTGGTAGATAGGTGTTTTGTATTGTATGCGTACCCAGTGGTAGATAGGTGTTTTGTATTGTATGTGTACCCAGTGGTAGATAGGTGTTTTGTATTGTATGCGTACCCAGTGGTAGATAGGTGTTTTGTATTGTATGTGTACACACTGGTAGATAGGTGTTTTGTATTGTATGCATACCCAGTGGTAGATAGGTGTTTTGTATTGTATGTATACCCACTGGTAGATAGGTGTTTTGTATTGTATGTGTACACACTGGTAGATAGGTGTTTTGTATTGTATGTGTACACACTGGTAGATAGGTATTTTGTATTGTATGTGTACCCAGTGGTATATAGGTGTTTTGTACTGTATGTGTACACACTGGTAGATAGGTGTTTTGTATTGTATGCGTACCCACTGGTAGATAGGTGTTTTGTATTGTATGTGTACACACTGGTAGATAGGTGTTTTGTATTGTATGTGTACACACTGGTAGATATGTGTTTTGTATTCTATGTGTACCCACTGGTAGATAGGTGTTTTGTATTGTATGTGTACCCAGTGGTAGATAGGTGTTTTGTATTGTATGTGTACACACTGGTAGATAGGTGTTTTGTATTGTATGTATACCCAGTGGTAGATAGGTGTTTTGTATTGTATGCGTACCCAGTGGTAGATAGGTGTTTTGTATTGTATGTGTACCCAGTGGTAGATAGGTGTTTTGTATTGTATGCGTACCCAGTGGTAGATAGGTGTTTTGTATTGTATGTGTACACACTGGTAGATAGGTGTTTTGTATTGTATGCATACCCAGTGGTAGATAGGTGTTTTGTATTGTATGTATACCCACTGGTAGATAGGTGTTTTGTATTGTATGCGTACACACTGGTAGATTGGTGTTTTGTATTGTATGTGTACACACTGGTAGATAGGTGTTTTGTATTGTATGCATACCCACTGGTAGATAGGTGTTTTGTATTGTATGTGTACACACTGGTAGATAGGTGTTTTGTATTGTATGCGTACCCACTGGTAGATTGGTGTTTTGTATTGTATGTGTACACACTGGTAGATAGGTGTTTTGTATTGTATGTGTACACACTGATAGATAGGTGTTTTGTATTGTATGCGTACCCACTGGTATATAGGTGTTTTGTATTGTATGCGTACACACTGGTAGATTGGTGTTTTGTATTGTATGTGTACACACTGGTAGATAGGTGTTTTGTATTGTATGTGTACACACTGGTAGATAGGTGTTTTGTATTGTATGCATACACACTGGTAGATAGGTGTTTTGTACTGTATGTGTACACACTGGTAGATAGGTGTTTTGTATTGTATGTGTACACACTGGTAGATAGGTGTTTTGTATTGTATGTGTACACACTGGTAGACAGGTGTTTTGTACTGTATGTGTACACACTGGTAGATAGGTGTTTTGTATTGTATGTGTACCCAGTGGTAGATAGGTGTTTTGTATTGTATGTGTACCCAGTGGTAGATAGGTGTTTTGTATTGTATGCGTACCCACTGGTAGATAGGTGTTTTGTATTGTATGTGTACACACTGGTAGATAGGTGTTTTGTATTGTATGTGTACACACTGGTAGATATGTGTTTTGTATTCTATGTGTACCCACTGGTAGATAGGTGTTTTGTATTGTATGTGTACCCAGTGGTAGATAGGTGTTTTGTATTGTATGTGTACACACTGGTAGATAGGTGTTTTGTATTGTATGTATACCCAGTGGTAGATAGGTGTTTTGTATTGTATGCGTACCCAGTGGTAGATAGGTGTTTTGTATTGTATGTGTACCCAGTGGTAGATAGGTGTTTTGTATTGTATGCGTACCCAGTGGTAGATAGGTGTTTTGTATTGTATGTGTACACACTGGTAGATAGGTGTTTTGTATTGTATGCATACCCAGTGGTAGATAGGTGTTTTGTATTGTATGTATACCCACTGGTAGATAGGTGTTTTGTATTGTATGCGTACACACTGGTAGATTGGTGTTTTGTATTGTATGTGTACACACTGGTAGATAGGTGTTTTGTATTGTATGCATACCCACTGGTAGATAGGTGTTTTGTATTGTATGTGTACACACTGGTAGATAGGTGTTTTGTATTGTATGCGTACCCACTGGTAGATTGGTGTTTTGTATTGTATGTGTACACACTGGTAGATAGGTGTTTTGTATTGTATGTGTACACACTGATAGATAGGTGTTTTGTATTGTATGCGTACCCACTGGTATATAGGTGTTTTGTATTGTATGCGTACACACTGGTAGATTGGTGTTTTGTATTGTATGTGTACACACTGGTAGATAGGTGTTTTGTATTGTATGTGTACACACTGGTAGATATGTGTTTTGTACTGTATGTGTACACACTGGTAGATAGGTGTTTTGTATTGTATGTGTACCCAGTGGTAGATAGGTGTTTTGTATTGTATGCGTACCCAGTGGTAGATAGGTGTTTTGTATTGTATGTGTACCCAGTGGTAGATAGGTGTTTTGTATTGTATGCGTACCCAGTGGTAGATAGGTGTTTTGTATTGTATGTGTACACACTGGTAGATAGGTGTTTTGTATTGTATGCATACCCAGTGGTAGATAGGTGTTTTGTATTTTATGTGTACACACTGGTAGATAGGTGTTTTGTATTGTATGTGTACACACTGGTAGATAGGTGTTTTGTATTGTATGTGTACCCAGTGGTAGATAGGTGTTTTGTACTGTATGTGTACACACTGGTATAGGTGTTTTGTATTGTATGTGTACACACTGGTAGATAGGTGTTTTGTATTGTATGTGTACCCAGTGGTAGATAGGTGTTTTGTACTGTATGTGTACACACTGGTAGATAGGTGTTTTGTACTGTATGTGTACCCACTGGTAGATAGGTGTTTTGTACTGTATGTGTACACACTGGTAGATAGGTGTTTTGTATTGTATGCGTACCCACTGGTAGATAGGTGTTTTGTATTGTATGTGTACACACTGGTAGATAGGTGTTTTGTATTGTATGTGTACACACTGGTAGATAGGTGTTTTGTATTCTATGTGTACCCACTGGTAGATAGGTGTTTTGTATTGTATGTGTACCCAGTGGTAGATAGGTGTTTTGTATTGTATGTGTACACACTGGTAGATAGGTGTTTTGTATTGTATGTGTACACACTGGTAGATAGGTGTTTTGTATTGTATGCGTACCCAGTGGTAGATAGGTGTTTTGTATTGTATGTGTACCCAGTGGTAGATAGGTGTTTTGTATTGTATGTGTACACACTGGTAGATAGGTGTTTTGCATTGTATGTGTACCCAGTGGTAGATAGGTGTTTTGTATTGTATGTGTACACACTGGTAGATAGGTGTTTTGTATTGTATGCATACACACTGGTAGATAGGTGTTTTGTACTGTATGTGTACACACTGGTAGATAGGTGTTTTGTATTGTATGTGTACACACTGGTAGATAGGTGTTTTGTATTGTATGTGTACACACTGGTAGATAGGTGTTTTGTACTGTATGTGTACACACTGGTAGATAGGTGTTTTGTATTGTATGTGTACCCAGTGGTAGATAGGTGTTTTGTATTGTATGTGTACCCAGTGGTAGATAGGTGTTTTGTATTGTATGCGTACCCACTGGTAGATAGGTGTTTTGTATTGTATGTGTACACACTGGTAGATAGGTGTTTTGTATTGTATGTGTACACACTGGTAGATATGTGTTTTGTATTCTATGTGTACCCACTGGTAGATAGGTGTTTTGTATTGTATGTGTACCCAGTGGTAGATAGGTGTTTTGTATTGTATGTGTACACACTGGTAGATAGGTGTTTTGTATTGTATGTATACCCAGTGGTAGATAGGTGTTTTGTATTGTATGCGTACCCAGTGGTAGATAGGTGTTTTGTATTGTATGTGTACCCAGTGGTAGATAGGTGTTTTGTATTGTATGCGTACCCAGTGGTAGATAGGTGTTTTGTATTGTATGTGTACACACTGGTAGATAGGTGTTTTGTATTGTATGCATACCCAGTGGTAGATAGGTGTTTTGTATTGTATGTATACCCACTGGTAGATAGGTGTTTTGTATTGTATGTGTACACACTGGTAGATAGGTGTTTTGTATTGTATGTGTACACACTGGTAGATAGGTATTTTGTATTGTATGTGTACCCAGTGGTATATAGGTGTTTTGTACTGTATGTGTACACACTGGTAGATAGGTGTTTTGTATTGTATGCGTACCCACTGGTAGATAGGTGTTTTGTATTGTATGTGTACACACTGGTAGATAGGTGTTTTGTATTGTATGTGTACACACTGGTAGATATGTGTTTTGTATTCTATGTGTACCCACTGGTAGATAGGTGTTTTGTATTGTATGTGTACCCAGTGGTAGATAGGTGTTTTGTATTGTATGTGTACACACTGGTAGATAGGTGTTTTGTATTGTATGTATACCCAGTGGTAGATAGGTGTTTTGTATTGTATGCGTACCCAGTGGTAGATAGGTGTTTTGTATTGTATGTGTACCCAGTGGTAGATAGGTGTTTTGTATTGTATGCGTACCCAGTGGTAGATAGGTGTTTTGTATTGTATGTGTACACACTGGTAGATAGGTGTTTTGTATTGTATGCATACCCAGTGGTAGATAGGTGTTTTGTATTGTATGTATACCCACTGGTAGATAGGTGTTTTGTATTGTATGTGTACACACTGGTAGATAGGTGTTTTGTATTGTATGTGTACACACTGGTAGATAGGTGTTTTGTACTGTATGTGTACACACTGGTAGATAGGTGTTTTGTATTGTATGTGTACCCAGTGGTAGATAGGTGTTTTGTATTGTATGTGTACCCAGTGGTAGATAGGTGTTTTGTATTGTATGCGTACCCACTGGTAGATAGGTGTTTTGTATTGTATGTGTACACACTGGTAGATAGGTGTTTTGTATTGTATGTGTACACACTGGTAGATATGTGTTTTGTATTCTATGTGTACCCACTGGTAGATAGGTGTTTTGTATTGTATGTGTACCCAGTGGTAGATAGGTGTTTTGTATTGTATGTGTACACACTGGTAGATAGGTGTTTTGTATTGTATGTATACCCAGTGGTAGATAGGTGTTTTGTATTGTATGCGTACCCAGTGGTAGATAGGTGTTTTGTATTGTATGTGTACCCAGTGGTAGATAGGTGTTTTGTATTGTATGCGTACCCAGTGGTAGATAGGTGTTTTGTATTGTATGTGTACACACTGGTAGATAGGTGTTTTGTATTGTATGTGTACACACTGGTAGATAGGTGTTTTGTATTGTATGCGTACACACTGGTAGATAGGTGTTTTGTATTGTATGCATACCCAGTGGTAGATAGGTGTTTTGTATTGTATGTGTACACACTGGTAGATAGGTGTTTTGTATTGTATGCGTACCCACTGGTAGATTGGTGTTTTGTATTGTATGTGTACACACTGGTAGATAGGTGTTTTGTATTGTATGCATACCCAGTGGTAGATAGGTGTTTTGTATTGTATGTATACCCACTGGTAGATAGGTGTTTTGTATTGTATGCGTACACACTGGTAGATTGGTGTTTTGTATTGTATGTGTACACACTGGTAGATAGGTGTTTTGTATTGTATGCATACCCACTGGTATATAGGTGTTTTGTATTGTATGTGTACACACTGGTAGATAGGTGTTTTGTATTGTATGCGTACCCACTGGTAGATTGGTGTTTTGTATTGTATGTGTACACACTGGTAGATAGGTGTTTTGTATTGTATGTGTACACACTGGTAGATAGGTGTTTTGTATTGTATGCGTACCCACTGGTATATAGGTGTTTTGTATTGTATGCGTACACACTGGTAGATAGGTGTTTTGTATTGTATGTGTACACACTGGTAGATAGGTGTTTTGTATTGTATGTGTACACACTGGTAGATAGGTGTTTTGTATTGTATGCGTACCCACTGGTAGATAGGTGTTTTGTATTGTATGTGTACACACTGGTAGATAGGTGTTTTGTATTGTATGTGTACACACTGGTAGATATGTGTTTTGTATTCTATGTGTACCCACTGGTAGATAGGTGTTTTGTATTGTATGTGTACCCAGTGGTAGATAGGTGTTTTGTATTGTATGTGTACACACTGGTAGATATGTGTTTTGTATTGTATGTATACCCAGTGGTAGATAGGTGTTTTGTATTGTATGCGTACCCAGTGGTAGATAGGTGTTTTGTATTGTATGTGTACCCAGTGGTAGATAGGTGTTTTGTACTGTATGTGTACACACTGGTAGATAGGTGTTTTGTATTGTATGTGTACACACTGGTAGATAGGTATTTTGTATTGTATGTGTACCCAGTGGTATATAGGTGTTTTGTACTGTATGTGTACACACTGGTAGATAGGTGTTTTGTACTGTATGTGTACCCACTGGTAGATAGGTGTTTTGTACTGTATGTGTACACACTGGTAGATAGGTGTTTTGTATTGTATGCGTACCCACTGGTAGATAGGTGTTTTGTATTGTATGTGTACACACTGGTAGATAGGTGTTTTGTATTGTATGTGTACACACTGGTAGATATGTGTTTTGTATTCTATGTGTACCCACTGGTAGATAGGTGTTTTGTATTGTATGTGTACCCAGTGGTAGATAGGTGTTTTGTATTGTATGTGTACACACTGGTAGATAGGTGTTTTGTATTGTATGTATACCCAGTGGTAGATAGGTGTTTTGTATTGTATGCGTACCCAGTGGTAGATAGGTGTTTTGTATTGTATGTGTACCCAGTGGTAGATAGGTGTTTTGTATTGTATGTGTACCCAGTGGTAGATAGGTGTTTTGTATTGTATGCGTACCCACTGGTAGATAGGTGTTTTGTATTGTATGTGTACACACTGGTAGATAGGTGTTTTGTATTGTATGTGTACACACTGGTAGATATGTGTTTTGTATTCTATGTGTACCCACTGGTAGATAGGTGTTTTGTATTGTATGTGTACCCAGTGGTAGATAGGTGTTTTGTATTGTATGTGTACACACTGGTAGATAGGTGTTTTGTATTGTATGTATACCCAGTGGTAGATAGGTGTTTTGTATTGTATGCGTACCCAGTGGTAGATAGGTGTTTTGTATTGTATGTGTACCCAGTGGTAGATAGGTGTTTTGTATTGTATGTGTACACACTGGTAGATAGGTGTTTTGTATTGTATGTGTACACACTGGTAGATATGTGTTTTGTATTCTATGTGTACCCACTGGTAGATAGGTGTTTTGTATTGTATGTGTACCCAGTGGTAGATAGGTGTTTTGTATTGTATGTGTACACACTGGTAGATAGGTGTTTTGTATTGTATGTATACCCAGTGGTAGATAGGTGTTTTGTATTGTATGCGTACCCAGTGGTAGATAGGTGTTTTGTATTGTATGTGTACCCAGTGGTAGATAGGTGTTTTGTATTGTATGCGTACCCAGTGGTAGATAGGTGTTTTGTATTGTATGTGTACACACTGGTAGATAGGTGTTTTGTATTGTATGCATACCCAGTGGTAGATAGGTGTTTTGTATTGTATGTATACCCACTGGTAGATAGGTGTTTTGTATTGTATGTGTACACACTGGTAGATAGGTGTTTTGTATTGTATGTGTACACACTGGTAGATAGGTGTTTTGTACTGTATGTGTACACACTGGTAGATAGGTGTTTTGTATTGTATGTGTACCCAGTGGTAGATAGGTGTTTTGTATTGTATGTGTACCCAGTGGTAGATAGGTGTTTTGTATTGTATGCGTACCCACTGGTAGATAGGTGTTTTGTATTGTATGTGTACACACTGGTAGATAGGTGTTTTGTATTGTATGTGTACACACTGGTAGATATGTGTTTTGTATTCTATGTGTACCCACTGGTAGATAGGTGTTTTGTATTGTATGTGTACCCAGTGGTAGATAGGTGTTTTGTATTGTATGTGTACACACTGGTAGATAGGTGTTTTGTATTGTATGTATACCCAGTGGTAGATAGGTGTTTTGTATTGTATGCGTACCCAGTGGTAGATAGGTGTTTTGTATTGTATGTGTACCCAGTGGTAGATAGGTGTTTTGTATTGTATGCGTACCCAGTGGTAGATAGGTGTTTTGTATTGTATGTGTACACACTGGTAGATAGGTGTTTTGTATTGTATGTGTACACACTGGTAGATAGGTGTTTTGTATTGTATGCGTACACACTGGTAGATAGGTGTTTTGTATTGTATGCATACCCAGTGGTAGATAGGTGTTTTGTATTGTATGTGTACACACTGGTAGATAGGTGTTTTGTATTGTATGCGTACCCACTGGTAGATTGGTGTTTTGTATTGTATGTGTACACACTGGTAGATAGGTGTTTTGTATTGTATGCATACCCAGTGGTAGATAGGTGTTTTGTATTGTATGTATACCCACTGGTAGATAGGTGTTTTGTATTGTATGCGTACACACTGGTAGATTGGTGTTTTGTATTGTATGTGTACACACTGGTAGATAGGTGTTTTGTATTGTATGCATACCCACTGGTATATAGGTGTTTTGTATTGTATGTGTACACACTGGTAGATAGGTGTTTTGTATTGTATGCGTACCCACTGGTAGATTGGTGTTTTGTATTGTATGTGTACACACTGGTAGATAGGTGTTTTGTATTGTATGTGTACACACTGGTAGATAGGTGTTTTGTATTGTATGCGTACCCACTGGTATATAGGTGTTTTGTATTGTATGCGTACACACTGGTAGATAGGTGTTTTGTATTGTATGTGTACACACTGGTAGATAGGTGTTTTGTATTGTATGTGTACACACTGGTAGATAGGTGTTTTGTATTGTATGCGTACCCACTGGTAGATAGGTGTTTTGTATTGTATGTGTACACACTGGTAGATAGGTGTTTTGTATTGTATGTGTACACACTGGTAGATATGTGTTTTGTATTCTATGTGTACCCACTGGTAGATAGGTGTTTTGTATTGTATGTGTACCCAGTGGTAGATAGGTGTTTTGTATTGTATGTGTACACACTGGTAGATATGTGTTTTGTATTGTATGTATACCCAGTGGTAGATAGGTGTTTTGTATTGTATGCGTACCCAGTGGTAGATAGGTGTTTTGTATTGTATGTGTACCCAGTGGTAGATAGGTGTTTTGTACTGTATGTGTACACACTGGTAGATAGGTGTTTTGTATTGTATGTGTACACACTGGTAGATAGGTATTTTGTATTGTATGTGTACCCAGTGGTATATAGGTGTTTTGTACTGTATGTGTACACACTGGTAGATAGGTGTTTTGTACTGTATGTGTACCCACTGGTAGATAGGTGTTTTGTACTGTATGTGTACACACTGGTAGATAGGTGTTTTGTATTGTATGCGTACCCACTGGTAGATAGGTGTTTTGTATTGTATGTGTACACACTGGTAGATAGGTGTTTTGTATTGTATGTGTACACACTGGTAGATATGTGTTTTGTATTCTATGTGTACCCACTGGTAGATAGGTGTTTTGTATTGTATGTGTACCCAGTGGTAGATAGGTGTTTTGTATTGTATGTGTACACACTGGTAGATAGGTGTTTTGTATTGTATGTATACCCAGTGGTAGATAGGTGTTTTGTATTGTATGCGTACCCAGTGGTAGATAGGTGTTTTGTATTGTATGTGTACCCAGTGGTAGATAGGTGTTTTGTATTGTATGCGTACCCAGTGGTAGATAGGTGTTTTGTATTGTATGTGTACACACTGGTAGATAGGTGTTTTGTATTGTATGCATACCCAGTGGTAGATAGGTGTTTTGTATTGTATGTATACCCACTGGTAGATAGGTGTTTTGTATTGTATGCGTACACACTGGTAGATTGGTGTTTTGTATTGTATGTGTACACACTGGTAGATAGGTGTTTTGTATTGTATGCATACCCACTGGTAGATAGGTGTTTTGTATTGTATGTGTACACACTGGTAGATAGGTGTTTTGTATTGTATGCGTACCCACTGGTAGATTGGTGTTTTGTATTGTATGTGTACACACTGGTAGATAGGTGTTTTGTATTGTATGTGTACACACTGATAGATAGGTGTTTTGTATTGTATGCGTACCCACTGGTATATAGGTGTTTTGTATTGTATGCGTACACACTGGTAGATTGGTGTTTTGTATTGTATGTGTACACACTGGTAGATAGGTGTTTTGTATTGTATGTGTACACACTGGTAGATAGGTGTTTTGTATTGTATGCATACACACTGGTAGATAGGTGTTTTGTACTGTATGTGTACACACTGGTAGATAGGTGTTTTGTATTGTATGTGTACACACTGGTAGATAGGTGTTTTGTATTGTATGTGTACACACTGGTAGATAGGTGTTTTGTACTGTATGTGTACACACTGGTAGATAGGTGTTTTGTATTGTATGTGTACCCAGTGGTAGATAGGTGTTTTGTATTGTATGTGTACCCAGTGGTAGATAGGTGTTTTGTATTGTATGCGTACCCACTGGTAGATAGGTGTTTTGTATTGTATGTGTACACACTGGTAGATAGGTGTTTTGTATTGTATGTGTACACACTGGTAGATATGTGTTTTGTATTCTATGTGTACCCACTGGTAGATAGGTGTTTTGTATTGTATGTGTACCCAGTGGTAGATAGGTGTTTTGTATTGTATGTGTACACACTGGTAGATAGGTGTTTTGTATTGTATGTATACCCAGTGGTAGATAGGTGTTTTGTATTGTATGCGTACCCAGTGGTAGATAGGTGTTTTGTATTGTATGTGTACCCAGTGGTAGATAGGTGTTTTGTATTGTATGCGTACCCAGTGGTAGATAGGTGTTTTGTATTGTATGTGTACACACTGGTAGATAGGTGTTTTGTATTGTATGCATACCCAGTGGTAGATAGGTGTTTTGTATTGTATGTATACCCACTGGTAGATAGGTGTTTTGTATTGTATGTGTACACACTGGTAGATAGGTGTTTTGTATTGTATGTGTACACACTGGTAGATAGGTATTTTGTATTGTATGTGTACCCAGTGGTATATAGGTGTTTTGTACTGTATGTGTACACACTGGTAGATAGGTGTTTTGTATTGTATGCGTACCCACTGGTAGATAGGTGTTTTGTATTGTATGTGTACACACTGGTAGATAGGTGTTTTGTATTGTATGTGTACACACTGGTAGATATGTGTTTTGTATTCTATGTGTACCCACTGGTAGATAGGTGTTTTGTATTGTATGTGTACCCAGTGGTAGATAGGTGTTTTGTATTGTATGTGTACACACTGGTAGATAGGTGTTTTGTATTGTATGTATACCCAGTGGTAGATAGGTGTTTTGTATTGTATGCGTACCCAGTGGTAGATAGGTGTTTTGTATTGTATGTGTACCCAGTGGTAGATAGGTGTTTTGTATTGTATGCGTACCCAGTGGTAGATAGGTGTTTTGTATTGTATGTGTACACACTGGTAGATAGGTGTTTTGTATTGTATGCATACCCAGTGGTAGATAGGTGTTTTGTATTGTATGTATACCCACTGGTAGATAGGTGTTTTGTATTGTATGCGTACACACTGGTAGATTGGTGTTTTGTATTGTATGTGTACACACTGGTAGATAGGTGTTTTGTATTGTATGCATACCCACTGGTAGATAGGTGTTTTGTATTGTATGTGTACACACTGGTAGATAGGTGTTTTGTATTGTATGCGTACCCACTGGTAGATTGGTGTTTTGTATTGTATGTGTACACACTGGTAGATAGGTGTTTTGTATTGTATGTGTACACACTGATAGATAGGTGTTTTGTATTGTATGCGTACCCACTGGTATATAGGTGTTTTGTATTGTATGCGTACACACTGGTAGATTGGTGTTTTGTATTGTATGTGTACACACTGGTAGATAGGTGTTTTGTATTGTATGTGTACACACTGGTAGATAGGTGTTTTGTATTGTATGCATACACACTGGTAGATAGGTGTTTTGTACTGTATGTGTACACACTGGTAGATAGGTGTTTTGTATTGTATGTGTACACACTGGTAGATAGGTGTTTTGTATTGTATGTGTACACACTGGTAGACAGGTGTTTTGTACTGTATGTGTACACACTGGTAGATAGGTGTTTTGTATTGTATGTGTACCCAGTGGTAGATAGGTGTTTTGTATTGTATGTGTACCCAGTGGTAGATAGGTGTTTTGTATTGTATGCGTACCCACTGGTAGATAGGTGTTTTGTATTGTATGTGTACACACTGGTAGATAGGTGTTTTGTATTGTATGTGTACACACTGGTAGATATGTGTTTTGTATTCTATGTGTACCCACTGGTAGATAGGTGTTTTGTATTGTATGTGTACCCAGTGGTAGATAGGTGTTTTGTATTGTATGTGTACACACTGGTAGATAGGTGTTTTGTATTGTATGTATACCCAGTGGTAGATAGGTGTTTTGTATTGTATGCGTACCCAGTGGTAGATAGGTGTTTTGTATTGTATGTGTACCCAGTGGTAGATAGGTGTTTTGTATTGTATGCGTACCCAGTGGTAGATAGGTGTTTTGTATTGTATGTGTACACACTGGTAGATAGGTGTTTTGTATTGTATGCATACCCAGTGGTAGATAGGTGTTTTGTATTGTATGTATACCCACTGGTAGATAGGTGTTTTGTATTGTATGCGTACACACTGGTAGATTGGTGTTTTGTATTGTATGTGTACACACTGGTAGATAGGTGTTTTGTATTGTATGCATACCCACTGGTAGATAGGTGTTTTGTATTGTATGTGTACACACTGGTAGATAGGTGTTTTGTATTGTATGCGTACCCACTGGTAGATTGGTGTTTTGTATTGTATGTGTACACACTGGTAGATAGGTGTTTTGTATTGTATGTGTACACACTGATAGATAGGTGTTTTGTATTGTATGCGTACCCACTGGTATATAGGTGTTTTGTATTGTATGCGTACACACTGGTAGATTGGTGTTTTGTATTGTATGTGTACACACTGGTAGATAGGTGTTTTGTATTGTATGTGTACACACTGGTAGATATGTGTTTTGTACTGTATGTGTACACACTGGTAGATAGGTGTTTTGTATTGTATGTGTACCCAGTGGTAGATAGGTGTTTTGTATTGTATGCGTACCCAGTGGTAGATAGGTGTTTTGTATTGTATGTGTACCCAGTGGTAGATAGGTGTTTTGTATTGTATGCGTACCCAGTGGTAGATAGGTGTTTTGTATTGTATGTGTACACACTGGTAGATAGGTGTTTTGTATTGTATGCATACCCAGTGGTAGATAGGTGTTTTGTATTTTATGTGTACACACTGGTAGATAGGTGTTTTGTATTGTATGTGTACACACTGGTAGATAGGTGTTTTGTATTGTATGTGTACCCAGTGGTAGATAGGTGTTTTGTACTGTATGTGTACACACTGGTATAGGTGTTTTGTATTGTATGTGTACACACTGGTAGATAGGTGTTTTGTATTGTATGTGTACCCAGTGGTAGATAGGTGTTTTGTACTGTATGTGTACACACTGGTAGATAGGTGTTTTGTACTGTATGTGTACCCACTGGTAGATAGGTGTTTTGTACTGTATGTGTACACACTGGTAGATAGGTGTTTTGTATTGTATGCGTACCCACTGGTAGATAGGTGTTTTGTATTGTATGTGTACACACTGGTAGATAGGTGTTTTGTATTGTATGTGTACACACTGGTAGATAGGTGTTTTGTATTCTATGTGTACCCACTGGTAGATAGGTGTTTTGTATTGTATGTGTACCCAGTGGTAGATAGGTGTTTTGTATTGTATGTGTACACACTGGTAGATAGGTGTTTTGTATTGTATGTGTACACACTGGTAGATAGGTGTTTTGTATTGTATGCGTACCCAGTGGTAGATAGGTGTTTTGTATTGTATGTGTACCCAGTGGTAGATAGGTGTTTTGTATTGTATGTGTACACACTGGTAGATAGGTGTTTTGCATTGTATGTGTACCCAGTGGTAGATAGGTGTTTTGTATTGTATGTGTACACACTGGTAGATAGGTGTTTTGTATTGTATGCATACACACTGGTAGATAGGTGTTTTGTACTGTATGTGTACACACTGGTAGATAGGTGTTTTGTATTGTATGTGTACACACTGGTAGATAGGTGTTTTGTATTGTATGTGTACACACTGGTAGATAGGTGTTTTGTACTGTATGTGTACACACTGGTAGATAGGTGTTTTGTATTGTATGTGTACCCAGTGGTAGATAGGTGTTTTGTATTGTATGTGTACCCAGTGGTAGATAGGTGTTTTGTATTGTATGTGTACCCACTGGTAGATATGTGTTTTGTATTGTATGCGTACACACTGGTAGATTGGTGTTTTGTATTGTATGTGTACACACTGGTAGATAGGTGTTTTGTATTGTATGCGTACCCACTGGTAGATAGGTGTTTTGTACTGTATGTGTACCCACTGGTAGATAGGTGTTTTGTACTGTATGTGTACACACTGGTAGATAGGTGTTTTGTATTGTATGTGTACCCAGTGGTAGATAGGTGTTTTGTATTGTATGTGTACCCAGTGGTAGATAGGTGTTTTGTATTGTATGTGTACACACTGGTAGATAGGTGTTTTGTATTGTATGTGTACACACTGGTAGATAGGTGTTTTGTATTGTATGTGTACCCAGTGGTAGATAGGTGTTTTGTACTGTATGTGTACACACTGGTATATAGGTGTTTTGTATTGTATGTGTACACACTGGTAGATAGGTGTTTTGTATTGTATGTGTACCCAGTGGTAGATAGGTGTTTTGTACTGTATGTGTACACACTGGTAGATAGGTGTTTTGTACTGTATGTGTACCCACTGGTAGATAGGTGTTTTGTACTGTATGTGTACACACTGGTAGATAGGTGTTTTGTATTGTATGCGTACCCACTGGTAGATAGGTGTTTTGTATTGTATGTGTACACACTGGTAGATAGGTGTTTTGTATTGTATGTGTACACACTGGTAGATATGTGTTTTGTATTCTATGTGTACCCACTGGTAGATAGGTGTTTTGTATTGTATGTGTACCCAGTGGTAGATAGGTGTTTTGTATTGTATGTGTACACACTGGTAGATATGTGTTTTGTATTGTATGTATACCCAGTGGTAGATAGGTGTTTTGTATTGTATGCGTACCCAGTGGTAGATAGGTGTTTTGTATTGTATGTGTACCCAGTGGTAGATAGGTGTTTTGTACTGTATGTGTACACACTGGTAGATAGGTGTTTTGTATTGTATGTGTACACACTGGTAGATAGGTATTTTGTATTGTATGTGTACCCAGTGGTATATAGGTGTTTTGTACTGTATGTGTACACACTGGTAGATAGGTGTTTTGTACTGTATGTGTACCCACTGGTAGATAGGTGTTTTGTACTGTATGTGTACACACTGGTAGATAGGTGTTTTGTATTGTATGCGTACCCACTGGTAGATAGGTGTTTTGTATTGTATGTGTACACACTGGTAGATAGGTGTTTTGTATTGTATGTGTACACACTGGTAGATATGTGTTTTGTATTCTATGTGTACCCACTGGTAGATAGGTGTTTTGTATTGTATGTGTACCCAGTGGTAGATAGGTGTTTTGTATTGTATGTGTACACACTGGTAGATAGGTGTTTTGTATTGTATGTATACCCAGTGGTAGATAGGTGTTTTGTATTGTATGCGTACCCAGTGGTAGATAGGTGTTTTGTATTGTATGTGTACCCAGTGGTAGATAGGTGTTTTGTATTGTATGCGTACCCAGTGGTAGATAGGTGTTTTGTATTGTATGTGTACACACTGGTAGATAGGTGTTTTGTATTGTATGCATACACACTGGTAGATAGGTGTTTTGTACTGTATGTGTACACACTGGTAGATAGGTGTTTTGTATTGTATGTGTACACACTGGTAGATAGGTGTTTTGTATTGTATGCGTACCCACTGGTAGATAGGTGTTTTGTATTGTATGTGTACACACTGGTAGATAGGTGTTTTGTATTGTATGTGTACACACTGGTAGATATGTGTTTTGTATTCTATGTGTACCCACTGGTAGATAGGTGTTTTGTATTGTATGTGTACCCAGTGGTAGATAGGTGTTTTGTATTGTATGTGTACACACTGGTAGATAGGTGTTTTGTATTGTATGTATACCCAGTGGTAGATAGGTGTTTTGTATTGTATGCGTACCCAGTGGTAGATAGGTGTTTTGTATTGTATGTGTACCCAGTGGTAGATAGGTGTTTTGTATTGTATGCGTACCCAGTGGTAGATAGGTGTTTTGTATTGTATGTGTACACACTGGTAGATAGGTGTTTTGTATTGTATGCATACCCAGTGGTAGATAGGTGTTTTGTATTGTATGTATACCCACTGGTAGATAGGTGTTTTGTATTGTATGCGTACACACTGGTAGATTGGTGTTTTGTATTGTATGTGTACACACTGGTAGATAGGTGTTTTGTATTGTATGCATACCCACTGGTAGATAGGTGTTTTGTATTGTATGTGTACACACTGGTAGATAGGTGTTTTGTATTGTATGCGTACCCACTGGTAGATTGGTGTTTTGTATTGTATGTGTACACACTGGTAGATAGGTGTTTTGTATTGTATGTATACCCAGTGGTAGATAGGTGTTTTGTATTGTATGCGTACCCAGTGGTAGATAGGTGTTTTGTATTGTATGTGTACCCAGTGGTAGATAGGTGTTTTGTATTGTATGCGTACCCAGTGGTAGATAGGTGTTTTGTATTGTATGTGTACACACTGGTAGATAGGTGTTTTGTATTGTATGCATACCCAGTGGTAGATAGGTGTTTTGTATTGTATGTATACCCACTGGTAGATAGGTGTTTTGTATTGTATGTGTACACACTGGTAGATAGGTGTTTTGTATTGTATGTGTACACACTGGTAGATATGTATTTTGTATTGTATGTGTACCCAGTGGTATATAGGTGTTTTGTACTGTATGTGTACACACTGGTAGATAGGTGTTTTGTATTGTATGCGTACCCACTGGTAGATAGGTGTTTTGTATTGTATGTGTACACACTGGTAGATAGGTGTTTTGTATTGTATGTGTACACACTGGTAGATATGTGTTTTGTATTCTATGTGTACCCACTGGTAGATAGGTGTTTTGTATTGTATGTGTACCCAGTGGTAGATAGGTGTTTTGTATTGTATGTGTACACACTGGTAGATAGGTGTTTTGTATTGTATGTATACCCAGTGGTAGATAGGTGTTTTGTATTGTATGCGTACCCAGTGGTAGATAGGTGTTTTGTATTGTATGTGTACCCAGTGGTAGATAGGTGTTTTGTATTGTATGCGTACCCAGTGGTAGATAGGTGTTTTGTATTGTATGTGTACACACTGGTAGATAGGTGTTTTGTATTGTATGCATACCCAGTGGTAGATAGGTGTTTTGTATTGTATGTATACCCACTGGTAGATAGGTGTTTTGTATTGTATGCGTACACACTGGTAGATTGGTGTTTTGTATTGTATGTGTACACACTGGTAGATAGGTGTTTTGTATTGTATGCATACCCACTGGTAGATAGGTGTTTTGTATTGTATGTGTACACACTGGTAGATAGGTGTTTTGTATTGTATGCGTACCCACTGGTAGATTGGTGTTTTGTATTGTATGTGTACACACTGGTAGATAGGTGTTTTGTATTGTATGTGTACACACTGATAGATAGGTGTTTTGTATTGTATGCGTACCCACTGGTATATAGGTGTTTTGTATTGTATGCGTACACACTGGTAGATTGGTGTTTTGTATTGTATGTGTACACACTGGTAGATAGGTGTTTTGTATTGTATGTGTACACACTGGTAGATAGGTGTTTTGTATTGTATGCATACACACTGGTAGATAGGTGTTTTGTACTGTATGTGTACACACTGGTAGATAGGTGTTTTGTATTGTATGTGTACACACTGGTAGATAGGTGTTTTGTATTGTATGTGTACACACTGGTAGATAGGTGTTTTGTACTGTATGTGTACACACTGGTAGATAGGTGTTTTGTATTGTATGTGTACCCAGTGGTAGATAGGTGTTTTGTATTGTATGTGTACCCAGTGGTAGATAGGTGTTTTGTATTGTATGCGTACCCACTGGTAGATAGGTGTTTTGTATTGTATGTGTACACACTGGTAGATAGGTGTTTTGTATTGTATGTGTACACACTGGTAGATATGTGTTTTGTATTCTATGTGTACCCACTGGTAGATAGGTGTTTTGTATTGTATGTGTACCCAGTGGTAGATAGGTGTTTTGTATTGTATGTGTACACACTGGTAGATAGGTGTTTTGTATTGTATGTATACCCAGTGGTAGATAGGTGTTTTGTATTGTATGCGTACCCAGTGGTAGATAGGTGTTTTGTATTGTATGTGTACCCAGTGGTAGATAGGTGTTTTGTATTGTATGCGTACCCAGTGGTAGATAGGTGTTTTGTATTGTATGTGTACACACTGGTAGATAGGTGTTTTGTATTGTATGCATACCCAGTGGTAGATAGGTGTTTTGTATTGTATGTATACCCACTGGTAGATAGGTGTTTTGTATTGTATGCGTACACACTGGTAGATTGGTGTTTTGTATTGTATGTGTACACACTGGTAGATAGGTGTTTTGTATTGTATGCATACCCACTGGTAGATAGGTGTTTTGTATTGTATGTGTACACACTGGTAGATAGGTGTTTTGTATTGTATGCGTACCCACTGGTAGATTGGTGTTTTGTATTGTATGTGTACACACTGGTAGATAGGTGTTTTGTATTGTATGTGTACACACTGATAGATAGGTGTTTTGTATTGTATGCGTACCCACTGGTATATAGGTGTTTTGTATTGTATGCGTACACACTGGTAGATTGGTGTTTTGTATTGTATGTGTACACACTGGTAGATAGGTGTTTTGTATTGTATGTGTACACACTGGTAGATAGGTGTTTTGTACTGTATGTGTACACACTGGTAGATAGGTGTTTTGTATTGTATGTGTACCCAGTGGTAGATAGGTGTTTTGTATTGTATGCGTACCCAGTGGTAGATAGGTGTTTTGTATTGTATGTGTACCCAGTGGTAGATAGGTGTTTTGTATTGTATGCGTACCCAGTGGTAGATAGGTGTTTTGTATTGTATGTGTACACACTGGTAGATAGGTGTTTTGTATTGTATGCATACCCAGTGGTAGATAGGTGTTTTGTATTTTATGTGTACACACTGGTAGATAGGTGTTTTGTATTGTATGTGTACACACTGGTAGATAGGTGTTTTGTATTGTATGTGTACCCAGTGGTAGATAGGTGTTTTGTACTGTATGTGTACACACTGGTATAGGTGTTTTGTATTGTATGTGTACACACTGGTAGATAGGTGTTTTGTATTGTATGTGTACCCAGTGGTAGATAGGTGTTTTGTACTGTATGTGTACACACTGGTAGATAGGTGTTTTGTACTGTATGTGTACCCACTGGTAGATAGGTGTTTTGTACTGTATGTGTACACACTGGTAGATAGGTGTTTTGTATTGTATGCGTACCCACTGGTAGATAGGTGTTTTGTATTGTATGTGTACACACTGGTAGATAGGTGTTTTGTATTGTATGTGTACACACTGGTAGATAGGTGTTTTGTATTCTATGTGTACCCACTGGTAGATAGGTGTTTTGTATTGTATGTGTACCCAGTGGTAGATAGGTGTTTTGTATTGTATGTGTACACACTGGTAGATAGGTGTTTTGTATTGTATGTGTACACACTGGTAGATAGGTGTTTTGTATTGTATGCGTACCCAGTGGTAGATAGGTGTTTTGTATTGTATGTGTACCCAGTGGTAGATAGGTGTTTTGTATTGTATGTGTACACACTGGTAGATAGGTGTTTTGCATTGTATGTGTACCCAGTGGTAGATAGGTGTTTTGTATTGTATGTGTACACACTGGTAGATAGGTGTTTTGTATTGTATGCATACACACTGGTAGATAGGTGTTTTGTACTGTATGTGTACACACTGGTAGATAGGTGTTTTGTATTGTATGTGTACACACTGGTAGATAGGTGTTTTGTATTGTATGTGTACACACTGGTAGATAGGTGTTTTGTACTGTATGTGTACACACTGGTAGATAGGTGTTTTGTATTGTATGTGTACCCAGTGGTAGATAGGTGTTTTGTATTGTATGTGTACCCAGTGGTAGATAGGTGTTTTGTATTGTATGTGTACCCACTGGTAGATATGTGTTTTGTATTGTATGCGTACACACTGGTAGATTTGTGTTTTGTATTGTATGTGTACACACTGGTAGATAGGTGTTTTGTATTGTATGCGTACCCACTGGTAGATAGGTGTTTTGTACTGTATGTGTACCCACTGGTAGATAGGTGTTTTGTACTGTATGTGTACACACTGGTAGATAGGTGTTTTGTATTGTATGTGTACCCAGTGGTAGATAGGTGTTTTGTATTGTATGTGTACCCAGTGGTAGATAGGTGTTTTGTATTGTATGTGTACACACTGGTAGATAGGTGTTTTGTATTGTATGTGTACACACTGGTAGATAGGTGTTTTGTATTGTATGTGTACCCAGTGGTAGATAGGTGTTTTGTATTGTATGTGTACACACTGGTAGATAGGTGTTTTGCATTGTATGTGTACCCAGTGGTAGATAGGTGTTTTGTATTGTATGTGTACACACTGGTAGATAGGTGTTTTGTATTGTATGCATACACACTGGTAGATAGGTGTTTTGTACTGTATGTGTACACACTGGTAGATAGGTGTTTTGTATTGTATGTGTACACACTGGTAGATAGGTGTTTTGTATTGTATGTGTACACACTGGTAGATAGGTGTTTTGTACTGTATGTGTACACACTGGTAGATAGGTGTTTTGTATTGTATGTGTACCCAGTGGTAGATAGGTGTTTTGTATTGTATGTGTACCCAGTGGTAGATAGGTGTTTTGTATTGTATGTGTACCCACTGGTAGATATGTGTTTTGTATTGTATGCGTACACACTGGTAGATTGGTGTTTTGTATTGTATGTGTACACACTGGTAGATAGGTGTTTTGTATTGTATGCGTACCCACTGGTAGATAGGTGTTTTGTACTGTATGTGTACCCACTGGTAGATAGGTGTTTTGTACTGTATGTGTACACACTGGTAGATAGGTGTTTTGTATTGTATGTGTACCCAGTGGTAGATAGGTGTTTTGTATTGTATGTGTACCCAGTGGTAGATAGGTGTTTTGTATTGTATGTGTACACACTGGTAGATAGGTGTTTTGTATTGTATGCATACCCAGTGGTAGATAGGTGTTTTGTATTGTATGTATACCCACTGGTAGATAGGTGTTTTGTATTGTATGCGTACACACTGGTAGATTGGTGTTTTGTATTGTATGTGTACACACTGGTAGATAGGTGTTTTGTATTGTATGCATACCCACTGGTAGATAGGTGTTTTGTATTGTATGTGTACACACTGGTAGATAGGTGTTTTGTATTGTATGCGTACCCACTGGTAGATTGGTGTTTTGTATTGTATGTGTACACACTGGTAGATAGGTGTTTTGTATTGTATGTATACCCAGTGGTAGATAGGTGTTTTGTATTGTATGCGTACCCAGTGGTAGATAGGTGTTTTGTATTGTATGTGTACCCAGTGGTAGATAGGTGTTTTGTATTGTATGCGTACCCAGTGGTAGATAGGTGTTTTGTATTGTATGTGTACACACTGGTAGATAGGTGTTTTGTATTGTATGCATACCCAGTGGTAGATAGGTGTTTTGTATTGTATGTATACCCACTGGTAGATAGGTGTTTTGTATTGTATGTGTACACACTGGTAGATAGGTGTTTTGTATTGTATGTGTACACACTGGTAGATAGGTATTTTGTATTGTATGTGTACCCAGTGGTATATAGGTGTTTTGTACTGTATGTGTACACACTGGTAGATAGGTGTTTTGTATTGTATGCGTACCCACTGGTAGATAGGTGTTTTGTATTGTATGTGTACACACTGGTAGATAGGTGTTTTGTATTGTATGTGTACACACTGGTAGATATGTGTTTTGTATTCTATGTGTACCCACTGGTAGATAGGTGTTTTGTATTGTATGTGTACCCAGTGGTAGATAGGTGTTTTGTATTGTATGTGTACACACTGGTAGATAGGTGTTTTGTATTGTATGTATACCCAGTGGTAGATAGGTGTTTTGTATTGTATGCGTACCCAGTGGTAGATAGGTGTTTTGTATTGTATGTGTACCCAGTGGTAGATAGGTGTTTTGTATTGTATGCGTACCCAGTGGTAGATAGGTGTTTTGTATTGTATGTGTACACACTGGTAGATAGGTGTTTTGTATTGTATGCATACCCAGTGGTAGATAGGTGTTTTGTATTGTATGTATACCCACTGGTAGATAGGTGTTTTGTATTGTATGCGTACACACTGGTAGATTGGTGTTTTGTATTGTATGTGTACACACTGGTAGATAGGTGTTTTGTATTGTATGCATACCCACTGGTAGATAGGTGTTTTGTATTGTATGTGTACACACTGGTAGATAGGTGTTTTGTATTGTATGCGTACCCACTGGTAGATTGGTGTTTTGTATTGTATGTGTACACACTGGTAGATAGGTGTTTTGTATTGTATGTGTACACACTGATAGATAGGTGTTTTGTATTGTATGCGTACCCACTGGTATATAGGTGTTTTGTATTGTATGCGTACACACTGGTAGATTGGTGTTTTGTATTGTATGTGTACACACTGGTAGATAGGTGTTTTGTATTGTATGTGTACACACTGGTAGATAGGTGTTTTGTATTGTATGCATACACACTGGTAGATAGGTGTTTTGTACTGTATGTGTACACACTGGTAGATAGGTGTTTTGTATTGTATGTGTACACACTGGTAGATAGGTGTTTTGTATTGTATGTGTACACACTGGTAGATAGGTGTTTTGTACTGTATGTGTACACACTGGTAGATAGGTGTTTTGTATTGTATGTGTACCCAGTGGTAGATAGGTGTTTTGTATTGTATGTGTACCCAGTGGTAGATAGGTGTTTTGTATTGTATGCGTACCCACTGGTAGATAGGTGTTTTGTATTGTATGTGTACACACTGGTAGATAGGTGTTTTGTATTGTATGTGTACACACTGGTAGATATGTGTTTTGTATTCTATGTGTACCCACTGGTAGATAGGTGTTTTGTATTGTATGTGTACCCAGTGGTAGATAGGTGTTTTGTATTGTATGTGTACACACTGGTAGATAGGTGTTTTGTATTGTATGTATACCCAGTGGTAGATAGGTGTTTTGTATTGTATGCGTACCCAGTGGTAGATAGGTGTTTTGTATTGTATGTGTACCCAGTGGTAGATAGGTGTTTTGTATTGTATGCGTACCCAGTGGTAGATAGGTGTTTTGTATTGTATGTGTACACACTGGTAGATAGGTGTTTTGTATTGTATGCATACCCAGTGGTAGATAGGTGTTTTGTATTGTATGTATACCCACTGGTAGATAGGTGTTTTGTATTGTATGCGTACACACTGGTAGATTGGTGTTTTGTATTGTATGTGTACACACTGGTAGATAGGTGTTTTGTATTGTATGCATACCCACTGGTAGATAGGTGTTTTGTATTGTATGTGTACACACTGGTAGATAGGTGTTTTGTATTGTATGCGTACCCACTGGTAGATTGGTGTTTTGTATTGTATGTGTACACACTGGTAGATAGGTGTTTTGTATTGTATGTGTACACACTGATAGATAGGTGTTTTGTATTGTATGCGTACCCACTGGTATATAGGTGTTTTGTATTGTATGCGTACACACTGGTAGATTGGTGTTTTGTATTGTATGTGTACACACTGGTGGATAGGTGTTTTGTATTGTATGTGTACACACTGGTAGATAGGTGTTTTGTACTGTATGTGTACACACTGGTAGATAGGTGTTTTGTATTGTATGTGTACCCAGTGGTAGATAGGTGTTTTGTATTGTATGCGTACCCAGTGGTAGATAGGTGTTTTGTATTGTATGTGTACCCAGTGGTAGATAGGTGTTTTGTATTGTATGCGTACCCAGTGGTAGATAGGTGTTTTGTATTGTATGTGTACACACTGGTAGATAGGTGTTTTGTATTGTATGCATACCCAGTGGTAGATAGGTGTTTTGTATTTTATGTGTACACACTGGTAGATAGGTGTTTTGTATTGTATGTGTACACACTGGTAGATAGGTGTTTTGTATTGTATGTGTACCCAGTGGTAGATAGGTGTTTTGTACTGTATGTGTACACACTGGTATAGGTGTTTTGTATTGTATGTGTACACACTGGTAGATAGGTGTTTTGTATTGTATGTGTACCCAGTGGTAGATAGGTGTTTTGTACTGTATGTGTACACACTGGTAGATAGGTGTTTTGTACTGTATGTGTACCCACTGGTAGATAGGTGTTTTGTACTGTATGTGTACACACTGGTAGATAGGTGTTTTGTATTGTATGCGTACCCACTGGTAGATAGGTGTTTTGTATTGTATGTGTACACACTGGTAGATAGGTGTTTTGTATTGTATGTGTACACACTGGTAGATAGGTGTTTTGTATTCTATGTGTACCCACTGGTAGATAGGTGTTTTGTATTGTATGTGTACCCAGTGGTAGATAGGTGTTTTGTATTGTATGTGTACACACTGGTAGATAGGTGTTTTGTATTGTATGTGTACACACTGGTAGATAGGTGTTTTGTATTGTATGCGTACCCAGTGGTAGATAGGTGTTTTGTATTGTATGTGTACCCAGTGGTAGATAGGTGTTTTGTATTGTATGTGTACACACTGGTAGATAGGTGTTTTGCATTGTATGTGTACCCAGTGGTAGATAGGTGTTTTGTATTGTATGTGTACACACTGGTAGATAGGTGTTTTGTATTGTATGCATACACACTGGTAGATAGGTGTTTTGTACTGTATGTGTACACACTGGTAGATAGGTGTTTTGTATTGTATGTGTACACACTGGTAGATAGGTGTTTTGTATTGTATGTGTACACACTGGTAGATAGGTGTTTTGTACTGTATGTGTACACACTGGTAGATAGGTGTTTTGTATTGTATGTGTACCCAGTGGTAGATAGGTGTTTTGTATTGTATGTGTACCCAGTGGTAGATAGGTGTTTTGTATTGTATGTGTACCCACTGGTAGATATGTGTTTTGTATTGTATGCGTACACACTGGTAGATTGGTGTTTTGTATTGTATGTGTACACACTGGTAGATAGGTGTTTTGTATTGTATGCGTACCCACTGGTAGATAGGTGTTTTGTACTGTATGTGTACCCACTGGTAGATAGGTGTTTTGTACTGTATGTGTACACACTGGTAGATAGGTGTTTTGTATTGTATGTGTACCCAGTGGTAGATAGGTGTTTTGTATTGTATGTGTACCCAGTGGTAGATAGGTGTTTTGTATTGTATGTGTACACACTGGTAGATAGGTGTTTTGTATTGTATGTGTACACACTGGTAGATAGGTGTTTTGTATTGTATGTGTACCCAGTGGTAGATAGGTGTTTTGTACTGTATGTGTACACACTGGTATATAGGTGTTTTGTATTGTATGTGTACACACTGGTAGATAGGTGTTTTGTATTGTATGTGTACCCAGTGGTAGATAGGTGTTTTGTACTGTATGTGTACACACTGGTAGATAGGTGTTTTGTACTGTATGTGTACCCACTGGTAGATAGGTGTTTTGTACTGTATGTGTACACACTGGTAGATAGGTGTTTTGTATTGTATGCGTACCCACTGGTAGATAGGTGTTTTGTATTGTATGTGTACACACTGGTAGATAGGTGTTTTGTATTGTATGTGTACACACTGGTAGATATGTGTTTTGTATTCTATGTGTACCCACTGGTAGATAGGTGTTTTGTATTGTATGTGTACCCAGTGGTAGATAGGTGTTTTGTATTGTATGTGTACACACTGGTAGATATGTGTTTTGTATTGTATGTATACCCAGTGGTAGATAGGTGTTTTGTATTGTATGCGTACCCAGTGGTAGATAGGTGTTTTGTATTGTATGTGTACCCAGTGGTAGATAGGTGTTTTGTACTGTATGTGTACACACTGGTAGATAGGTGTTTTGTATTGTATGTGTACACACTGGTAGATAGGTATTTTGTATTGTATGTGTACCCAGTGGTATATAGGTGTTTTGTACTGTATGTGTACACACTGGTAGATAGGTGTTTTGTACTGTATGTGTACCCACTGGTAGATAGGTGTTTTGTACTGTATGTGTACACACTGGTAGATAGGTGTTTTGTATTGTATGCGTACCCACTGGTAGATAGGTGTTTTGTATTGTATGTGTACACACTGGTAGATAGGTGTTTTGTATTGTATGTGTACACACTGGTAGATATGTGTTTTGTATTCTATGTGTACCCACTGGTAGATAGGTGTTTTGTATTGTATGTGTACCCAGTGGTAGATAGGTGTTTTGTATTGTATGTGTACACACTGGTAGATAGGTGTTTTGTATTGTATGTATACCCAGTGGTAGATAGGTGTTTTGTATTGTATGCGTACCCAGTGGTAGATAGGTGTTTTGTATTGTATGTGTACCCAGTGGTAGATAGGTGTTTTGTATTGTATGCGTACCCAGTGGTAGATAGGTGTTTTGTATTGTATGTGTACACACTGGTAGATAGGTGTTTTGTATTGTATGCATACACACTGGTAGATAGGTGTTTTGTACTGTATGTGTACACACTGGTAGATAGGTGTTTTGTATTGTATGTGTACACACTGGTAGATAGGTATTTTGTATTGTATGTGTACCCAGTGGTATATAGGTGTTTTGTACTGTATGTGTACACACTGGTAGATAGGTGTTTTGTACTGTATGTGTACCCACTGGTAGATAGGTGTTTTGTACTGTATGTGTACACACTGGTAGATAGGTGTTTTGTATTGTATGCGTACCCACTGGTAGATAGGTGTTTTGTATTGTATGTGTACACACTGGTAGATAGGTGTTTTGTATTGTATGTGTACACACTGGTAGATATGTGTTTTGTATTCTATGTGTACCCACTGGTAGATAGGTGTTTTGTATTGTATGTGTACCCAGTGGTAGATAGGTGTTTTGTATTGTATGTGTACACACTGGTAGATAGGTGTTTTGTATTGTATGTATACCCAGTGGTAGATAGGTGTTTTGTATTGTATGCGTACCCAGTGGTAGATAGGTGTTTTGTATTGTATGCATACCCACTGGTAGATAGGTGTTTTGTATTGTATGTGTACACACTGGTAGATAGGTGTTTTGTATTGTATGCGTACCCACTGGTAGATTGGTGTTTTGTATTGTATGTGTACACACTGGTAGATAGGTGTTTTGTATTGTATGTGTACACACTGATAGATAGGTGTTTTGTATTGTATGCGTACCCACTGGTATATAGGTGTTTTGTATTGTATGCGTACACACTGGTAGATTGGTGTTTTGTATTGTATGTGTACACACTGGTAGATAGGTGTTTTGTATTGTATGTGTACACACTGGTAGATAGGTGTTTTGTATTGTATGCATACACACTGGTAGATAGGTGTTTTGTACTGTATGTGTACACACTGGTAGATAGGTGTTTTGTATTGTATGTGTACACACTGGTAGATAGGTGTTTTGTATTGTATGTGTACACACTGGTAGATAGGTGTTTTGTACTGTATGTGTACACACTGGTAGATAAGGTGTTTTGTATTGTATGTGTACCCAGTGGTAGATAGGTGTTTTGTATTGTATGTGTACCCAGTGGTAGATAGGTGTTTTGTATTGTATGCGTACCCACTGGTAGATAGGTGTTTTGTATTGTATGTGTACACACTGGTAGATAGGTGTTTTGTATTGTATGTGTACACACTGGTAGATATGTGTTTTGTATTCTATGTGTACCCACTGGTAGATAGGTGTTTTGTATTGTATGTGTACCCAGTGGTAGATAGGTGTTTTGTATTGTATGTGTACACACTGGTAGATAGGTGTTGTGTATTGTATGTATACCCAGTGGTAGATAGGTGTTTTGTATTGTATGCGTACCCAGTGGTAGATAGGTGTTTTGTATTGTATGTGTACCCAGTGGTAGATAGGTGTTTTGTATTGTATGCGTACCCAGTGGTAGATAGGTGTTTTGTATTGTATGTGTACACACTGGTAGATAGGTGTTTTGTATTGTATGCATACCCAGTGGTAGATAGGTGTTTTGTATTGTATGTATACCCACTGGTAGATAGGTGTTTTGTATTGTATGCGTACACACTGGTAGATTGGTGTTTTGTATTGTATGTGTACACACTGGTAGATAGGTGTTTTGTATTGTATGCATACCCACTGGTAGATAGGTGTTTTGTATTGTATGTGTACACACTGGTAGATAGGTGTTTTGTATTGTATGCGTACCCACTGGTAGATTGGTGTTTTGTATTGTATGTGTACACACTGGTAGATAGGTGTTTTGTATTGTATGTGTACACACTGATAGATAGGTGTTTTGTATTGTATGCGTACCCACTGGTATATAGGTGTTTTGTATTGTATGCGTACACACTGGTAGATTGGTGTTTTGTATTGTATGTGTACACACTGGTAGATAGGTGTTTTGTATTGTATGTGTACACACTGGTAGATAGGTGTTTTGTATTGTATGCATACACACTGGTAGATAGGTGTTTTGTACTGTATGTGTACACACTGGTAGATAGGTGTTTTGTATTGTATGTGTACACACTGGTAGATAGGTGTTTTGTATTGTATGTGTACACACTGGTAGATAGGTGTTTTGTACTGTATGTGTACACACTGGTAGATAGGTGTTTTGTATTGTATGTGTACCCAGTGGTAGATAGGTGTTTTGTATTGTATGTGTACCCAGTGGTAGATAGGTGTTTTGTATTGTATGCGTACCCACTGGTAGATAGGTGTTTTGTATTGTATGTGTACACACTGGTAGATAGGTGTTTTGTATTGTATGTGTACACACTGGTAGATATGTGTTTTGTATTCTATGTGTACCCACTGGTAGATAGGTGTTTTGTATTGTATGTGTACCCAGTGGTAGATAGGTGTTTTGTATTGTATGTGTACACACTGGTAGATAGGTGTTTTGTATTGTATGTATACCCAGTGGTAGATAGGTGTTTTGTATTGTATGCGTACCCAGTGGTAGATAGGTGTTTTGTATTGTATGTGTACCCAGTGGTAGATAGGTGTTTTGTATTGTATGCGTACCCAGTGGTAGATAGGTGTTTTGTATTGTATGTGTACACACTGGTAGATAGGTGTTTTGTATTGTATGCATACCCAGTGGTAGATAGGTGTTTTGTATTGTATGTATACCCACTGGTAGATAGGTGTTTTGTATTGTATGTGTACACACTGGTAGATAGGTGTTTTGTATTGTATGTGTACACACTGGTAGATAGGTATTTTGTATTGTATGTGTACCCAGTGGTATATAGGTGTTTTGTACTGTATGTGTACACACTGGTAGATATGTGTTTTGTATTGTATGCGTACCCACTGGTAGATAGGTGTTTTGTATTGTATGTGTACACACTGGTAGATAGGTGTTTTGTATTGTATGTGTACACACTGGTAGATATGTGTTTTGTATTCTATGTGTACCCACTGGTAGATAGGTGTTTTGTATTGTATGTGTACCCAGTGGTAGATAGGTGTTTTGTATTGTATGTGTACACACTGGTAGATAGGTGTTTTGTATTGTATGTATACCCAGTGGTAGATAGGTGTTTTGTATTGTATGCGTACCCAGTGGTAGATAGGTGTTTTGTATTGTATGTGTACCCAGTGGTAGATAGGTGTTTTGTATTGTATGCGTACCCAGTGGTAGATAGGTGTTTTGTATTGTATGTGTACACACTGGTAGATAGGTGTTTTGTATTGTATGCATACCCAGTGGTAGATAGGTGTTTTGTATTGTATGTATACCCACTGGTAGATAGGTGTTTTGTATTGTATGCGTACACACTGGTAGATTGGTGTTTTGTATTGTATGTGTACACACTGGTAGATAGGTGTTTTGTATTGTATGCATACCCACTGGTAGATAGGTGTTTTGTATTGTATGTGTACACACTGGTAGATAGGTGTTTTGTATTGTATGTATACCCAGTGGTAGATAGGTGTTTTGTATTGTATGCGTACCCAGTGGTAGATAGGTGTTTTGTATTGTATGTGTACCCAGTGGTAGATAGGTGTTTTGTATTGTATGCGTACCCAGTGGTAGATAGGTGTTTTGTATTGTATGTGTACACACTGGTAGATAGGTGTTTTGTATTGTATGCATACCCAGTGGTAGATAGGTGTTTTGTATTGTATGTATACCCACTGGTAGATAGGTGTTTTGTATTGTATGTGTACACACTGGTAGATAGGTGTTTTGTATTGTATGTGTACACACTGGTAGATAGGTATTTTGTATTGTATGTGTACCCAGTGGTATATAGGTGTTTTGTACTGTATGTGTACACACTGGTAGATAGGTGTTTTGTATTGTATGCGTACCCACTGGTAGATAGGTGTTTTGTATTGTATGTGTACACACTGGTAGATAGGTGTTTTGTATTGTATGTGTACACACTGGTAGATATGTGTTTTGTATTCTATGTGTACCCACTGGTAGATAGGTGTTTTGTATTGTATGTGTACCCAGTGGTAGATAGGTGTTTTGTATTGTATGTGTACACACTGGTAGATAGGTGTTTTGTATTGTATGTATACCCAGTGGTAGATAGGTGTTTTGTATTGTATGCGTACCCAGTGGTAGATAGGTGTTTTGTATTGTATGTGTACCCAGTGGTAGATAGGTGTTTTGTATTGTATGCGTACCCAGTGGTAGATAGGTGTTTTGTATTGTATGTGTACACACTGGTAGATAGGTGTTTTGTATTGTATGCATACCCAGTGGTAGATAGGTGTTTTGTATTGTATGTATACCCACTGGTAGATAGGTGTTTTGTATTGTATGCGTACACACTGGTAGATTGGTGTTTTGTATTGTATGTGTACACACTGGTAGATAGGTGTTTTGTATTGTATGCATACCCACTGGTAGATAGGTGTTTTGTATTGTATGTGTACACACTGGTAGATAGGTGTTTTGTATTGTATGCGTACCCACTGGTAGATTGGTGTTTTGTATTGTATGTGTACACACTGGTAGATAGGTGTTTTGTATTGTATGTGTACACACTGATAGATAGGTGTTTTGTATTGTATGCGTACCCACTGGTATATAGGTGTTTTGTATTGTATGCGTACACACTGGTAGATTGGTGTTTTGTATTGTATGTGTACACACTGGTAGATAGGTGTTTTGTATTGTATGTGTACACACTGGTAGATAGGTGTTTTGTATTGTATGCATACACACTGGTAGATAGGTGTTTTGTACTGTATGTGTACACACTGGTAGATAGGTGTTTTGTATTGTATGTGTACACACTGGTAGATAGGTGTTTTGTATTGTATGTGTACACACTGGTAGATAGGTGTTTTGTACTGTATGTGTACACACTGGTAGATAAGGTGTTTTGTATTGTATGTGTACCCAGTGGTAGATAGGTGTTTTGTATTGTATGTGTACCCAGTGGTAGATAGGTGTTTTGTATTGTATGCGTACCCACTGGTAGATAGGTGTTTTGTATTGTATGTGTACACACTGGTAGATAGGTGTTTTGTATTGTATGTGTACACACTGGTAGATATGTGTTTTGTATTCTATGTGTACCCACTGGTAGATAGGTGTTTTGTATTGTATGTGTACCCAGTGGTAGATAGGTGTTTTGTATTGTATGTGTACACACTGGTAGATAGGTGTTGTGTATTGTATGTATACCCAGTGGTAGATAGGTGTTTTGTATTGTATGCGTACCCAGTGGTAGATAGGTGTTTTGTATTGTATGTGTACCCAGTGGTAGATAGGTGTTTTGTATTGTATGCGTACCCAGTGGTAGATAGGTGTTTTGTATTGTATGTGTACACACTGGTAGATAGGTGTTTTGTATTGTATGCATACCCAGTGGTAGATAGGTGTTTTGTATTGTATGTATACCCACTGGTAGATAGGTGTTTTGTATTGTATGCGTACACACTGGTAGATTGGTGTTTTGTATTGTATGTGTACACACTGGTAGATAGGTGTTTTGTATTGTATGCATACCCACTGGTAGATAGGTGTTTTGTATTGTATGTGTACACACTGGTAGATAGGTGTTTTGTATTGTATGCGTACCCACTGGTAGATTGGTGTTTTGTATTGTATGTGTACACACTGGTAGATAGGTGTTTTGTATTGTATGTGTACACACTGATAGATAGGTGTTTTGTATTGTATGCGTACCCACTGGTATATAGGTGTTTTGTATTGTATGCGTACACACTGGTAGATTGGTGTTTTGTATTGTATGTGTACACACTGGTAGATAGGTGTTTTGTATTGTATGTGTACACACTGGTAGATAGGTGTTTTGTATTGTATGCATACACACTGGTAGATAGGTGTTTTGTACTGTATGTGTACACACTGGTAGATAGGTGTTTTGTATTGTATGTGTACACACTGGTAGATAGGTGTTTTGTATTGTATGTGTACACACTGGTAGATAGGTGTTTTGTACTGTATGTGTACACACTGGTAGATAGGTGTTTTGTATTGTATGTGTACCCAGTGGTAGATAGGTGTTTTGTATTGTATGTGTACCCAGTGGTAGATAGGTGTTTTGTATTGTATGCGTACCCACTGGTAGATAGGTGTTTTGTATTGTATGTGTACACACTGGTAGATAGGTGTTTTGTATTGTATGTGTACACACTGGTAGATATGTGTTTTGTATTCTATGTGTACCCACTGGTAGATAGGTGTTTTGTATTGTATGTGTACCCAGTGGTAGATAGGTGTTTTGTATTGTATGTGTACACACTGGTAGATAGGTGTTTTGTATTGTATGTATACCCAGTGGTAGATAGGTGTTTTGTATTGTATGCGTACCCAGTGGTAGATAGGTGTTTTGTATTGTATGTGTACCCAGTGGTAGATAGGTGTTTTGTATTGTATGCGTACCCAGTGGTAGATAGGTGTTTTGTATTGTATGTGTACACACTGGTAGATAGGTGTTTTGTATTGTATGCATACCCAGTGGTAGATAGGTGTTTTGTATTGTATGTATACCCACTGGTAGATAGGTGTTTTGTATTGTATGTGTACACACTGGTAGATAGGTGTTTTGTATTGTATGTGTACACACTGGTAGATAGGTATTTTGTATTGTATGTGTACCCAGTGGTATATAGGTGTTTTGTACTGTATGTGTACACACTGGTAGATAGGTGTTTTGTATTGTATGCGTACCCACTGGTAGATAGGTGTTTTGTATTGTATGTGTACACACTGGTAGATAGGTGTTTTGTATTGTATGTGTACACACTGGTAGATATGTGTTTTGTATTCTATGTGTACCCACTGGTAGATAGGTGTTTTGTATTGTATGCGTACACACTGGTAGATTGGTGTTTTGTATTGTATGTGTACCCAGTGGTAGATAGGTGTTTTGTATTGTATGTGTACACACTGGTAGATAGGTGTTTTGTATTGTATGTATACCCAGTGGTAGATAGGTGTTTTGTATTGTATGCGTACCCAGTGGTAGATAGGTGTTTTGTATTGTATGTGTACCCAGTGGTAGATAGGTGTTTTGTATTGTATGCGTACCCAGTGGTAGATAGGTGTTTTGTATTGTATGTGTACACACTGGTAGATAGGTGTTTTGTATTGTATGCATACCCAGTGGTAGATAGGTGTTTTGTATTGTATGTATACCCACTGGTAGATAGGTGTTTTGTATTGTATGCGTACACACTGGTAGATTGGTGTTTTGTATTGTATGTGTACACACTGGTAGATAGGTGTTTTGTATTGTATGCATACCCACTGGTAGATAGGTGTTTTGTATTGTATGTGTACACACTGGTAGATAGGTGTTTTGTATTGTATGCGTACCCACTGGTAGATTGGTGTTTTGTATTGTATGTGTACACACTGGTAGATAGGTGTTTTGTATTGTATGTGTACACACTGATAGATAGGTGTTTTGTATTGTATGCGTACCCACTGGTATATAGGTGTTTTGTATTGTATGCGTACACACTGGTAGATTGGTGTTTTGTATTGTATGTGTACACACTGGTAGATAGGTGTTTTGTATTGTATGTGTACACACTGGTAGATATGTGTTTTGTATTGTATGCATACACACTGGTAGATAGGTGTTTTGTACTGTATGTGTACACACTGGTAGATAGGTGTTTTGTATTGTATGTGTACACACTGGTAGATAGGTGTTTTGTATTTTATGTGTACACACTGGTAGATAGGTGTTTTGTACTGTATGTGTACACACTGGTAGATAGGTGTTTTGTATTGTATGTGTACCCAGTGGTAGATAGGTGTTTTGTATTGTATGTGTACCCAGTGGTAGATAGGTGTTTTGTATTGTATGCGTACCCACTGGTAGATAGGTGTTTTGTATTGTATGTGTACACACTGGTAGATAGGTGTTTTGTATTGTATGTGTACACACTGGTAGATATGTGTTTTGTATTCTATGTGTACCCACTGGTAGATAGGTGTTTTGTATTGTATGTGTACCCAGTGGTAGATAGGTGTTTTGTATTGTATGTGTACACACTGGTAGATAGGTGTTTTGTATTGTATGTATACCCAGTGGTAGATAGGTGTTTTGTATTGTATGCGTACCCAGTGGTAGATAGGTGTTTTGTATTGTATGTGTACCCAGTGGTAGATAGGTGTTTTGTATTGTATGCGTACCCAGTGGTAGATAGGTGTTTTGTATTGTATGTGTACACACTGGTAGATAGGTGTTTTGTATTGTATGCATACCCAGTGGTAGATAGGTGTTTTGTATTGTATGTATACCCACTGGTAGATAGGTGTTTTGTATTGTATGCGTACACACTGGTAGATTGGTGTTTTGTATTGTATGTGTACACACTGGTAGATAGGTGTTTTGTATTGTATGCATACCCACTGGTAGATAGGTGTTTTGTATTGTATGTGTACACACTGGTAGATAGGTGTTTTGTATTGTATGCGTACCCACTGGTAGATTGGTGTTTTGTATTGTATGTGTACACACTGGTAGATAGGTGTTTTGTATTGTATGTGTACACACTGATAGATAGGTGTTTTGTATTGTATGCGTACCCACTGGTATATAGGTGTTTTGTATTGTATGCGTACACACTGGTAGATTGGTGTTTTGTATTGTATGTGTACACACTGGTAGATAGGTGTTTTGTATTGTATGTGTACACACTGGTAGATAGGTGTTTTGTACTGTATGTGTACACACTGGTAGATAGGTGTTTTGTATTGTATGTGTACCCAGTGGTAGATAGGTGTTTTGTATTGTATGCGTACCCATTGGTAGATAGGTGTTTTGCATTGTATGTGTACCCAGTGGTAGATAGGTGTTTTGTATTGTATGCGTACCCAGTGGTAGATAGGTGTTTTGTATTGTATGTGTACACACTGGTAGATAGGTGTTTTGTATTGTATGCATACCCAGTGGTAGATAGGTGTTTTGTATTTTATGTGTACACACTGGTATAGGTGTTTTGTATTGTATGTGTACACACTGGTAGATAGGTGTTTTGTATTGTATGTGTACCCAGTGGTAGATAGGTGTTTTGTACTGTATGTGTACACACTGGTAGATAGGTGTTTTGTACTGTATGTGTACCCACTGGTAGATAGGTGTTTTGTACTGTATGTGTACACACTGGTAGATAGGTGTTTTGTATTGTATGCGTACCCACTGGTAGATAGGTGTTTTGTATTGTATGTGTACACACTGGTAGATAGGTGTTTTGTATTGTATGTGTACACACTGGTAGATAGGTGTTTTGTATTCTATGTGTACCCACTGGTAGATAGGTGTTTTGTATTGTATGTGTACCCAGTGGTAGATAGGTGTTTTGTATTGTATGTGTACACACTGGTAGATAGGTGTTTTGTATTGTATGTGTACACACTGGTAGATAGGTGTTTTGTATTGTATGCGTACCCAGTGGTAGATAGGTGTTTTGTATTGTATGTGTACCCAGTGGTAGATAGGTGTTTTGTATTGTATGTGTACACACTGGTAGATAGGTGTTTTGCATTGTATGTGTACCCAGTGGTAGATAGGTGTTTTGTATTGTATGTGTACACACTGGTAGATAGGTGTTTTGTATTGTATGCATACACACTGGTAGATAGGTGTTTTGTACTGTATGTGTACACACTGGTAGATAGGTGTTTTGTATTGTATGTGTACACACTGGTAGATAGGTGTTTTGTATTGTATGTGTACACACTGGTAGATAGGTGTTTTGTACTGTATGTGTACACACTGGTAGATAGGTGTTTTGTATTGTATGTGTACCCAGTGGTAGATAGGTGTTTTGTATTGTATGTGTACCCAGTGGTAGATAGGTGTTTTGTATTGTATGTGTACCCACTGGTAGATATGTGTTTTGTATTGTATGCGTACACACTGGTAGATTGGTGTTTTGTATTGTATGTGTACACACTGGTAGATAGGTGTTTTGTATTGTATGCGTACCCACTGGTAGATAGGTGTTTTGTACTGTATGTATACCCACTGGTAGATAGGTGTTTTGTACTGTATGTGTACACACTGGTAGATAGGTGTTTTGTATTGTATGTGTACCCAGTGGTAGATAGGTGTTTTGTATTGTATGTGTACCCAGTGGTAGATAGGTGTTTTGTATTGTATGTGTACCCAGTGGTAGATAGGTGTTTTGTATTGTATGTGTACACACTGGTAGATAGGTGTTTTGTATTGTATGTGTACACACTGGTAGATAGGTGTTTTGTATTGTATGTGTACCCAGTGGTAGATAGGTATTTTGTACTGTATGTGTACACACTGGTATATAGGTGTTTTGTATTGTATGTGTACACACTGGTAGATAGGTGTTTTGTATTGTATGTGTACCCAGTGGTAGATAGGTGTTTTGTACTGTATGTGTACACACTGGTAGATAGGTGTTTTGTACTGTATGTGTACCCACTGGTAGATAGGTGTTTTGTACTGTATGTGTACACACTGGTAGATAGGTGTTTTGTATTGTATGCGTACCCACTGGTAGATAGGTGTTTTGTATTGTATGTGTACACACTGGTAGATAGGTGTTTTGTATTGTATGTGTACACACTGGTAGATATGTGTTTTCTATTCTATGTGTACCCACTGGTAGATAGGTGTTTTGTATTGTATGTGTACCCAGTGGTAGATAGGTGTTTTGTATTGTATGTGTACACACTGGTAGATATGTGTTTTGTATTGTATGTATACCCAGTGGTAGATAGGTGTTTTGTATTGTATGCGTACCCAGTGGTAGATAGGTGTTTTGTATTGTATGTGTACCCAGTGGTAGATAGGTGTTTTGTACTGTATGTGTACACACTGGTAGATAGGTGTTTTGTATTGTATGTGTACACACTGATAGATAGGTGTTTTGTATTGTATGCGTACCCACTGGTATATAGGTGTTTTGTATTGTATGCGTACACACTGGTAGATTGGTGTTTTGTATTGTATGTGTACACACTGGTAGATAGGTGTTTTGTATTGTATGTGTACACACTGGTAGATAGGTGTTTTGTATTGTATGCATACACACTGGTAGATAGGTGTTTTGTACTGTATGTGTACACACTGGTAGATAGGTGTTTTGTATTGTATGTGTACACACTGGTAGATAGGTGTTTTGTATTTTATGTGTACACACTGGTAGATAGGTGTTTTGTACTGTATGTGTACACACTGGTAGATAGGTGTTTTGTATTGTATGTGTACCCAGTGGTAGATAGGTGTTTTGTATTGTATGTGTACCCAGTGGTAGATAGGTGTTTTGTATTGTATGCGTACCCACTGGTAGATAGGTGTTTTGTATTGTATGTGTACACACTGGTAGATAGGTGTTTTGTATTGTATGTGTACACACTGGTAGATATGTGTTTTGTATTCTATGTGTACCCACTGGTAGATAGGTGTTTTGTATTGTATGTGTACCCAGTGGTAGATAGGTGTTTTGTATTGTATGTGTACACACTGGTAGATAGGTGTTTTGTATTGTATGTATACCCAGTGGTAGATAGGTGTTTTGTATTGTATGCGTACCCAGTGGTAGATAGGTGTTTTGTATTGTATGTGTACCCAGTGGTAGATAGGTGTTTTGTATTGTATGCGTACCCAGTGGTAGATAGGTGTTTTGTATTGTATGTGTACACACTGGTAGATAGGTGTTTTGTATTGTATGCATACCCAGTGGTAGATAGGTGTTTTGTATTGTATGTATACCCACTGGTAGATAGGTGTTTTGTATTGTATGCGTACACACTGGTAGATTGGTGTTTTGTATTGTATGTGTACACACTGGTAGATAGGTGTTTTGTATTGTATGCATACCCACTGGTAGATAGGTGTTTTGTATTGTATGTGTACACACTGGTAGATAGGTGTTTTGTATTGTATGCGTACCCACTGGTAGATTGGTGTTTTGTATTGTATGTGTACACACTGGTAGATAGGTGTTTTGTATTGTATGTGTACACACTGATAGATAGGTGTTTTGTATTGTATGCGTACCCACTGGTATATAGGTGTTTTGTATTGTATGCGTACACACTGGTAGATTGGTGTTTTGTATTGTATGTGTACACACTGGTAGATAGGTGTTTTGTATTGTATGTGTACACACTGGTAGATAGGTGTTTTGTACTGTATGTGTACACACTGGTAGATAGGTGTTTTGTATTGTATGTGTACCCAGTGGTAGATAGGTGTTTTGTATTGTATGCGTACCCAGTGGTAGATAGGTGTTTTGCATTGTATGTGTACCCAGTGGTAGATAGGTGTTTTGTATTGTATGCGTACCCAGTGGTAGATAGGTGTTTTGTATTGTATGTGTACACACTGGTAGATAGGTGTTTTGTATTGTATGCATACCCAGTGGTAGATAGGTGTTTTGTATTTTATGTGTACACACTGGTAGATAGGTGTTTTGTATTGTATGTGTACACACTGGTAGATAGGTGTTTTGTATTGTATGTGTACCCAGTGGTAGATAGGTGTTTTGTACTGTATGTGTACACACTGGTATAGGTGTTTTGTATTGTATGTGTACACACTGGTAGATAGGTGTTTTGTATTGTATGTGTACCCAGTGGTAGATAGGTGTTTTGTACTGTATGTGTACACACTGGTAGATAGGTGTTTTGTACTGTATGTGTACCCACTGGTAGATAGGTGTTTTGTACTGTATGTGTACACACTGGTAGATAGGTGTTTTGTATTGTATGCGTACCCACTGGTAGATAGGTGTTTTGTATTGTATGTGTACACACTGGTAGATAGGTGTTTTGTATTGTATGTGTACACACTGGTAGATAGGTGTTTTGTATTCTATGTGTACCCACTGGTAGATAGGTGTTTTGTATTGTATGTGTACCCAGTGGTAGATAGGTGTTTTGTATTGTATGTGTACACACTGGTAGATAGGTGTTTTGTATTGTATGTGTACACACTGGTAGATAGGTGTTTTGTATTGTATGCGTACCCAGTGGTAGATAGGTGTTTTGTATTGTATGTGTACCCAGTGGTAGATAGGTGTTTTGTATTGTATGTGTACACACTGGTAGATAGGTGTTTTGCATTGTATGTGTACCCAGTGGTAGATAGGTGTTTTGTATTGTATGTGTACACACTGGTAGATAGGTGTTTTGTATTGTATGTGTACACACTGGTAGATATGTGTTTTGTATTCTATGTGTACCCACTGGTAGATAGGTGTTTTGTATTGTATGTGTACCCAGTGGTAGATAGGTGTTTTGTATTGTATGTGTACACACTGGTAGATAGGTGTTTTGTATTGTATGTATACCCAGTGGTAGATAGGTGTTTTGTATTGTATGCGTACCCAGTGGTAGATAGGTGTTTTGTATTGTATGTGTACCCAGTGGTAGATAGGTGTTTTGTATTGTATGCGTACCCAGTGGTAGATAGGTGTTTTGTATTGTATGTGTACACACTGGTAGATAGGTGTTTTGTATTGTATGCATACCCAGTGGTAGATAGGTGTTTTGTATTGTATGTATACCCACTGGTAGATAGGTGTTTTGTATTGTATGTGTACACACTGGTAGATAGGTGTTTTGTATTGTATGTGTACACACTGGTAGATAGGTATTTTGTATTGTATGTGTACCCAGTGGTATATAGGTGTTTTGTACTGTATGTGTACACACTGGTAGATAGGTGTTTTGTATTGTATGTGTACCCAGTGGTAGATAGGTGTTTTGTATTGTATGTGTACACACTGGTAGATAGGTGTTTTGTATTGTATGTATACCCAGTGGTAGATAGGTGTTTTGTATTGTATGCGTACCCAGTGGTAGATAGGTGTTTTGTATTGTATGTGTACCCAGTGGTAGATAGGTGTTTTGTATTGTATGCGTACCCAGTGGTAGATAGGTGTTTTGTATTGTATGTGTACACACTGGTAGATAGGTGTTTTGTATTGTATGCATACCCAGTGGTAGATAGGTGTTTTGTATTGTATGTATACCCACTGGTAGATAGGTGTTTTGTATTGTATGTGTACACACTGGTAGATAGGTGTTTTGTATTGTATGTGTACACACTGGTAGATAGGTATTTTGTATTGTATGTGTACCCAGTGGTATATAGGTGTTTTGTACTGTATGTGTACACACTGGTAGATAGGTGTTTTGTATTGTATGCGTACCCACTGGTAGATAGGTGTTTTGTATTGTATGTGTACACACTGGTAGATAGGTGTTTTGTATTGTATGTGTACACACTGGTAGATATGTGTTTTGTATTCTATGTGTACCCACTGGTAGATAGGTGTTTTGTATTGTATGCGTACACACTGGTAGATTGGTGTTTTGTATTGTATGTGTACCCAGTGGTAGATAGGTGTTTTGTATTGTATGTGTACACACTGGTAGATAGGTGTTTTGTATTGTATGTATACCCAGTGGTAGATAGGTGTTTTGTATTGTATGCGTACCCAGTGGTAGATAGGTGTTTTGTATTGTATGTGTACCCAGTGGTAGATAGGTGTTTTGTATTGTATGCGTACCCAGTGGTAGATAGGTGTTTTGTATTGTATGTGTACACACTGGTAGATAGGTGTTTTGTATTGTATGCATACCCAGTGGTAGATAGGTGTTTTGTATTGTATGTATACCCACTGGTAGATAGGTGTTTTGTATTGTATGCGTACACACTGGTAGATTGGTGTTTTGTATTGTATGTGTACACACTGGTAGATAGGTGTTTTGTATTGTATGCATACCCACTGGTAGATAGGTGTTTTGTATTGTATGTGTACACACTGGTAGATAGGTGTTTTGTATTGTATGCGTACCCACTGGTAGATTGGTGTTTTGTATTGTATGTGTACACACTGGTAGATAGGTGTTTTGTATTGTATGTGTACACACTGATAGATAGGTGTTTTGTATTGTATGCGTACCCACTGGTATATAGGTGTTTTGTATTGTATGCGTACACACTGGTAGATTGGTGTTTTGTATTGTATGTGTACACACTGGTAGATAGGTGTTTTGTATTGTATGTGTACACACTGGTAGATATGTGTTTTGTATTGTATGCATACACACTGGTAGATAGGTGTTTTGTACTGTATGTGTACACACTGGTAGATAGGTGTTTTGTATTGTATGTGTACACACTGGTAGATAGGTGTTTTGTATTTTATGTGTACACACTGGTAGATAGGTGTTTTGTACTGTATGTGTACACACTGGTAGATAGGTGTTTTGTATTGTATGTGTACCCAGTGGTAGATAGGTGTTTTGTATTGTATGTGTACCCAGTGGTAGATAGGTGTTTTGTATTGTATGCGTACCCACTGGTAGATAGGTGTTTTGTATTGTATGTGTACACACTGGTAGATAGGTGTTTTGTATTGTATGTGTACACACTGGTAGATATGTGTTTTGTATTCTATGTGTACCCACTGGTAGATAGGTGTTTTGTATTGTATGTGTACCCAGTGGTAGATAGGTGTTTTGTATTGTATGTGTACACACTGGTAGATAGGTGTTTTGTATTGTATGTATACCCAGTGGTAGATAGGTGTTTTGTATTGTATGCGTACCCAGTGGTAGATAGGTGTTTTGTATTGTATGTGTACCCAGTGGTAGATAGGTGTTTTGTATTGTATGCGTACCCAGTGGTAGATAGGTGTTTTGTATTGTATGTGTACACACTGGTAGATAGGTGTTTTGTATTGTATGCATACCCAGTGGTAGATAGGTGTTTTGTATTGTATGTATACCCACTGGTAGATAGGTGTTTTGTATTGTATGCGTACACACTGGTAGATTGGTGTTTTGTATTGTATGTGTACACACTGGTAGATAGGTGTTTTGTATTGTATGCATACCCACTGGTAGATAGGTGTTTTGTATTGTATGTGTACACACTGGTAGATAGGTGTTTTGTATTGTATGCGTACCCACTGGTAGATTGGTGTTTTGTATTGTATGTGTACACACTGGTAGATAGGTGTTTTGTATTGTATGTGTACACACTGATAGATAGGTGTTTTGTATTGTATGCGTACCCACTGGTATATAGGTGTTTTGTATTGTATGCGTACACACTGGTAGATTGGTGTTTTGTATTGTATGTGTACACACTGGTAGATAGGTGTTTTGTATTGTATGTGTACACACTGGTAGATAGGTGTTTTGTACTGTATGTGTACACACTGGTAGATAGGTGTTTTGTATTGTATGTGTACCCAGTGGTAGATAGGTGTTTTGTATTGTATGCGTACCCATTGGTAGATAGGTGTTTTGCATTGTATGTGTACCCAGTGGTAGATAGGTGTTTTGTATTGTATGCGTACCCAGTGGTAGATAGGTGTTTTGTATTGTATGTGTACACACTGGTAGATAGGTGTTTTGTATTGTATGCATACCCAGTGGTAGATAGGTGTTTTGTATTTTATGTGTACACACTGGTATAGGTGTTTTGTATTGTATGTGTACACACTGGTAGATAGGTGTTTTGTATTGTATGTGTACCCAGTGGTAGATAGGTGTTTTGTACTGTATGTGTACACACTGGTAGATAGGTGTTTTGTACTGTATGTGTACCCACTGGTAGATAGGTGTTTTGTACTGTATGTGTACACACTGGTAGATAGGTGTTTTGTATTGTATGCGTACCCACTGGTAGATAGGTGTTTTGTATTGTATGTGTACACACTGGTAGATAGGTGTTTTGTATTGTATGTGTACACACTGGTAGATAGGTGTTTTGTATTCTATGTGTACCCACTGGTAGATAGGTGTTTTGTATTGTATGTGTACCCAGTGGTAGATAGGTGTTTTGTATTGTATGTGTACACACTGGTAGATAGGTGTTTTGTATTGTATGTGTACACACTGGTAGATAGGTGTTTTGTATTGTATGCGTACCCAGTGGTAGATAGGTGTTTTGTATTGTATGTGTACCCAGTGGTAGATAGGTGTTTTGTATTGTATGTGTACACACTGGTAGATAGGTGTTTTGCATTGTATGTGTACCCAGTGGTAGATAGGTGTTTTGTATTGTATGTGTACACACTGGTAGATAGGTGTTTTGTATTGTATGCATACACACTGGTAGATAGGTGTTTTGTACTGTATGTGTACACACTGGTAGATAGGTGTTTTGTATTGTATGTGTACACACTGGTAGATAGGTGTTTTGTATTGTATGTGTACACACTGGTAGATAGGTGTTTTGTACTGTATGTGTACACACTGGTAGATAGGTGTTTTGTATTGTATGTGTACCCAGTGGTAGATAGGTGTTTTGTATTGTATGTGTACCCAGTGGTAGATAGGTGTTTTGTATTGTATGTGTACCCACTGGTAGATATGTGTTTTGTATTGTATGCGTACACACTGGTAGATTGGTGTTTTGTATTGTATGTGTACACACTGGTAGATAGGTGTTTTGTATTGTATGCGTACCCACTGGTAGATAGGTGTTTTGTACTGTATGTATACCCACTGGTAGATAGGTGTTTTGTACTGTATGTGTACACACTGGTAGATAGGTGTTTTGTATTGTATGTGTACCCAGTGGTAGATAGGTGTTTTGTATTGTATGTGTACCCAGTGGTAGATAGGTGTTTTGTATTGTATGTGTACCCAGTGGTAGATAGGTGTTTTGTATTGTATGTGTACACACTGGTAGATAGGTGTTTTGTATTGTATGTGTACACACTGGTAGATAGGTGTTTTGTATTGTATGTGTACCCAGTGGTAGATAGGTATTTTGTACTGTATGTGTACACACTGGTATATAGGTGTTTTGTATTGTATGTGTACACACTGGTAGATAGGTGTTTTGTATTGTATGTGTACCCAGTGGTAGATAGGTGTTTTGTACTGTATGTGTACACACTGGTAGATAGGTGTTTTGTACTGTATGTGTACCCACTGGTAGATAGGTGTTTTGTACTGTATGTGTACACACTGGTAGATAGGTGTTTTGTATTGTATGCGTACCCACTGGTAGATAGGTGTTTTGTATTGTATGTGTACACACTGGTAGATAGGTGTTTTGTATTGTATGTGTACACACTGGTAGATATGTGTTTTCTATTCTATGTGTACCCACTGGTAGATAGGTGTTTTGTATTGTATGTGTACCCAGTGGTAGATAGGTGTTTTGTATTGTATGTGTACACACTGGTAGATATGTGTTTTGTATTGTATGTATACCCAGTGGTAGATAGGTGTTTTGTATTGTATGCGTACCCAGTGGTAGATAGGTGTTTTGTATTGTATGTGTACCCAGTGGTAGATAGGTGTTTTGTACTGTATGTGTACACACTGGTAGATAGGTGTTTTGTATTGTATGTGTACACACTGATAGATAGGTGTTTTGTATTGTATGCGTACCCACTGGTATATAGGTGTTTTGTATTGTATGCGTACACACTGGTAGATTGGTGTTTTGTATTGTATGTGTACACACTGGTAGATAGGTGTTTTGTATTGTATGTGTACACACTGGTAGATAGGTGTTTTGTATTGTATGCATACACACTGGTAGATAGGTGTTTTGTACTGTATGTGTACACACTGGTAGATAGGTGTTTTGTATTGTATGTGTACACACTGGTAGATAGGTGTTTTGTATTTTATGTGTACACACTGGTAGATAGGTGTTTTGTACTGTATGTGTACACACTGGTAGATAGGTGTTTTGTATTGTATGTGTACCCAGTGGTAGATAGGTGTTTTGTATTGTATGTGTACCCAGTGGTAGATAGGTGTTTTGTATTGTATGCGTACCCACTGGTAGATAGGTGTTTTGTATTGTATGTGTACACACTGGTAGATAGGTGTTTTGTATTGTATGTGTACACACTGGTAGATATGTGTTTTGTATTCTATGTGTACCCACTGGTAGATAGGTGTTTTGTATTGTATGTGTACCCAGTGGTAGATAGGTGTTTTGTATTGTATGTGTACACACTGGTAGATAGGTGTTTTGTATTGTATGTATACCCAGTGGTAGATAGGTGTTTTGTATTGTATGCGTACCCAGTGGTAGATAGGTGTTTTGTATTGTATGTGTACCCAGTGGTAGATAGGTGTTTTGTATTGTATGCGTACCCAGTGGTAGATAGGTGTTTTGTATTGTATGTGTACACACTGGTAGATAGGTGTTTTGTATTGTATGCATACCCAGTGGTAGATAGGTGTTTTGTATTGTATGTATACCCACTGGTAGATAGGTGTTTTGTATTGTATGCGTACACACTGGTAGATTGGTGTTTTGTATTGTATGTGTACACACTGGTAGATAGGTGTTTTGTATTGTATGCATACCCACTGGTAGATAGGTGTTTTGTATTGTATGTGTACACACTGGTAGATAGGTGTTTTGTATTGTATGCGTACCCACTGGTAGATTGGTGTTTTGTATTGTATGTGTACACACTGGTAGATAGGTGTTTTGTATTGTATGTGTACACACTGATAGATAGGTGTTTTGTATTGTATGCGTACCCACTGGTATATAGGTGTTTTGTATTGTATGCGTACACACTGGTAGATTGGTGTTTTGTATTGTATGTGTACACACTGGTAGATAGGTGTTTTGTATTGTATGTGTACACACTGGTAGATAGGTGTTTTGTACTGTATGTGTACACACTGGTAGATAGGTGTTTTGTATTGTATGTGTACCCAGTGGTAGATAGGTGTTTTGTATTGTATGCGTACCCAGTGGTAGATAGGTGTTTTGCATTGTATGTGTACCCAGTGGTAGATAGGTGTTTTGTATTGTATGCGTACCCAGTGGTAGATAGGTGTTTTGTATTGTATGTGTACACACTGGTAGATAGGTGTTTTGTATTGTATGCATACCCAGTGGTAGATAGGTGTTTTGTATTTTATGTGTACACACTGGTAGATAGGTGTTTTGTATTGTATGTGTACACACTGGTAGATAGGTGTTTTGTATTGTATGTGTACCCAGTGGTAGATAGGTGTTTTGTACTGTATGTGTACACACTGGTATAGGTGTTTTGTATTGTATGTGTACACACTGGTAGATAGGTGTTTTGTATTGTATGTGTACCCAGTGGTAGATAGGTGTTTTGTACTGTATGTGTACACACTGGTAGATAGGTGTTTTGTATTGTATGCGTACCCACTGGTAGATAGGTGTTTTGTATTGTATGTGTACACACTGGTAGATAGGTGTTTTGTATTGTATGTGTACACACTGGTAGATATGTGTTTTGTATTCTATGTGTACCCACTGGTAGATAGGTGTTTTGTATTGTATGTGTACCCAGTGGTAGATAGGTGTTTTGTATTGTATGTGTACACACTGGTAGATATGTGTTTTGTATTGTATGTATACCCAGTGGTAGATAGGTGTTTTGTATTGTATGCGTACCCAGTGGTAGATAGGTGTTTTGTATTGTATGTGTACCCAGTGGTAGATAGGTGTTTTGTACTGTATGTGTACACACTGGTAGATAGGTGTTTTGTATTGTATGTGTACACACTGGTAGATAGGTATTTTGTATTGTATGTGTACCCAGTGGTATATAGGTGTTTTGTACTGTATGTGTACACACTGGTAGATAGGTGTTTTGTACTGTATGTGTACCCACTGGTAGATAGGTGTTTTGTACTGTATGTGTACACACTGGTAGATAGGTGTTTTGTATTGTATGCGTACCCACTGGTAGATAGGTGTTTTGTATTGTATGTGTACACACTGGTAGATAGGTGTTTTGTATTGTATGTGTACACACTGGTAGATATGTGTTTTGTATTCTATGTGTACCCACTGGTAGATAGGTGTTTTGTATTGTATGTGTACCCAGTGGTAGATAGGTGTTTTGTATTGTATGTGTACACACTGGTAGATAGGTGTTTTGTATTGTATGTATACCCAGTGGTAGATAGGTGTTTTGTATTGTATGCGTACCCAGTGGTAGATAGGTGTTTTGTATTGTATGTGTACCCAGTGGTAGATAGGTGTTTTGTATTGTATGTGTACCCAGTGGTAGATAGGTGTTTTGTATTGTATGCGTACCCACTGGTAGATAGGTGTTTTGTATTGTATGTGTACACACTGGTAGATAGGTGTTTTGTATTGTATGTGTACACACTGGTAGATATGTGTTTTGTATTCTATGTGTACCCACTGGTAGATAGGTGTTTTGTATTGTATGTGTACCCAGTGGTAGATAGGTGTTTTGTATTGTATGTGTACACACTGGTAGATAGGTGTTTTGTATTGTATGTATACCCAGTGGTAGATAGGTGTTTTGTATTGTATGCGTACCCAGTGGTAGATAGGTGTTTTGTATTGTATGTGTACCCAGTGGTAGATAGGTGTTTTGTATTGTATGTGTACACACTGGTAGATAGGTGTTTTGTATTGTATGTGTACACACTGGTAGATATGTGTTTTGTATTCTATGTGTACCCACTGGTAGATAGGTGTTTTGTATTGTATGTGTACCCAGTGGTAGATAGGTGTTTTGTATTGTATGTGTACACACTGGTAGATAGGTGTTTTGTATTGTATGTATACCCAGTGGTAGATAGGTGTTTTGTATTGTATGCGTACCCAGTGGTAGATAGGTGTTTTGTATTGTATGTGTACCCAGTGGTAGATAGGTGTTTTGTATTGTATGCGTACCCAGTGGTAGATAGGTGTTTTGTATTGTATGTGTACACACTGGTAGATAGGTGTTTTGTATTGTATGCATACCCAGTGGTAGATAGGTGTTTTGTATTGTATGTATACCCACTGGTAGATAGGTGTTTTGTATTGTATGTGTACACACTGGTAGATAGGTGTTTTGTATTGTATGTGTACACACTGGTAGATAGGTGTTTTGTACTGTATGTGTACACACTGGTAGATAGGTGTTTTGTATTGTATGTGTACCCAGTGGTAGATAGGTGTTTTGTATTGTATGTGTACCCAGTGGTAGATAGGTGTTTTGTATTGTATGCGTACCCACTGGTAGATAGGTGTTTTGTATTGTATGTGTACACACTGGTAGATAGGTGTTTTGTATTGTATGTGTACACACTGGTAGATATGTGTTTTGTATTCTATGTGTACCCACTGGTAGATAGGTGTTTTGTATTGTATGTGTACCCAGTGGTAGATAGGTGTTTTGTATTGTATGTGTACACACTGGTAGATAGGTGTTTTGTATTGTATGTATACCCAGTGGTAGATAGGTGTTTTGTATTGTATGCGTACCCAGTGGTAGATAGGTGTTTTGTATTGTATGTGTACCCAGTGGTAGATAGGTGTTTTGTATTGTATGCGTACCCAGTGGTAGATAGGTGTTTTGTATTGTATGTGTACACACTGGTAGATAGGTGTTTTGTATTGTATGTGTACACACTGGTAGATAGGTGTTTTGTATTGTATGCGTACACACTGGTAGATAGGTGTTTTGTATTGTATGCATACCCAGTGGTAGATAGGTGTTTTGTATTGTATGTGTACACACTGGTAGATAGGTGTTTTGTATTGTATGCGTACCCACTGGTAGATTGGTGTTTTGTATTGTATGTGTACACACTGGTAGATAGGTGTTTTGTATTGTATGCATACCCAGTGGTAGATAGGTGTTTTGTATTGTATGTATACCCACTGGTAGATAGGTGTTTTGTATTGTATGCGTACACACTGGTAGATTGGTGTTTTGTATTGTATGTGTACACACTGGTAGATAGGTGTTTTGTATTGTATGCATACCCACTGGTATATAGGTGTTTTGTATTGTATGTGTACACACTGGTAGATAGGTGTTTTGTATTGTATGCGTACCCACTGGTAGATTGGTGTTTTGTATTGTATGTGTACACACTGGTAGATAGGTGTTTTGTATTGTATGTGTACACACTGGTAGATAGGTGTTTTGTATTGTATGCGTACCCACTGGTATATAGGTGTTTTGTATTGTATGCGTACACACTGGTAGATAGGTGTTTTGTATTGTATGTGTACACACTGGTAGATAGGTGTTTTGTATTGTATGTGTACACACTGGTAGATAGGTGTTTTGTATTGTATGCGTACCCACTGGTAGATAGGTGTTTTGTATTGTATGTGTACACACTGGTAGATAGGTGTTTTGTATTGTATGTGTACACACTGGTAGATATGTGTTTTGTATTCTATGTGTACCCACTGGTAGATAGGTGTTTTGTATTGTATGTGTACCCAGTGGTAGATAGGTGTTTTGTATTGTATGTGTACACACTGGTAGATATGTGTTTTGTATTGTATGTATACCCAGTGGTAGATAGGTGTTTTGTATTGTATGCGTACCCAGTGGTAGATAGGTGTTTTGTATTGTATGTGTACCCAGTGGTAGATAGGTGTTTTGTACTGTATGTGTACACACTGGTAGATAGGTGTTTTGTATTGTATGTGTACACACTGGTAGATAGGTATTTTGTATTGTATGTGTACCCAGTGGTATATAGGTGTTTTGTACTGTATGTGTACACACTGGTAGATAGGTGTTTTGTACTGTATGTGTACCCACTGGTAGATAGGTGTTTTGTACTGTATGTGTACACACTGGTAGATAGGTGTTTTGTATTGTATGCGTACCCACTGGTAGATAGGTGTTTTGTATTGTATGTGTACACACTGGTAGATAGGTGTTTTGTATTGTATGTGTACACACTGGTAGATATGTGTTTTGTATTCTATGTGTACCCACTGGTAGATAGGTGTTTTGTATTGTATGTGTACCCAGTGGTAGATAGGTGTTTTGTATTGTATGTGTACACACTGGTAGATAGGTGTTTTGTATTGTATGTATACCCAGTGGTAGATAGGTGTTTTGTATTGTATGCGTACCCAGTGGTAGATAGGTGTTTTGTATTGTATGTGTACCCAGTGGTAGATAGGTGTTTTGTATTGTATGCGTACCCAGTGGTAGATAGGTGTTTTGTATTGTATGTGTACACACTGGTAGATAGGTGTTTTGTATTGTATGCATACCCAGTGGTAGATAGGTGTTTTGTATTGTATGTATACCCACTGGTAGATAGGTGTTTTGTATTGTATGCGTACACACTGGTAGATTGGTGTTTTGTATTGTATGTGTACACACTGGTAGATAGGTGTTTTGTATTGTATGCATACCCACTGGTAGATAGGTGTTTTGTATTGTATGTGTACACACTGGTAGATAGGTGTTTTGTATTGTATGCGTACCCACTGGTAGATTGGTGTTTTGTATTGTATGTGTACACACTGGTAGATAGGTGTTTTGTATTGTATGTGTACACACTGATAGATAGGTGTTTTGTATTGTATGCGTACCCACTGGTATATAGGTGTTTTGTATTGTATGCGTACACACTGGTAGATTGGTGTTTTGTATTGTATGTGTACACACTGGTAGATAGGTGTTTTGTATTGTATGTGTACACACTGGTAGATAGGTGTTTTGTATTGTATGCATACACACTGGTAGATAGGTGTTTTGTACTGTATGTGTACACACTGGTAGATAGGTGTTTTGTATTGTATGTGTACACACTGGTAGATAGGTGTTTTGTATTGTATGTGTACACACTGGTAGATAGGTGTTTTGTACTGTATGTGTACACACTGGTAGATAGGTGTTTTGTATTGTATGTGTACCCAGTGGTAGATAGGTGTTTTGTATTGTATGTGTACCCAGTGGTAGATAGGTGTTTTGTATTGTATGCGTACCCACTGGTAGATAGGTGTTTTGTATTGTATGTGTACACACTGGTAGATAGGTGTTTTGTATTGTATGTGTACACACTGGTAGATATGTGTTTTGTATTCTATGTGTACCCACTGGTAGATAGGTGTTTTGTATTGTATGTGTACCCAGTGGTAGATAGGTGTTTTGTATTGTATGTGTACACACTGGTAGATAGGTGTTTTGTATTGTATGTATACCCAGTGGTAGATAGGTGTTTTGTATTGTATGCGTACCCAGTGGTAGATAGGTGTTTTGTATTGTATGTGTACCCAGTGGTAGATAGGTGTTTTGTATTGTATGCGTACCCAGTGGTAGATAGGTGTTTTGTATTGTATGTGTACACACTGGTAGATAGGTGTTTTGTATTGTATGCATACCCAGTGGTAGATAGGTGTTTTGTATTGTATGTATACCCACTGGTAGATAGGTGTTTTGTATTGTATGTGTACACACTGGTAGATAGGTGTTTTGTATTGTATGTGTACACACTGGTAGATAGGTATTTTGTATTGTATGTGTACCCAGTGGTATATAGGTGTTTTGTACTGTATGTGTACACACTGGTAGATAGGTGTTTTGTATTGTATGCGTACCCACTGGTAGATAGGTGTTTTGTATTGTATGTGTACACACTGGTAGATAGGTGTTTTGTATTGTATGTGTACACACTGGTAGATATGTGTTTTGTATTCTATGTGTACCCACTGGTAGATAGGTGTTTTGTATTGTATGTGTACCCAGTGGTAGATAGGTGTTTTGTATTGTATGTGTACACACTGGTAGATAGGTGTTTTGTATTGTATGTATACCCAGTGGTAGATAGGTGTTTTGTATTGTATGCGTACCCAGTGGTAGATAGGTGTTTTGTATTGTATGTGTACCCAGTGGTAGATAGGTGTTTTGTATTGTATGCGTACCCAGTGGTAGATAGGTGTTTTGTATTGTATGTGTACACACTGGTAGATAGGTGTTTTGTATTGTATGCATACCCAGTGGTAGATAGGTGTTTTGTATTGTATGTATACCCACTGGTAGATAGGTGTTTTGTATTGTATGCGTACACACTGGTAGATTGGTGTTTTGTATTGTATGTGTACACACTGGTAGATAGGTGTTTTGTATTGTATGCATACCCACTGGTAGATAGGTGTTTTGTATTGTATGTGTACACACTGGTAGATAGGTGTTTTGTATTGTATGCGTACCCACTGGTAGATTGGTGTTTTGTATTGTATGTGTACACACTGGTAGATAGGTGTTTTGTATTGTATGTGTACACACTGATAGATAGGTGTTTTGTATTGTATGCGTACCCACTGGTATATAGGTGTTTTGTATTGTATGCGTACACACTGGTAGATTGGTGTTTTGTATTGTATGTGTACACACTGGTAGATAGGTGTTTTGTATTGTATGTGTACACACTGGTAGATAGGTGTTTTGTATTGTATGCATACACACTGGTAGATAGGTGTTTTGTACTGTATGTGTACACACTGGTAGATAGGTGTTTTGTATTGTATGTGTACACACTGGTAGATAGGTGTTTTGTATTGTATGTGTACACACTGGTAGACAGGTGTTTTGTACTGTATGTGTACACACTGGTAGATAGGTGTTTTGTATTGTATGTGTACCCAGTGGTAGATAGGTGTTTTGTATTGTATGTGTACCCAGTGGTAGATAGGTGTTTTGTATTGTATGCGTACCCACTGGTAGATAGGTGTTTTGTATTGTATGTGTACACACTGGTAGATAGGTGTTTTGTATTGTATGTGTACACACTGGTAGATATGTGTTTTGTATTCTATGTGTACCCACTGGTAGATAGGTGTTTTGTATTGTATGTGTACCCAGTGGTAGATAGGTGTTTTGTATTGTATGTGTACACACTGGTAGATAGGTGTTTTGTATTGTATGTATACCCAGTGGTAGATAGGTGTTTTGTATTGTATGCGTACCCAGTGGTAGATAGGTGTTTTGTATTGTATGTGTACCCAGTGGTAGATAGGTGTTTTGTATTGTATGCGTACCCAGTGGTAGATAGGTGTTTTGTATTGTATGTGTACACACTGGTAGATAGGTGTTTTGTATTGTATGCATACCCAGTGGTAGATAGGTGTTTTGTATTGTATGTATACCCACTGGTAGATAGGTGTTTTGTATTGTATGCGTACACACTGGTAGATTGGTGTTTTGTATTGTATGTGTACACACTGGTAGATAGGTGTTTTGTATTGTATGCATACCCACTGGTAGATAGGTGTTTTGTATTGTATGTGTACACACTGGTAGATAGGTGTTTTGTATTGTATGCGTACCCACTGGTAGATTGGTGTTTTGTATTGTATGTGTACACACTGGTAGATAGGTGTTTTGTATTGTATGTGTACACACTGATAGATAGGTGTTTTGTATTGTATGCGTACCCACTGGTATATAGGTGTTTTGTATTGTATGCGTACACACTGGTAGATTGGTGTTTTGTATTGTATGTGTACACACTGGTAGATAGGTGTTTTGTATTGTATGTGTACACACTGGTAGATATGTGTTTTGTACTGTATGTGTACACACTGGTAGATAGGTGTTTTGTATTGTATGTGTACCCAGTGGTAGATAGGTGTTTTGTATTGTATGCGTACCCAGTGGTAGATAGGTGTTTTGTATTGTATGTGTACCCAGTGGTAGATAGGTGTTTTGTATTGTATGCGTACCCAGTGGTAGATAGGTGTTTTGTATTGTATGTGTACACACTGGTAGATAGGTGTTTTGTATTGTATGCATACCCAGTGGTAGATAGGTGTTTTGTATTTTATGTGTACACACTGGTAGATAGGTGTTTTGTATTGTATGTGTACACACTGGTAGATAGGTGTTTTGTATTGTATGTGTACCCAGTGGTAGATAGGTGTTTTGTACTGTATGTGTACACACTGGTATAGGTGTTTTGTATTGTATGTGTACACACTGGTAGATAGGTGTTTTGTATTGTATGTGTACCCAGTGGTAGATAGGTGTTTTGTACTGTATGTGTACACACTGGTAGATAGGTGTTTTGTACTGTATGTGTACCCACTGGTAGATAGGTGTTTTGTACTGTATGTGTACACACTGGTAGATAGGTGTTTTGTATTGTATGCGTACCCACTGGTAGATAGGTGTTTTGTATTGTATGTGTACACACTGGTAGATAGGTGTTTTGTATTGTATGTGTACACACTGGTAGATAGGTGTTTTGTATTCTATGTGTACCCACTGGTAGATAGGTGTTTTGTATTGTATGTGTACCCAGTGGTAGATAGGTGTTTTGTATTGTATGTGTACACACTGGTAGATAGGTGTTTTGTATTGTATGTGTACACACTGGTAGATAGGTGTTTTGTATTGTATGCGTACCCAGTGGTAGATAGGTGTTTTGTATTGTATGTGTACCCAGTGGTAGATAGGTGTTTTGTATTGTATGTGTACACACTGGTAGATAGGTGTTTTGCATTGTATGTGTACCCAGTGGTAGATAGGTGTTTTGTATTGTATGTGTACACACTGGTAGATAGGTGTTTTGTATTGTATGCATACACACTGGTAGATAGGTGTTTTGTACTGTATGTGTACACACTGGTAGATAGGTGTTTTGTATTGTATGTGTACACACTGGTAGATAGGTGTTTTGTATTGTATGTGTACACACTGGTAGATAGGTGTTTTGTACTGTATGTGTACACACTGGTAGATAGGTGTTTTGTATTGTATGTGTACCCAGTGGTAGATAGGTGTTTTGTATTGTATGTGTACCCAGTGGTAGATAGGTGTTTTGTATTGTATGTGTACCCACTGGTAGATATGTGTTTTGTATTGTATGCGTACACACTGGTAGATTGGTGTTTTGTATTGTATGTGTACACACTGGTAGATAGGTGTTTTGTATTGTATGCGTACCCACTGGTAGATAGGTGTTTTGTACTGTATGTGTACCCACTGGTAGATAGGTGTTTTGTACTGTATGTGTACACACTGGTAGATAGGTGTTTTGTATTGTATGTGTACCCAGTGGTAGATAGGTGTTTTGTATTGTATGTGTACCCAGTGGTAGATAGGTGTTTTGTATTGTATGTGTACACACTGGTAGATAGGTGTTTTGTATTGTATGTGTACACACTGGTAGATAGGTGTTTTGTATTGTATGTGTACCCAGTGGTAGATAGGTGTTTTGTACTGTATGTGTACACACTGGTATATAGGTGTTTTGTATTGTATGTGTACACACTGGTAGATAGGTGTTTTGTATTGTATGTGTACCCAGTGGTAGATAGGTGTTTTGTACTGTATGTGTACACACTGGTAGATAGGTGTTTTGTACTGTATGTGTACCCACTGGTAGATAGGTGTTTTGTACTGTATGTGTACACACTGGTAGATAGGTGTTTTGTATTGTATGCGTACCCACTGGTAGATAGGTGTTTTGTATTGTATGTGTACACACTGGTAGATAGGTGTTTTGTATTGTATGTGTACACACTGGTAGATATGTGTTTTGTATTCTATGTGTACCCACTGGTAGATAGGTGTTTTGTATTGTATGTGTACCCAGTGGTAGATAGGTGTTTTGTATTGTATGTGTACACACTGGTAGATATGTGTTTTGTATTGTATGTATACCCAGTGGTAGATAGGTGTTTTGTATTGTATGCGTACCCAGTGGTAGATAGGTGTTTTGTATTGTATGTGTACCCAGTGGTAGATAGGTGTTTTGTACTGTATGTGTACACACTGGTAGATAGGTGTTTTGTATTGTATGTGTACACACTGGTAGATAGGTATTTTGTATTGTATGTGTACCCAGTGGTATATAGGTGTTTTGTACTGTATGTGTACACACTGGTAGATAGGTGTTTTGTACTGTATGTGTACCCACTGGTAGATAGGTGTTTTGTACTGTATGTGTACACACTGGTAGATAGGTGTTTTGTATTGTATGCGTACCCACTGGTAGATAGGTGTTTTGTATTGTATGTGTACACACTGGTAGATAGGTGTTTTGTATTGTATGTGTACACACTGGTAGATATGTGTTTTGTATTCTATGTGTACCCACTGGTAGATAGGTGTTTTGTATTGTATGTGTACCCAGTGGTAGATAGGTGTTTTGTATTGTATGTGTACACACTGGTAGATAGGTGTTTTGTATTGTATGTATACCCAGTGGTAGATAGGTGTTTTGTATTGTATGCGTACCCAGTGGTAGATAGGTGTTTTGTATTGTATGTGTACCCAGTGGTAGATAGGTGTTTTGTATTGTATGCGTACCCAGTGGTAGATAGGTGTTTTGTATTGTATGTGTACACACTGGTAGATAGGTGTTTTGTATTGTATGCATACACACTGGTAGATAGGTGTTTTGTACTGTATGTGTACACACTGGTAGATAGGTGTTTTGTATTGTATGTGTACACACTGGTAGATAGGTGTTTTGTATTGTATGCGTACCCACTGGTAGATAGGTGTTTTGTATTGTATGTGTACACACTGGTAGATAGGTGTTTTGTATTGTATGTGTACACACTGGTAGATATGTGTTTTGTATTCTATGTGTACCCACTGGTAGATAGGTGTTTTGTATTGTATGTGTACCCAGTGGTAGATAGGTGTTTTGTATTGTATGTGTACACACTGGTAGATAGGTGTTTTGTATTGTATGTATACCCAGTGGTAGATAGGTGTTTTGTATTGTATGCGTACCCAGTGGTAGATAGGTGTTTTGTATTGTATGTGTACCCAGTGGTAGATAGGTGTTTTGTATTGTATGCGTACCCAGTGGTAGATAGGTGTTTTGTATTGTATGTGTACACACTGGTAGATAGGTGTTTTGTATTGTATGCATACCCAGTGGTAGATAGGTGTTTTGTATTGTATGTATACCCACTGGTAGATAGGTGTTTTGTATTGTATGCGTACACACTGGTAGATTGGTGTTTTGTATTGTATGTGTACACACTGGTAGATAGGTGTTTTGTATTGTATGCATACCCACTGGTAGATAGGTGTTTTGTATTGTATGTGTACACACTGGTAGATAGGTGTTTTGTATTGTATGCGTACCCACTGGTAGATTGGTGTTTTGTATTGTATGTGTACACACTGGTAGATAGGTGTTTTGTATTGTATGTATACCCAGTGGTAGATAGGTGTTTTGTATTGTATGCGTACCCAGTGGTAGATAGGTGTTTTGTATTGTATGTGTACCCAGTGGTAGATAGGTGTTTTGTATTGTATGCGTACCCAGTGGTAGATAGGTGTTTTGTATTGTATGTGTACACACTGGTAGATAGGTGTTTTGTATTGTATGCATACCCAGTGGTAGATAGGTGTTTTGTATTGTATGTATACCCACTGGTAGATAGGTGTTTTGTATTGTATGTGTACACACTGGTAGATAGGTGTTTTGTATTGTATGTGTACACACTGGTAGATAGGTATTTTGTATTGTATGTGTACCCAGTGGTATATAGGTGTTTTGTACTGTATGTGTACACACTGGTAGATAGGTGTTTTGTATTGTATGCGTACCCACTGGTAGATAGGTGTTTTGTATTGTATGTGTACACACTGGTAGATAGGTGTTTTGTATTGTATGTGTACACACTGGTAGATATGTGTTTTGTATTCTATGTGTACCCACTGGTAGATAGGTGTTTTGTATTGTATGTGTACCCAGTGGTAGATAGGTGTTTTGTATTGTATGTGTACACACTGGTAGATAGGTGTTTTGTATTGTATGTATACCCAGTGGTAGATAGGTGTTTTGTATTGTATGCGTACCCAGTGGTAGATAGGTGTTTTGTATTGTATGTGTACCCAGTGGTAGATAGGTGTTTTGTATTGTATGCGTACCCAGTGGTAGATAGGTGTTTTGTATTGTATGTGTACACACTGGTAGATAGGTGTTTTGTATTGTATGCATACCCAGTGGTAGATAGGTGTTTTGTATTGTATGTATACCCACTGGTAGATAGGTGTTTTGTATTGTATGCGTACACACTGGTAGATTGGTGTTTTGTATTGTATGTGTACACACTGGTAGATAGGTGTTTTGTATTGTATGCATACCCACTGGTAGATAGGTGTTTTGTATTGTATGTGTACACACTGGTAGATAGGTGTTTTGTATTGTATGCGTACCCACTGGTAGATTGGTGTTTTGTATTGTATGTGTACACACTGGTAGATAGGTGTTTTGTATTGTATGTGTACACACTGATAGATAGGTGTTTTGTATTGTATGCGTACCCACTGGTATATAGGTGTTTTGTATTGTATGCGTACACACTGGTAGATTGGTGTTTTGTATTGTATGTGTACACACTGGTAGATAGGTGTTTTGTATTGTATGTGTACACACTGGTAGATAGGTGTTTTGTATTGTATGCATACACACTGGTAGATAGGTGTTTTGTACTGTATGTGTACACACTGGTAGATAGGTGTTTTGTATTGTATGTGTACACACTGGTAGATAGGTGTTTTGTATTGTATGTGTACACACTGGTAGATAGGTGTTTTGTACTGTATGTGTACACACTGGTAGATAGGTGTTTTGTATTGTATGTGTACCCAGTGGTAGATAGGTGTTTTGTATTGTATGTGTACCCAGTGGTAGATAGGTGTTTTGTATTGTATGCGTACCCACTGGTAGATAGGTGTTTTGTATTGTATGTGTACACACTGGTAGATAGGTGTTTTGTATTGTATGTGTACACACTGGTAGATATGTGTTTTGTATTCTATGTGTACCCACTGGTAGATAGGTGTTTTGTATTGTATGTGTACCCAGTGGTAGATAGGTGTTTTGTATTGTATGTGTACACACTGGTAGATAGGTGTTTTGTATTGTATGTATACCCAGTGGTAGATAGGTGTTTTGTATTGTATGCGTACCCAGTGGTAGATAGGTGTTTTGTATTGTATGTGTACCCAGTGGTAGATAGGTGTTTTGTATTGTATGCGTACCCAGTGGTAGATAGGTGTTTTGTATTGTATGTGTACACACTGGTAGATAGGTGTTTTGTATTGTATGCATACCCAGTGGTAGATAGGTGTTTTGTATTGTATGTATACCCACTGGTAGATAGGTGTTTTGTATTGTATGCGTACACACTGGTAGATTGGTGTTTTGTATTGTATGTGTACACACTGGTAGATAGGTGTTTTGTATTGTATGCATACCCACTGGTAGATAGGTGTTTTGTATTGTATGTGTACACACTGGTAGATAGGTGTTTTGTATTGTATGCGTACCCACTGGTAGATTGGTGTTTTGTATTGTATGTGTACACACTGGTAGATAGGTGTTTTGTATTGTATGTGTACACACTGATAGATAGGTGTTTTGTATTGTATGCGTACCCACTGGTATATAGGTGTTTTGTATTGTATGCGTACACACTGGTAGATTGGTGTTTTGTATTGTATGTGTACACACTGGTAGATAGGTGTTTTGTATTGTATGTGTACACACTGGTAGATAGGTGTTTTGTACTGTATGTGTACACACTGGTAGATAGGTGTTTTGTATTGTATGTGTACCCAGTGGTAGATAGGTGTTTTGTATTGTATGCGTACCCAGTGGTAGATAGGTGTTTTGTATTGTATGTGTACCCAGTGGTAGATAGGTGTTTTGTATTGTATGCGTACCCAGTGGTAGATAGGTGTTTTGTATTGTATGTGTACACACTGGTAGATAGGTGTTTTGTATTGTATGCATACCCAGTGGTAGATAGGTGTTTTGTATTTTATGTGTACACACTGGTAGATAGGTGTTTTGTATTGTATGTGTACACACTGGTAGATAGGTGTTTTGTATTGTATGTGTACCCAGTGGTAGATAGGTGTTTTGTACTGTATGTGTACACACTGGTATAGGTGTTTTGTATTGTATGTGTACACACTGGTAGATAGGTGTTTTGTATTGTATGTGTACCCAGTGGTAGATAGGTGTTTTGTACTGTATGTGTACACACTGGTAGATAGGTGTTTTGTACTGTATGTGTACCCACTGGTAGATAGGTGTTTTGTACTGTATGTGTACACACTGGTAGATAGGTGTTTTGTATTGTATGCGTACCCACTGGTAGATAGGTGTTTTGTATTGTATGTGTACACACTGGTAGATAGGTGTTTTGTATTGTATGTGTACACACTGGTAGATAGGTGTTTTGTATTCTATGTGTACCCACTGGTAGATAGGTGTTTTGTATTGTATGTGTACCCAGTGGTAGATAGGTGTTTTGTATTGTATGTGTACACACTGGTAGATAGGTGTTTTGTATTGTATGTGTACACACTGGTAGATAGGTGTTTTGTATTGTATGCGTACCCAGTGGTAGATAGGTGTTTTGTATTGTATGTGTACCCAGTGGTAGATAGGTGTTTTGTATTGTATGTGTACACACTGGTAGATAGGTGTTTTGCATTGTATGTGTACCCAGTGGTAGATAGGTGTTTTGTATTGTATGTGTACACACTGGTAGATAGGTGTTTTGTATTGTATGCATACACACTGGTAGATAGGTGTTTTGTACTGTATGTGTACACACTGGTAGATAGGTGTTTTGTATTGTATGTGTACACACTGGTAGATAGGTGTTTTGTATTGTATGTGTACACACTGGTAGATAGGTGTTTTGTACTGTATGTGTACACACTGGTAGATAGGTGTTTTGTATTGTATGTGTACCCAGTGGTAGATAGGTGTTTTGTATTGTATGTGTACCCAGTGGTAGATAGGTGTTTTGTATTGTATGTGTACCCACTGGTAGATATGTGTTTTGTATTGTATGCGTACACACTGGTAGATTTGTGTTTTGTATTGTATGTGTACACACTGGTAGATAGGTGTTTTGTATTGTATGCGTACCCACTGGTAGATAGGTGTTTTGTACTGTATGTGTACCCACTGGTAGATAGGTGTTTTGTACTGTATGTGTACACACTGGTAGATAGGTGTTTTGTATTGTATGTGTACCCAGTGGTAGATAGGTGTTTTGTATTGTATGTGTACCCAGTGGTAGATAGGTGTTTTGTATTGTATGTGTACACACTGGTAGATAGGTGTTTTGTATTGTATGTGTACACACTGGTAGATAGGTGTTTTGTATTGTATGTGTACCCAGTGGTAGATAGGTGTTTTGTATTGTATGTGTACACACTGGTAGATAGGTGTTTTGCATTGTATGTGTACCCAGTGGTAGATAGGTGTTTTGTATTGTATGTGTACACACTGGTAGATAGGTGTTTTGTATTGTATGCATACACACTGGTAGATAGGTGTTTTGTACTGTATGTGTACACACTGGTAGATAGGTGTTTTGTATTGTATGTGTACACACTGGTAGATAGGTGTTTTGTATTGTATGTGTACACACTGGTAGATAGGTGTTTTGTACTGTATGTGTACACACTGGTAGATAGGTGTTTTGTATTGTATGTGTACCCAGTGGTAGATAGGTGTTTTGTATTGTATGTGTACCCAGTGGTAGATAGGTGTTTTGTATTGTATGTGTACCCACTGGTAGATATGTGTTTTGTATTGTATGCGTACACACTGGTAGATTGGTGTTTTGTATTGTATGTGTACACACTGGTAGATAGGTGTTTTGTATTGTATGCGTACCCACTGGTAGATAGGTGTTTTGTACTGTATGTGTACCCACTGGTAGATAGGTGTTTTGTACTGTATGTGTACACACTGGTAGATAGGTGTTTTGTATTGTATGTGTACCCAGTGGTAGATAGGTGTTTTGTATTGTATGTGTACCCAGTGGTAGATAGGTGTTTTGTATTGTATGTGTACACACTGGTAGATAGGTGTTTTGTATTGTATGCATACCCAGTGGTAGATAGGTGTTTTGTATTGTATGTATACCCACTGGTAGATAGGTGTTTTGTATTGTATGCGTACACACTGGTAGATTGGTGTTTTGTATTGTATGTGTACACACTGGTAGATAGGTGTTTTGTATTGTATGCATACCCACTGGTAGATAGGTGTTTTGTATTGTATGTGTACACACTGGTAGATAGGTGTTTTGTATTGTATGCGTACCCACTGGTAGATTGGTGTTTTGTATTGTATGTGTACACACTGGTAGATAGGTGTTTTGTATTGTATGTATACCCAGTGGTAGATAGGTGTTTTGTATTGTATGCGTACCCAGTGGTAGATAGGTGTTTTGTATTGTATGTGTACCCAGTGGTAGATAGGTGTTTTGTATTGTATGCGTACCCAGTGGTAGATAGGTGTTTTGTATTGTATGTGTACACACTGGTAGATAGGTGTTTTGTATTGTATGCATACCCAGTGGTAGATAGGTGTTTTGTATTGTATGTATACCCACTGGTAGATAGGTGTTTTGTATTGTATGTGTACACACTGGTAGATAGGTGTTTTGTATTGTATGTGTACACACTGGTAGATAGGTATTTTGTATTGTATGTGTACCCAGTGGTATATAGGTGTTTTGTACTGTATGTGTACACACTGGTAGATAGGTGTTTTGTATTGTATGCGTACCCACTGGTAGATAGGTGTTTTGTATTGTATGTGTACACACTGGTAGATAGGTGTTTTGTATTGTATGTGTACACACTGGTAGATATGTGTTTTGTATTCTATGTGTACCCACTGGTAGATAGGTGTTTTGTATTGTATGTGTACCCAGTGGTAGATAGGTGTTTTGTATTGTATGTGTACACACTGGTAGATAGGTGTTTTGTATTGTATGTATACCCAGTGGTAGATAGGTGTTTTGTATTGTATGCGTACCCAGTGGTAGATAGGTGTTTTGTATTGTATGTGTACCCAGTGGTAGATAGGTGTTTTGTATTGTATGCGTACCCAGTGGTAGATAGGTGTTTTGTATTGTATGTGTACACACTGGTAGATAGGTGTTTTGTATTGTATGCATACCCAGTGGTAGATAGGTGTTTTGTATTGTATGTATACCCACTGGTAGATAGGTGTTTTGTATTGTATGCGTACACACTGGTAGATTGGTGTTTTGTATTGTATGTGTACACACTGGTAGATAGGTGTTTTGTATTGTATGCATACCCACTGGTAGATAGGTGTTTTGTATTGTATGTGTACACACTGGTAGATAGGTGTTTTGTATTGTATGCGTACCCACTGGTAGATTGGTGTTTTGTATTGTATGTGTACACACTGGTAGATAGGTGTTTTGTATTGTATGTGTACACACTGATAGATAGGTGTTTTGTATTGTATGCGTACCCACTGGTATATAGGTGTTTTGTATTGTATGCGTACACACTGGTAGATTGGTGTTTTGTATTGTATGTGTACACACTGGTAGATAGGTGTTTTGTATTGTATGTGTACACACTGGTAGATAGGTGTTTTGTATTGTATGCATACACACTGGTAGATAGGTGTTTTGTACTGTATGTGTACACACTGGTAGATAGGTGTTTTGTATTGTATGTGTACACACTGGTAGATAGGTGTTTTGTATTGTATGTGTACACACTGGTAGATAGGTGTTTTGTACTGTATGTGTACACACTGGTAGATAGGTGTTTTGTATTGTATGTGTACCCAGTGGTAGATAGGTGTTTTGTATTGTATGTGTACCCAGTGGTAGATAGGTGTTTTGTATTGTATGCGTACCCACTGGTAGATAGGTGTTTTGTATTGTATGTGTACACACTGGTAGATAGGTGTTTTGTATTGTATGTGTACACACTGGTAGATATGTGTTTTGTATTCTATGTGTACCCACTGGTAGATAGGTGTTTTGTATTGTATGTGTACCCAGTGGTAGATAGGTGTTTTGTATTGTATGTGTACACACTGGTAGATAGGTGTTTTGTATTGTATGTATACCCAGTGGTAGATAGGTGTTTTGTATTGTATGCGTACCCAGTGGTAGATAGGTGTTTTGTATTGTATGTGTACCCAGTGGTAGATAGGTGTTTTGTATTGTATGCGTACCCAGTGGTAGATAGGTGTTTTGTATTGTATGTGTACACACTGGTAGATAGGTGTTTTGTATTGTATGCATACCCAGTGGTAGATAGGTGTTTTGTATTGTATGTATACCCACTGGTAGATAGGTGTTTTGTATTGTATGCGTACACACTGGTAGATTGGTGTTTTGTATTGTATGTGTACACACTGGTAGATAGGTGTTTTGTATTGTATGCATACCCACTGGTAGATAGGTGTTTTGTATTGTATGTGTACACACTGGTAGATAGGTGTTTTGTATTGTATGCGTACCCACTGGTAGATTGGTGTTTTGTATTGTATGTGTACACACTGGTAGATAGGTGTTTTGTATTGTATGTGTACACACTGATAGATAGGTGTTTTGTATTGTATGCGTACCCACTGGTATATAGGTGTTTTGTATTGTATGCGTACACACTGGTAGATTGGTGTTTTGTATTGTATGTGTACACACTGGTGGATAGGTGTTTTGTATTGTATGTGTACACACTGGTAGATAGGTGTTTTGTACTGTATGTGTACACACTGGTAGATAGGTGTTTTGTATTGTATGTGTACCCAGTGGTAGATAGGTGTTTTGTATTGTATGCGTACCCAGTGGTAGATAGGTGTTTTGTATTGTATGTGTACCCAGTGGTAGATAGGTGTTTTGTATTGTATGCGTACCCAGTGGTAGATAGGTGTTTTGTATTGTATGTGTACACACTGGTAGATAGGTGTTTTGTATTGTATGCATACCCAGTGGTAGATAGGTGTTTTGTATTTTATGTGTACACACTGGTAGATAGGTGTTTTGTATTGTATGTGTACACACTGGTAGATAGGTGTTTTGTATTGTATGTGTACCCAGTGGTAGATAGGTGTTTTGTACTGTATGTGTACACACTGGTATAGGTGTTTTGTATTGTATGTGTACACACTGGTAGATAGGTGTTTTGTATTGTATGTGTACCCAGTGGTAGATAGGTGTTTTGTACTGTATGTGTACACACTGGTAGATAGGTGTTTTGTACTGTATGTGTACCCACTGGTAGATAGGTGTTTTGTACTGTATGTGTACACACTGGTAGATAGGTGTTTTGTATTGTATGCGTACCCACTGGTAGATAGGTGTTTTGTATTGTATGTGTACACACTGGTAGATAGGTGTTTTGTATTGTATGTGTACACACTGGTAGATAGGTGTTTTGTATTCTATGTGTACCCACTGGTAGATAGGTGTTTTGTATTGTATGTGTACCCAGTGGTAGATAGGTGTTTTGTATTGTATGTGTACACACTGGTAGATAGGTGTTTTGTATTGTATGTGTACACACTGGTAGATAGGTGTTTTGTATTGTATGCGTACCCAGTGGTAGATAGGTGTTTTGTATTGTATGTGTACCCAGTGGTAGATAGGTGTTTTGTATTGTATGTGTACACACTGGTAGATAGGTGTTTTGCATTGTATGTGTACCCAGTGGTAGATAGGTGTTTTGTATTGTATGTGTACACACTGGTAGATAGGTGTTTTGTATTGTATGCATACACACTGGTAGATAGGTGTTTTGTACTGTATGTGTACACACTGGTAGATAGGTGTTTTGTATTGTATGTGTACACACTGGTAGATAGGTGTTTTGTATTGTATGTGTACACACTGGTAGATAGGTGTTTTGTACTGTATGTGTACACACTGGTAGATAGGTGTTTTGTATTGTATGTGTACCCAGTGGTAGATAGGTGTTTTGTATTGTATGTGTACCCAGTGGTAGATAGGTGTTTTGTATTGTATGTGTACCCACTGGTAGATATGTGTTTTGTATTGTATGCGTACACACTGGTAGATTGGTGTTTTGTATTGTATGTGTACACACTGGTAGATAGGTGTTTTGTATTGTATGCGTACCCACTGGTAGATAGGTGTTTTGTACTGTATGTGTACCCACTGGTAGATAGGTGTTTTGTACTGTATGTGTACACACTGGTAGATAGGTGTTTTGTATTGTATGTGTACCCAGTGGTAGATAGGTGTTTTGTATTGTATGTGTACCCAGTGGTAGATAGGTGTTTTGTATTGTATGTGTACACACTGGTAGATAGGTGTTTTGTATTGTATGTGTACACACTGGTAGATAGGTGTTTTGTATTGTATGTGTACCCAGTGGTAGATAGGTGTTTTGTACTGTATGTGTACACACTGGTATATAGGTGTTTTGTATTGTATGTGTACACACTGGTAGATAGGTGTTTTGTATTGTATGTGTACCCAGTGGTAGATAGGTGTTTTGTACTGTATGTGTACACACTGGTAGATAGGTGTTTTGTACTGTATGTGTACCCACTGGTAGATAGGTGTTTTGTACTGTATGTGTACACACTGGTAGATAGGTGTTTTGTATTGTATGCGTACCCACTGGTAGATAGGTGTTTTGTATTGTATGTGTACACACTGGTAGATAGGTGTTTTGTATTGTATGTGTACACACTGGTAGATATGTGTTTTGTATTCTATGTGTACCCACTGGTAGATAGGTGTTTTGTATTGTATGTGTACCCAGTGGTAGATAGGTGTTTTGTATTGTATGTGTACACACTGGTAGATATGTGTTTTGTATTGTATGTATACCCAGTGGTAGATAGGTGTTTTGTATTGTATGCGTACCCAGTGGTAGATAGGTGTTTTGTATTGTATGTGTACCCAGTGGTAGATAGGTGTTTTGTACTGTATGTGTACACACTGGTAGATAGGTGTTTTGTATTGTATGTGTACACACTGGTAGATAGGTATTTTGTATTGTATGTGTACCCAGTGGTATATAGGTGTTTTGTACTGTATGTGTACACACTGGTAGATAGGTGTTTTGTACTGTATGTGTACCCACTGGTAGATAGGTGTTTTGTACTGTATGTGTACACACTGGTAGATAGGTGTTTTGTATTGTATGCGTACCCACTGGTAGATAGGTGTTTTGTATTGTATGTGTACACACTGGTAGATAGGTGTTTTGTATTGTATGTGTACACACTGGTAGATATGTGTTTTGTATTCTATGTGTACCCACTGGTAGATAGGTGTTTTGTATTGTATGTGTACCCAGTGGTAGATAGGTGTTTTGTATTGTATGTGTACACACTGGTAGATAGGTGTTTTGTATTGTATGTATACCCAGTGGTAGATAGGTGTTTTGTATTGTATGCGTACCCAGTGGTAGATAGGTGTTTTGTATTGTATGTGTACCCAGTGGTAGATAGGTGTTTTGTATTGTATGCGTACCCAGTGGTAGATAGGTGTTTTGTATTGTATGTGTACACACTGGTAGATAGGTGTTTTGTATTGTATGCATACACACTGGTAGATAGGTGTTTTGTACTGTATGTGTACACACTGGTAGATAGGTGTTTTGTATTGTATGTGTACACACTGGTAGATAGGTATTTTGTATTGTATGTGTACCCAGTGGTATATAGGTGTTTTGTACTGTATGTGTACACACTGGTAGATAGGTGTTTTGTACTGTATGTGTACCCACTGGTAGATAGGTGTTTTGTACTGTATGTGTACACACTGGTAGATAGGTGTTTTGTATTGTATGCGTACCCACTGGTAGATAGGTGTTTTGTATTGTATGTGTACACACTGGTAGATAGGTGTTTTGTATTGTATGTGTACACACTGGTAGATATGTGTTTTGTATTCTATGTGTACCCACTGGTAGATAGGTGTTTTGTATTGTATGTGTACCCAGTGGTAGATAGGTGTTTTGTATTGTATGTGTACACACTGGTAGATAGGTGTTTTGTATTGTATGTATACCCAGTGGTAGATAGGTGTTTTGTATTGTATGCGTACCCAGTGGTAGATAGGTGTTTTGTATTGTATGCATACCCACTGGTAGATAGGTGTTTTGTATTGTATGTGTACACACTGGTAGATAGGTGTTTTGTATTGTATGCGTACCCACTGGTAGATTGGTGTTTTGTATTGTATGTGTACACACTGGTAGATAGGTGTTTTGTATTGTATGTGTACACACTGATAGATAGGTGTTTTGTATTGTATGCGTACCCACTGGTATATAGGTGTTTTGTATTGTATGCGTACACACTGGTAGATTGGTGTTTTGTATTGTATGTGTACACACTGGTAGATAGGTGTTTTGTATTGTATGTGTACACACTGGTAGATAGGTGTTTTGTATTGTATGCATACACACTGGTAGATAGGTGTTTTGTACTGTATGTGTACACACTGGTAGATAGGTGTTTTGTATTGTATGTGTACACACTGGTAGATAGGTGTTTTGTATTGTATGTGTACACACTGGTAGATAGGTGTTTTGTACTGTATGTGTACACACTGGTAGATAAGGTGTTTTGTATTGTATGTGTACCCAGTGGTAGATAGGTGTTTTGTATTGTATGTGTACCCAGTGGTAGATAGGTGTTTTGTATTGTATGCGTACCCACTGGTAGATAGGTGTTTTGTATTGTATGTGTACACACTGGTAGATAGGTGTTTTGTATTGTATGTGTACACACTGGTAGATATGTGTTTTGTATTCTATGTGTACCCACTGGTAGATAGGTGTTTTGTATTGTATGTGTACCCAGTGGTAGATAGGTGTTTTGTATTGTATGTGTACACACTGGTAGATAGGTGTTGTGTATTGTATGTATACCCAGTGGTAGATAGGTGTTTTGTATTGTATGCGTACCCAGTGGTAGATAGGTGTTTTGTATTGTATGTGTACCCAGTGGTAGATAGGTGTTTTGTATTGTATGCGTACCCAGTGGTAGATAGGTGTTTTGTATTGTATGTGTACACACTGGTAGATAGGTGTTTTGTATTGTATGCATACCCAGTGGTAGATAGGTGTTTTGTATTGTATGTATACCCACTGGTAGATAGGTGTTTTGTATTGTATGCGTACACACTGGTAGATTGGTGTTTTGTATTGTATGTGTACACACTGGTAGATAGGTGTTTTGTATTGTATGCATACCCACTGGTAGATAGGTGTTTTGTATTGTATGTGTACACACTGGTAGATAGGTGTTTTGTATTGTATGCGTACCCACTGGTAGATTGGTGTTTTGTATTGTATGTGTACACACTGGTAGATAGGTGTTTTGTATTGTATGTGTACACACTGATAGATAGGTGTTTTGTATTGTATGCGTACCCACTGGTATATAGGTGTTTTGTATTGTATGCGTACACACTGGTAGATTGGTGTTTTGTATTGTATGTGTACACACTGGTAGATAGGTGTTTTGTATTGTATGTGTACACACTGGTAGATAGGTGTTTTGTATTGTATGCATACACACTGGTAGATAGGTGTTTTGTACTGTATGTGTACACACTGGTAGATAGGTGTTTTGTATTGTATGTGTACACACTGGTAGATAGGTGTTTTGTATTGTATGTGTACACACTGGTAGATAGGTGTTTTGTACTGTATGTGTACACACTGGTAGATAGGTGTTTTGTATTGTATGTGTACCCAGTGGTAGATAGGTGTTTTGTATTGTATGTGTACCCAGTGGTAGATAGGTGTTTTGTATTGTATGCGTACCCACTGGTAGATAGGTGTTTTGTATTGTATGTGTACACACTGGTAGATAGGTGTTTTGTATTGTATGTGTACACACTGGTAGATATGTGTTTTGTATTCTATGTGTACCCACTGGTAGATAGGTGTTTTGTATTGTATGTGTACCCAGTGGTAGATAGGTGTTTTGTATTGTATGTGTACACACTGGTAGATAGGTGTTTTGTATTGTATGTATACCCAGTGGTAGATAGGTGTTTTGTATTGTATGCGTACCCAGTGGTAGATAGGTGTTTTGTATTGTATGTGTACCCAGTGGTAGATAGGTGTTTTGTATTGTATGCGTACCCAGTGGTAGATAGGTGTTTTGTATTGTATGTGTACACACTGGTAGATAGGTGTTTTGTATTGTATGCATACCCAGTGGTAGATAGGTGTTTTGTATTGTATGTATACCCACTGGTAGATAGGTGTTTTGTATTGTATGTGTACACACTGGTAGATAGGTGTTTTGTATTGTATGTGTACACACTGGTAGATAGGTATTTTGTATTGTATGTGTACCCAGTGGTATATAGGTGTTTTGTACTGTATGTGTACACACTGGTAGATATGTGTTTTGTATTGTATGCGTACCCACTGGTAGATAGGTGTTTTGTATTGTATGTGTACACACTGGTAGATAGGTGTTTTGTATTGTATGTGTACACACTGGTAGATATGTGTTTTGTATTCTATGTGTACCCACTGGTAGATAGGTGTTTTGTATTGTATGTGTACCCAGTGGTAGATAGGTGTTTTGTATTGTATGTGTACACACTGGTAGATAGGTGTTTTGTATTGTATGTATACCCAGTGGTAGATAGGTGTTTTGTATTGTATGCGTACCCAGTGGTAGATAGGTGTTTTGTATTGTATGTGTACCCAGTGGTAGATAGGTGTTTTGTATTGTATGCGTACCCAGTGGTAGATAGGTGTTTTGTATTGTATGTGTACACACTGGTAGATAGGTGTTTTGTATTGTATGCATACCCAGTGGTAGATAGGTGTTTTGTATTGTATGTATACCCACTGGTAGATAGGTGTTTTGTATTGTATGCGTACACACTGGTAGATTGGTGTTTTGTATTGTATGTGTACACACTGGTAGATAGGTGTTTTGTATTGTATGCATACCCACTGGTAGATAGGTGTTTTGTATTGTATGTGTACACACTGGTAGATAGGTGTTTTGTATTGTATGTATACCCAGTGGTAGATAGGTGTTTTGTATTGTATGCGTACCCAGTGGTAGATAGGTGTTTTGTATTGTATGTGTACCCAGTGGTAGATAGGTGTTTTGTATTGTATGCGTACCCAGTGGTAGATAGGTGTTTTGTATTGTATGTGTACACACTGGTAGATAGGTGTTTTGTATTGTATGCATACCCAGTGGTAGATAGGTGTTTTGTATTGTATGTATACCCACTGGTAGATAGGTGTTTTGTATTGTATGTGTACACACTGGTAGATAGGTGTTTTGTATTGTATGTGTACACACTGGTAGATAGGTATTTTGTATTGTATGTGTACCCAGTGGTATATAGGTGTTTTGTACTGTATGTGTACACACTGGTAGATAGGTGTTTTGTATTGTATGCGTACCCACTGGTAGATAGGTGTTTTGTATTGTATGTGTACACACTGGTAGATAGGTGTTTTGTATTGTATGTGTACACACTGGTAGATATGTGTTTTGTATTCTATGTGTACCCACTGGTAGATAGGTGTTTTGTATTGTATGTGTACCCAGTGGTAGATAGGTGTTTTGTATTGTATGTGTACACACTGGTAGATAGGTGTTTTGTATTGTATGTATACCCAGTGGTAGATAGGTGTTTTGTATTGTATGCGTACCCAGTGGTAGATAGGTGTTTTGTATTGTATGTGTACCCAGTGGTAGATAGGTGTTTTGTATTGTATGCGTACCCAGTGGTAGATAGGTGTTTTGTATTGTATGTGTACACACTGGTAGATAGGTGTTTTGTATTGTATGCATACCCAGTGGTAGATAGGTGTTTTGTATTGTATGTATACCCACTGGTAGATAGGTGTTTTGTATTGTATGCGTACACACTGGTAGATTGGTGTTTTGTATTGTATGTGTACACACTGGTAGATAGGTGTTTTGTATTGTATGCATACCCACTGGTAGATAGGTGTTTTGTATTGTATGTGTACACACTGGTAGATAGGTGTTTTGTATTGTATGCGTACCCACTGGTAGATTGGTGTTTTGTATTGTATGTGTACACACTGGTAGATAGGTGTTTTGTATTGTATGTGTACACACTGATAGATAGGTGTTTTGTATTGTATGCGTACCCACTGGTATATAGGTGTTTTGTATTGTATGCGTACACACTGGTAGATTGGTGTTTTGTATTGTATGTGTACACACTGGTAGATAGGTGTTTTGTATTGTATGTGTACACACTGGTAGATAGGTGTTTTGTATTGTATGCATACACACTGGTAGATAGGTGTTTTGTACTGTATGTGTACACACTGGTAGATAGGTGTTTTGTATTGTATGTGTACACACTGGTAGATAGGTGTTTTGTATTGTATGTGTACACACTGGTAGATAGGTGTTTTGTACTGTATGTGTACACACTGGTAGATAAGGTGTTTTGTATTGTATGTGTACCCAGTGGTAGATAGGTGTTTTGTATTGTATGTGTACCCAGTGGTAGATAGGTGTTTTGTATTGTATGCGTACCCACTGGTAGATAGGTGTTTTGTATTGTATGTGTACACACTGGTAGATAGGTGTTTTGTATTGTATGTGTACACACTGGTAGATATGTGTTTTGTATTCTATGTGTACCCACTGGTAGATAGGTGTTTTGTATTGTATGTGTACCCAGTGGTAGATAGGTGTTTTGTATTGTATGTGTACACACTGGTAGATAGGTGTTGTGTATTGTATGTATACCCAGTGGTAGATAGGTGTTTTGTATTGTATGCGTACCCAGTGGTAGATAGGTGTTTTGTATTGTATGTGTACCCAGTGGTAGATAGGTGTTTTGTATTGTATGCGTACCCAGTGGTAGATAGGTGTTTTGTATTGTATGTGTACACACTGGTAGATAGGTGTTTTGTATTGTATGCATACCCAGTGGTAGATAGGTGTTTTGTATTGTATGTATACCCACTGGTAGATAGGTGTTTTGTATTGTATGCGTACACACTGGTAGATTGGTGTTTTGTATTGTATGTGTACACACTGGTAGATAGGTGTTTTGTATTGTATGCATACCCACTGGTAGATAGGTGTTTTGTATTGTATGTGTACACACTGGTAGATAGGTGTTTTGTATTGTATGCGTACCCACTGGTAGATTGGTGTTTTGTATTGTATGTGTACACACTGGTAGATAGGTGTTTTGTATTGTATGTGTACACACTGATAGATAGGTGTTTTGTATTGTATGCGTACCCACTGGTATATAGGTGTTTTGTATTGTATGCGTACACACTGGTAGATTGGTGTTTTGTATTGTATGTGTACACACTGGTAGATAGGTGTTTTGTATTGTATGTGTACACACTGGTAGATAGGTGTTTTGTATTGTATGCATACACACTGGTAGATAGGTGTTTTGTACTGTATGTGTACACACTGGTAGATAGGTGTTTTGTATTGTATGTGTACACACTGGTAGATAGGTGTTTTGTATTGTATGTGTACACACTGGTAGATAGGTGTTTTGTACTGTATGTGTACACACTGGTAGATAGGTGTTTTGTATTGTATGTGTACCCAGTGGTAGATAGGTGTTTTGTATTGTATGTGTACCCAGTGGTAGATAGGTGTTTTGTATTGTATGCGTACCCACTGGTAGATAGGTGTTTTGTATTGTATGTGTACACACTGGTAGATAGGTGTTTTGTATTGTATGTGTACACACTGGTAGATATGTGTTTTGTATTCTATGTGTACCCACTGGTAGATAGGTGTTTTGTATTGTATGTGTACCCAGTGGTAGATAGGTGTTTTGTATTGTATGTGTACACACTGGTAGATAGGTGTTTTGTATTGTATGTATACCCAGTGGTAGATAGGTGTTTTGTATTGTATGCGTACCCAGTGGTAGATAGGTGTTTTGTATTGTATGTGTACCCAGTGGTAGATAGGTGTTTTGTATTGTATGCGTACCCAGTGGTAGATAGGTGTTTTGTATTGTATGTGTACACACTGGTAGATAGGTGTTTTGTATTGTATGCATACCCAGTGGTAGATAGGTGTTTTGTATTGTATGTATACCCACTGGTAGATAGGTGTTTTGTATTGTATGTGTACACACTGGTAGATAGGTGTTTTGTATTGTATGTGTACACACTGGTAGATAGGTATTTTGTATTGTATGTGTACCCAGTGGTATATAGGTGTTTTGTACTGTATGTGTACACACTGGTAGATAGGTGTTTTGTATTGTATGCGTACCCACTGGTAGATAGGTGTTTTGTATTGTATGTGTACACACTGGTAGATAGGTGTTTTGTATTGTATGTGTACACACTGGTAGATATGTGTTTTGTATTCTATGTGTACCCACTGGTAGATAGGTGTTTTGTATTGTATGCGTACACACTGGTAGATTGGTGTTTTGTATTGTATGTGTACCCAGTGGTAGATAGGTGTTTTGTATTGTATGTGTACACACTGGTAGATAGGTGTTTTGTATTGTATGTATACCCAGTGGTAGATAGGTGTTTTGTATTGTATGCGTACCCAGTGGTAGATAGGTGTTTTGTATTGTATGTGTACCCAGTGGTAGATAGGTGTTTTGTATTGTATGCGTACCCAGTGGTAGATAGGTGTTTTGTATTGTATGTGTACACACTGGTAGATAGGTGTTTTGTATTGTATGCATACCCAGTGGTAGATAGGTGTTTTGTATTGTATGTATACCCACTGGTAGATAGGTGTTTTGTATTGTATGCGTACACACTGGTAGATTGGTGTTTTGTATTGTATGTGTACACACTGGTAGATAGGTGTTTTGTATTGTATGCATACCCACTGGTAGATAGGTGTTTTGTATTGTATGTGTACACACTGGTAGATAGGTGTTTTGTATTGTATGCGTACCCACTGGTAGATTGGTGTTTTGTATTGTATGTGTACACACTGGTAGATAGGTGTTTTGTATTGTATGTGTACACACTGATAGATAGGTGTTTTGTATTGTATGCGTACCCACTGGTATATAGGTGTTTTGTATTGTATGCGTACACACTGGTAGATTGGTGTTTTGTATTGTATGTGTACACACTGGTAGATAGGTGTTTTGTATTGTATGTGTACACACTGGTAGATATGTGTTTTGTATTGTATGCATACACACTGGTAGATAGGTGTTTTGTACTGTATGTGTACACACTGGTAGATAGGTGTTTTGTATTGTATGTGTACACACTGGTAGATAGGTGTTTTGTATTTTATGTGTACACACTGGTAGATAGGTGTTTTGTACTGTATGTGTACACACTGGTAGATAGGTGTTTTGTATTGTATGTGTACCCAGTGGTAGATAGGTGTTTTGTATTGTATGTGTACCCAGTGGTAGATAGGTGTTTTGTATTGTATGCGTACCCACTGGTAGATAGGTGTTTTGTATTGTATGTGTACACACTGGTAGATAGGTGTTTTGTATTGTATGTGTACACACTGGTAGATATGTGTTTTGTATTCTATGTGTACCCACTGGTAGATAGGTGTTTTGTATTGTATGTGTACCCAGTGGTAGATAGGTGTTTTGTATTGTATGTGTACACACTGGTAGATAGGTGTTTTGTATTGTATGTATACCCAGTGGTAGATAGGTGTTTTGTATTGTATGCGTACCCAGTGGTAGATAGGTGTTTTGTATTGTATGTGTACCCAGTGGTAGATAGGTGTTTTGTATTGTATGCGTACCCAGTGGTAGATAGGTGTTTTGTATTGTATGTGTACACACTGGTAGATAGGTGTTTTGTATTGTATGCATACCCAGTGGTAGATAGGTGTTTTGTATTGTATGTATACCCACTGGTAGATAGGTGTTTTGTATTGTATGCGTACACACTGGTAGATTGGTGTTTTGTATTGTATGTGTACACACTGGTAGATAGGTGTTTTGTATTGTATGCATACCCACTGGTAGATAGGTGTTTTGTATTGTATGTGTACACACTGGTAGATAGGTGTTTTGTATTGTATGCGTACCCACTGGTAGATTGGTGTTTTGTATTGTATGTGTACACACTGGTAGATAGGTGTTTTGTATTGTATGTGTACACACTGATAGATAGGTGTTTTGTATTGTATGCGTACCCACTGGTATATAGGTGTTTTGTATTGTATGCGTACACACTGGTAGATTGGTGTTTTGTATTGTATGTGTACACACTGGTAGATAGGTGTTTTGTATTGTATGTGTACACACTGGTAGATAGGTGTTTTGTACTGTATGTGTACACACTGGTAGATAGGTGTTTTGTATTGTATGTGTACCCAGTGGTAGATAGGTGTTTTGTATTGTATGCGTACCCATTGGTAGATAGGTGTTTTGCATTGTATGTGTACCCAGTGGTAGATAGGTGTTTTGTATTGTATGCGTACCCAGTGGTAGATAGGTGTTTTGTATTGTATGTGTACACACTGGTAGATAGGTGTTTTGTATTGTATGCATACCCAGTGGTAGATAGGTGTTTTGTATTTTATGTGTACACACTGGTATAGGTGTTTTGTATTGTATGTGTACACACTGGTAGATAGGTGTTTTGTATTGTATGTGTACCCAGTGGTAGATAGGTGTTTTGTACTGTATGTGTACACACTGGTAGATAGGTGTTTTGTACTGTATGTGTACCCACTGGTAGATAGGTGTTTTGTACTGTATGTGTACACACTGGTAGATAGGTGTTTTGTATTGTATGCGTACCCACTGGTAGATAGGTGTTTTGTATTGTATGTGTACACACTGGTAGATAGGTGTTTTGTATTGTATGTGTACACACTGGTAGATAGGTGTTTTGTATTCTATGTGTACCCACTGGTAGATAGGTGTTTTGTATTGTATGTGTACCCAGTGGTAGATAGGTGTTTTGTATTGTATGTGTACACACTGGTAGATAGGTGTTTTGTATTGTATGTGTACACACTGGTAGATAGGTGTTTTGTATTGTATGCGTACCCAGTGGTAGATAGGTGTTTTGTATTGTATGTGTACCCAGTGGTAGATAGGTGTTTTGTATTGTATGTGTACACACTGGTAGATAGGTGTTTTGCATTGTATGTGTACCCAGTGGTAGATAGGTGTTTTGTATTGTATGTGTACACACTGGTAGATAGGTGTTTTGTATTGTATGCATACACACTGGTAGATAGGTGTTTTGTACTGTATGTGTACACACTGGTAGATAGGTGTTTTGTATTGTATGTGTACACACTGGTAGATAGGTGTTTTGTATTGTATGTGTACACACTGGTAGATAGGTGTTTTGTACTGTATGTGTACACACTGGTAGATAGGTGTTTTGTATTGTATGTGTACCCAGTGGTAGATAGGTGTTTTGTATTGTATGTGTACCCAGTGGTAGATAGGTGTTTTGTATTGTATGTGTACCCACTGGTAGATATGTGTTTTGTATTGTATGCGTACACACTGGTAGATTGGTGTTTTGTATTGTATGTGTACACACTGGTAGATAGGTGTTTTGTATTGTATGCGTACCCACTGGTAGATAGGTGTTTTGTACTGTATGTATACCCACTGGTAGATAGGTGTTTTGTACTGTATGTGTACACACTGGTAGATAGGTGTTTTGTATTGTATGTGTACCCAGTGGTAGATAGGTGTTTTGTATTGTATGTGTACCCAGTGGTAGATAGGTGTTTTGTATTGTATGTGTACCCAGTGGTAGATAGGTGTTTTGTATTGTATGTGTACACACTGGTAGATAGGTGTTTTGTATTGTATGTGTACACACTGGTAGATAGGTGTTTTGTATTGTATGTGTACCCAGTGGTAGATAGGTATTTTGTACTGTATGTGTACACACTGGTATATAGGTGTTTTGTATTGTATGTGTACACACTGGTAGATAGGTGTTTTGTATTGTATGTGTACCCAGTGGTAGATAGGTGTTTTGTACTGTATGTGTACACACTGGTAGATAGGTGTTTTGTACTGTATGTGTACCCACTGGTAGATAGGTGTTTTGTACTGTATGTGTACACACTGGTAGATAGGTGTTTTGTATTGTATGCGTACCCACTGGTAGATAGGTGTTTTGTATTGTATGTGTACACACTGGTAGATAGGTGTTTTGTATTGTATGTGTACACACTGGTAGATATGTGTTTTCTATTCTATGTGTACCCACTGGTAGATAGGTGTTTTGTATTGTATGTGTACCCAGTGGTAGATAGGTGTTTTGTATTGTATGTGTACACACTGGTAGATATGTGTTTTGTATTGTATGTATACCCAGTGGTAGATAGGTGTTTTGTATTGTATGCGTACCCAGTGGTAGATAGGTGTTTTGTATTGTATGTGTACCCAGTGGTAGATAGGTGTTTTGTACTGTATGTGTACACACTGGTAGATAGGTGTTTTGTATTGTATGTGTACACACTGATAGATAGGTGTTTTGTATTGTATGCGTACCCACTGGTATATAGGTGTTTTGTATTGTATGCGTACACACTGGTAGATTGGTGTTTTGTATTGTATGTGTACACACTGGTAGATAGGTGTTTTGTATTGTATGTGTACACACTGGTAGATAGGTGTTTTGTATTGTATGCATACACACTGGTAGATAGGTGTTTTGTACTGTATGTGTACACACTGGTAGATAGGTGTTTTGTATTGTATGTGTACACACTGGTAGATAGGTGTTTTGTATTTTATGTGTACACACTGGTAGATAGGTGTTTTGTACTGTATGTGTACACACTGGTAGATAGGTGTTTTGTATTGTATGTGTACCCAGTGGTAGATAGGTGTTTTGTATTGTATGTGTACCCAGTGGTAGATAGGTGTTTTGTATTGTATGCGTACCCACTGGTAGATAGGTGTTTTGTATTGTATGTGTACACACTGGTAGATAGGTGTTTTGTATTGTATGTGTACACACTGGTAGATATGTGTTTTGTATTCTATGTGTACCCACTGGTAGATAGGTGTTTTGTATTGTATGTGTACCCAGTGGTAGATAGGTGTTTTGTATTGTATGTGTACACACTGGTAGATAGGTGTTTTGTATTGTATGTATACCCAGTGGTAGATAGGTGTTTTGTATTGTATGCGTACCCAGTGGTAGATAGGTGTTTTGTATTGTATGTGTACCCAGTGGTAGATAGGTGTTTTGTATTGTATGCGTACCCAGTGGTAGATAGGTGTTTTGTATTGTATGTGTACACACTGGTAGATAGGTGTTTTGTATTGTATGCATACCCAGTGGTAGATAGGTGTTTTGTATTGTATGTATACCCACTGGTAGATAGGTGTTTTGTATTGTATGCGTACACACTGGTAGATTGGTGTTTTGTATTGTATGTGTACACACTGGTAGATAGGTGTTTTGTATTGTATGCATACCCACTGGTAGATAGGTGTTTTGTATTGTATGTGTACACACTGGTAGATAGGTGTTTTGTATTGTATGCGTACCCACTGGTAGATTGGTGTTTTGTATTGTATGTGTACACACTGGTAGATAGGTGTTTTGTATTGTATGTGTACACACTGATAGATAGGTGTTTTGTATTGTATGCGTACCCACTGGTATATAGGTGTTTTGTATTGTATGCGTACACACTGGTAGATTGGTGTTTTGTATTGTATGTGTACACACTGGTAGATAGGTGTTTTGTATTGTATGTGTACACACTGGTAGATAGGTGTTTTGTACTGTATGTGTACACACTGGTAGATAGGTGTTTTGTATTGTATGTGTACCCAGTGGTAGATAGGTGTTTTGTATTGTATGCGTACCCAGTGGTAGATAGGTGTTTTGCATTGTATGTGTACCCAGTGGTAGATAGGTGTTTTGTATTGTATGCGTACCCAGTGGTAGATAGGTGTTTTGTATTGTATGTGTACACACTGGTAGATAGGTGTTTTGTATTGTATGCATACCCAGTGGTAGATAGGTGTTTTGTATTTTATGTGTACACACTGGTAGATAGGTGTTTTGTATTGTATGTGTACACACTGGTAGATAGGTGTTTTGTATTGTATGTGTACCCAGTGGTAGATAGGTGTTTTGTACTGTATGTGTACACACTGGTATAGGTGTTTTGTATTGTATGTGTACACACTGGTAGATAGGTGTTTTGTATTGTATGTGTACCCAGTGGTAGATAGGTGTTTTGTACTGTATGTGTACACACTGGTAGATAGGTGTTTTGTACTGTATGTGTACCCACTGGTAGATAGGTGTTTTGTACTGTATGTGTACACACTGGTAGATAGGTGTTTTGTATTGTATGCGTACCCACTGGTAGATAGGTGTTTTGTATTGTATGTGTACACACTGGTAGATAGGTGTTTTGTATTGTATGTGTACACACTGGTAGATAGGTGTTTTGTATTCTATGTGTACCCACTGGTAGATAGGTGTTTTGTATTGTATGTGTACCCAGTGGTAGATAGGTGTTTTGTATTGTATGTGTACACACTGGTAGATAGGTGTTTTGTATTGTATGTGTACACACTGGTAGATAGGTGTTTTGTATTGTATGCGTACCCAGTGGTAGATAGGTGTTTTGTATTGTATGTGTACCCAGTGGTAGATAGGTGTTTTGTATTGTATGTGTACACACTGGTAGATAGGTGTTTTGCATTGTATGTGTACCCAGTGGTAGATAGGTGTTTTGTATTGTATGTGTACACACTGGTAGATAGGTGTTTTGTATTGTATGTGTACACACTGGTAGATATGTGTTTTGTATTCTATGTGTACCCACTGGTAGATAGGTGTTTTGTATTGTATGTGTACCCAGTGGTAGATAGGTGTTTTGTATTGTATGTGTACACACTGGTAGATAGGTGTTTTGTATTGTATGTATACCCAGTGGTAGATAGGTGTTTTGTATTGTATGCGTACCCAGTGGTAGATAGGTGTTTTGTATTGTATGTGTACCCAGTGGTAGATAGGTGTTTTGTATTGTATGCGTACCCAGTGGTAGATAGGTGTTTTGTATTGTATGTGTACACACTGGTAGATAGGTGTTTTGTATTGTATGCATACCCAGTGGTAGATAGGTGTTTTGTATTGTATGTATACCCACTGGTAGATAGGTGTTTTGTATTGTATGTGTACACACTGGTAGATAGGTGTTTTGTATTGTATGTGTACACACTGGTAGATAGGTATTTTGTATTGTATGTGTACCCAGTGGTATATAGGTGTTTTGTACTGTATGTGTACACACTGGTAGATAGGTGTTTTGTATTGTATGTGTACCCAGTGGTAGATAGGTGTTTTGTATTGTATGTGTACACACTGGTAGATAGGTGTTTTGTATTGTATGTATACCCAGTGGTAGATAGGTGTTTTGTATTGTATGCGTACCCAGTGGTAGATAGGTGTTTTGTATTGTATGTGTACCCAGTGGTAGATAGGTGTTTTGTATTGTATGCGTACCCAGTGGTAGATAGGTGTTTTGTATTGTATGTGTACACACTGGTAGATAGGTGTTTTGTATTGTATGCATACCCAGTGGTAGATAGGTGTTTTGTATTGTATGTATACCCACTGGTAGATAGGTGTTTTGTATTGTATGTGTACACACTGGTAGATAGGTGTTTTGTATTGTATGTGTACACACTGGTAGATAGGTATTTTGTATTGTATGTGTACCCAGTGGTATATAGGTGTTTTGTACTGTATGTGTACACACTGGTAGATAGGTGTTTTGTATTGTATGCGTACCCACTGGTAGATAGGTGTTTTGTATTGTATGTGTACACACTGGTAGATAGGTGTTTTGTATTGTATGTGTACACACTGGTAGATATGTGTTTTGTATTCTATGTGTACCCACTGGTAGATAGGTGTTTTGTATTGTATGCGTACACACTGGTAGATTGGTGTTTTGTATTGTATGTGTACCCAGTGGTAGATAGGTGTTTTGTATTGTATGTGTACACACTGGTAGATAGGTGTTTTGTATTGTATGTATACCCAGTGGTAGATAGGTGTTTTGTATTGTATGCGTACCCAGTGGTAGATAGGTGTTTTGTATTGTATGTGTACCCAGTGGTAGATAGGTGTTTTGTATTGTATGCGTACCCAGTGGTAGATAGGTGTTTTGTATTGTATGTGTACACACTGGTAGATAGGTGTTTTGTATTGTATGCATACCCAGTGGTAGATAGGTGTTTTGTATTGTATGTATACCCACTGGTAGATAGGTGTTTTGTATTGTATGCGTACACACTGGTAGATTGGTGTTTTGTATTGTATGTGTACACACTGGTAGATAGGTGTTTTGTATTGTATGCATACCCACTGGTAGATAGGTGTTTTGTATTGTATGTGTACACACTGGTAGATAGGTGTTTTGTATTGTATGCGTACCCACTGGTAGATTGGTGTTTTGTATTGTATGTGTACACACTGGTAGATAGGTGTTTTGTATTGTATGTGTACACACTGATAGATAGGTGTTTTGTATTGTATGCGTACCCACTGGTATATAGGTGTTTTGTATTGTATGCGTACACACTGGTAGATTGGTGTTTTGTATTGTATGTGTACACACTGGTAGATAGGTGTTTTGTATTGTATGTGTACACACTGGTAGATATGTGTTTTGTATTGTATGCATACACACTGGTAGATAGGTGTTTTGTACTGTATGTGTACACACTGGTAGATAGGTGTTTTGTATTGTATGTGTACACACTGGTAGATAGGTGTTTTGTATTTTATGTGTACACACTGGTAGATAGGTGTTTTGTACTGTATGTGTACACACTGGTAGATAGGTGTTTTGTATTGTATGTGTACCCAGTGGTAGATAGGTGTTTTGTATTGTATGTGTACCCAGTGGTAGATAGGTGTTTTGTATTGTATGCGTACCCACTGGTAGATAGGTGTTTTGTATTGTATGTGTACACACTGGTAGATAGGTGTTTTGTATTGTATGTGTACACACTGGTAGATATGTGTTTTGTATTCTATGTGTACCCACTGGTAGATAGGTGTTTTGTATTGTATGTGTACCCAGTGGTAGATAGGTGTTTTGTATTGTATGTGTACACACTGGTAGATAGGTGTTTTGTATTGTATGTATACCCAGTGGTAGATAGGTGTTTTGTATTGTATGCGTACCCAGTGGTAGATAGGTGTTTTGTATTGTATGTGTACCCAGTGGTAGATAGGTGTTTTGTATTGTATGCGTACCCAGTGGTAGATAGGTGTTTTGTATTGTATGTGTACACACTGGTAGATAGGTGTTTTGTATTGTATGCATACCCAGTGGTAGATAGGTGTTTTGTATTGTATGTATACCCACTGGTAGATAGGTGTTTTGTATTGTATGCGTACACACTGGTAGATTGGTGTTTTGTATTGTATGTGTACACACTGGTAGATAGGTGTTTTGTATTGTATGCATACCCACTGGTAGATAGGTGTTTTGTATTGTATGTGTACACACTGGTAGATAGGTGTTTTGTATTGTATGCGTACCCACTGGTAGATTGGTGTTTTGTATTGTATGTGTACACACTGGTAGATAGGTGTTTTGTATTGTATGTGTACACACTGATAGATAGGTGTTTTGTATTGTATGCGTACCCACTGGTATATAGGTGTTTTGTATTGTATGCGTACACACTGGTAGATTGGTGTTTTGTATTGTATGTGTACACACTGGTAGATAGGTGTTTTGTATTGTATGTGTACACACTGGTAGATAGGTGTTTTGTACTGTATGTGTACACACTGGTAGATAGGTGTTTTGTATTGTATGTGTACCCAGTGGTAGATAGGTGTTTTGTATTGTATGCGTACCCATTGGTAGATAGGTGTTTTGCATTGTATGTGTACCCAGTGGTAGATAGGTGTTTTGTATTGTATGCGTACCCAGTGGTAGATAGGTGTTTTGTATTGTATGTGTACACACTGGTAGATAGGTGTTTTGTATTGTATGCATACCCAGTGGTAGATAGGTGTTTTGTATTTTATGTGTACACACTGGTATAGGTGTTTTGTATTGTATGTGTACACACTGGTAGATAGGTGTTTTGTATTGTATGTGTACCCAGTGGTAGATAGGTGTTTTGTACTGTATGTGTACACACTGGTAGATAGGTGTTTTGTACTGTATGTGTACCCACTGGTAGATAGGTGTTTTGTACTGTATGTGTACACACTGGTAGATAGGTGTTTTGTATTGTATGCGTACCCACTGGTAGATAGGTGTTTTGTATTGTATGTGTACACACTGGTAGATAGGTGTTTTGTATTGTATGTGTACACACTGGTAGATAGGTGTTTTGTATTCTATGTGTACCCACTGGTAGATAGGTGTTTTGTATTGTATGTGTACCCAGTGGTAGATAGGTGTTTTGTATTGTATGTGTACACACTGGTAGATAGGTGTTTTGTATTGTATGTGTACACACTGGTAGATAGGTGTTTTGTATTGTATGCGTACCCAGTGGTAGATAGGTGTTTTGTATTGTATGTGTACCCAGTGGTAGATAGGTGTTTTGTATTGTATGTGTACACACTGGTAGATAGGTGTTTTGCATTGTATGTGTACCCAGTGGTAGATAGGTGTTTTGTATTGTATGTGTACACACTGGTAGATAGGTGTTTTGTATTGTATGCATACACACTGGTAGATAGGTGTTTTGTACTGTATGTGTACACACTGGTAGATAGGTGTTTTGTATTGTATGTGTACACACTGGTAGATAGGTGTTTTGTATTGTATGTGTACACACTGGTAGATAGGTGTTTTGTACTGTATGTGTACACACTGGTAGATAGGTGTTTTGTATTGTATGTGTACCCAGTGGTAGATAGGTGTTTTGTATTGTATGTGTACCCAGTGGTAGATAGGTGTTTTGTATTGTATGTGTACCCACTGGTAGATATGTGTTTTGTATTGTATGCGTACACACTGGTAGATTGGTGTTTTGTATTGTATGTGTACACACTGGTAGATAGGTGTTTTGTATTGTATGCGTACCCACTGGTAGATAGGTGTTTTGTACTGTATGTATACCCACTGGTAGATAGGTGTTTTGTACTGTATGTGTACACACTGGTAGATAGGTGTTTTGTATTGTATGTGTACCCAGTGGTAGATAGGTGTTTTGTATTGTATGTGTACCCAGTGGTAGATAGGTGTTTTGTATTGTATGTGTACCCAGTGGTAGATAGGTGTTTTGTATTGTATGTGTACACACTGGTAGATAGGTGTTTTGTATTGTATGTGTACACACTGGTAGATAGGTGTTTTGTATTGTATGTGTACCCAGTGGTAGATAGGTATTTTGTACTGTATGTGTACACACTGGTATATAGGTGTTTTGTATTGTATGTGTACACACTGGTAGATAGGTGTTTTGTATTGTATGTGTACCCAGTGGTAGATAGGTGTTTTGTACTGTATGTGTACACACTGGTAGATAGGTGTTTTGTACTGTATGTGTACCCACTGGTAGATAGGTGTTTTGTACTGTATGTGTACACACTGGTAGATAGGTGTTTTGTATTGTATGCGTACCCACTGGTAGATAGGTGTTTTGTATTGTATGTGTACACACTGGTAGATAGGTGTTTTGTATTGTATGTGTACACACTGGTAGATATGTGTTTTCTATTCTATGTGTACCCACTGGTAGATAGGTGTTTTGTATTGTATGTGTACCCAGTGGTAGATAGGTGTTTTGTATTGTATGTGTACACACTGGTAGATATGTGTTTTGTATTGTATGTATACCCAGTGGTAGATAGGTGTTTTGTATTGTATGCGTACCCAGTGGTAGATAGGTGTTTTGTATTGTATGTGTACCCAGTGGTAGATAGGTGTTTTGTACTGTATGTGTACACACTGGTAGATAGGTGTTTTGTATTGTATGTGTACACACTGATAGATAGGTGTTTTGTATTGTATGCGTACCCACTGGTATATAGGTGTTTTGTATTGTATGCGTACACACTGGTAGATTGGTGTTTTGTATTGTATGTGTACACACTGGTAGATAGGTGTTTTGTATTGTATGTGTACACACTGGTAGATAGGTGTTTTGTATTGTATGCATACACACTGGTAGATAGGTGTTTTGTACTGTATGTGTACACACTGGTAGATAGGTGTTTTGTATTGTATGTGTACACACTGGTAGATAGGTGTTTTGTATTTTATGTGTACACACTGGTAGATAGGTGTTTTGTACTGTATGTGTACACACTGGTAGATAGGTGTTTTGTATTGTATGTGTACCCAGTGGTAGATAGGTGTTTTGTATTGTATGTGTACCCAGTGGTAGATAGGTGTTTTGTATTGTATGCGTACCCACTGGTAGATAGGTGTTTTGTATTGTATGTGTACACACTGGTAGATAGGTGTTTTGTATTGTATGTGTACACACTGGTAGATATGTGTTTTGTATTCTATGTGTACCCACTGGTAGATAGGTGTTTTGTATTGTATGTGTACCCAGTGGTAGATAGGTGTTTTGTATTGTATGTGTACACACTGGTAGATAGGTGTTTTGTATTGTATGTATACCCAGTGGTAGATAGGTGTTTTGTATTGTATGCGTACCCAGTGGTAGATAGGTGTTTTGTATTGTATGTGTACCCAGTGGTAGATAGGTGTTTTGTATTGTATGCGTACCCAGTGGTAGATAGGTGTTTTGTATTGTATGTGTACACACTGGTAGATAGGTGTTTTGTATTGTATGCATACCCAGTGGTAGATAGGTGTTTTGTATTGTATGTATACCCACTGGTAGATAGGTGTTTTGTATTGTATGCGTACACACTGGTAGATTGGTGTTTTGTATTGTATGTGTACACACTGGTAGATAGGTGTTTTGTATTGTATGCATACCCACTGGTAGATAGGTGTTTTGTATTGTATGTGTACACACTGGTAGATAGGTGTTTTGTATTGTATGCGTACCCACTGGTAGATTGGTGTTTTGTATTGTATGTGTACACACTGGTAGATAGGTGTTTTGTATTGTATGTGTACACACTGATAGATAGGTGTTTTGTATTGTATGCGTACCCACTGGTATATAGGTGTTTTGTATTGTATGCGTACACACTGGTAGATTGGTGTTTTGTATTGTATGTGTACACACTGGTAGATAGGTGTTTTGTATTGTATGTGTACACACTGGTAGATAGGTGTTTTGTACTGTATGTGTACACACTGGTAGATAGGTGTTTTGTATTGTATGTGTACCCAGTGGTAGATAGGTGTTTTGTATTGTATGCGTACCCAGTGGTAGATAGGTGTTTTGCATTGTATGTGTACCCAGTGGTAGATAGGTGTTTTGTATTGTATGCGTACCCAGTGGTAGATAGGTGTTTTGTATTGTATGTGTACACACTGGTAGATAGGTGTTTTGTATTGTATGCATACCCAGTGGTAGATAGGTGTTTTGTATTTTATGTGTACACACTGGTAGATAGGTGTTTTGTATTGTATGTGTACACACTGGTAGATAGGTGTTTTGTATTGTATGTGTACCCAGTGGTAGATAGGTGTTTTGTACTGTATGTGTACACACTGGTATAGGTGTTTTGTATTGTATGTGTACACACTGGTAGATAGGTGTTTTGTATTGTATGTGTACCCAGTGGTAGATAGGTGTTTTGTACTGTATGTGTACACACTGGTAGATAGGTGTTTTGTACTGTATGTGTACCCACTGGTAGATAGGTGTTTTGTACTGTATGTGTACACACTGGTAGATAGGTGTTTTGTATTGTATGCGTACCCACTGGTAGATAGGTGTTTTGTATTGTATGTGTACACACTGGTAGATAGGTGTTTTGTATTGTATGTGTACACACTGGTAGATAGGTGTTTTGTATTCTATGTGTACCCACTGGTAGATAGGTGTTTTGTATTGTATGTGTACCCAGTGGTAGATAGGTGTTTTGTATTGTATGTGTACACACTGGTAGATAGGTGTTTTGTATTGTATGTGTACACACTGGTAGATAGGTGTTTTGTATTGTATGCGTACCCAGTGGTAGATAGGTGTTTTGTATTGTATGTGTACCCAGTGGTAGATAGGTGTTTTGTATTGTATGTGTACACACTGGTAGATAGGTGTTTTGCATTGTATGTGTACCCAGTGGTAGATAGGTGTTTTGTATTGTATGTGTACACACTGGTAGATAGGTGTTTTGTATTGTATGCATACACACTGGTAGATAGGTGTTTTGTACTGTATGTGTACACACTGGTAGATAGGTGTTTTGTATTGTATGTGTACACACTGGTAGATAGGTGTTTTGTATTGTATGTGTACACACTGGTAGATAGGTGTTTTGTACTGTATGTGTACACACTGGTAGATAGGTGTTTTGTATTGTATGTGTACCCAGTGGTAGATAGGTGTTTTGTATTGTATGTGTACCCAGTGGTAGATAGGTGTTTTGTATTGTATGTGTACCCACTGGTAGATATGTGTTTTGTATTGTATGCGTACACACTGGTAGATTGGTGTTTTGTATTGTATGTGTACACACTGGTAGATAGGTGTTTTGTATTGTATGCGTACCCACTGGTAGATAGGTGTTTTGTACTGTATGTATACCCACTGGTAGATAGGTGTTTTGTACTGTATGTGTACACACTGGTAGATAGGTGTTTTGTATTGTATGTGTACCCAGTGGTAGATAGGTGTTTTGTATTGTATGTGTACCCAGTGGTAGATAGGTGTTTTGTATTGTATGTGTACCCAGTGGTAGATAGGTGTTTTGTATTGTATGTGTACACACTGGTAGATAGGTGTTTTGTATTGTATGTGTACACACTGGTAGATAGGTGTTTTGTATTGTATGTGTACCCAGTGGTAGATAGGTATTTTGTACTGTATGTGTACACACTGGTATATAGGTGTTTTGTATTGTATGTGTACACACTGGTAGATAGGTGTTTTGTATTGTATGTGTACCCAGTGGTAGATAGGTGTTTTGTACTGTATGTGTACACACTGGTAGATAGGTGTTTTGTACTGTATGTGTACCCACTGGTAGATAGGTGTTTTGTACTGTATGTGTACACACTGGTAGATAGGTGTTTTGTATTGTATGCGTACCCACTGGTAGATAGGTGTTTTGTATTGTATGTGTACACACTGGTAGATAGGTGTTTTGTATTGTATGTGTACACACTGGTAGATATGTGTTTTGTATTCTATGTGTACCCACTGGTAGATAGGTGTTTTGTATTGTATGTGTACCCAGTGGTAGATAGGTGTTTTGTATTGTATGTGTACACACTGGTAGATATGTGTTTTGTATTGTATGTATACCCAGTGGTAGATAGGTGTTTTGTATTGTATGCGTACCCAGTGGTAGATAGGTGTTTTGTATTGTATGTGTACCCAGTGGTAGATAGGTGTTTTGTACTGTATGTGTACACACTGGTAGATAGGTGTTTTGTATTGTATGTGTACACACTGGTAGATAGGTATTTTGTATTGTATGTGTACCCAGTGGTATATAGGTGTTTTGTACTGTATGTGTACACACTGGTAGATAGGTGTTTTGTACTGTATGTGTACCCACTGGTAGATAGGTGTTTTGTACTGTATGTGTACACACTGGTAGATAGGTGTTTTGTATTGTATGCGTACCCACTGGTAGATAGGTGTTTTGTATTGTATGTGTACACACTGGTAGATAGGTGTTTTGTATTGTATGTGTACACACTGGTAGATAGGTGTTTTGTATTGTATGTGTACACACTGGTAGATAGGTGTTTTGTATTGTATGTGTACCCAGTGGTAGATAGGTGTTTTGTACTGTATGTGTACACACTGGTATATAGGTGTTTTGTATTGTATGTGTACACACTGGTAGATAGGTGTTTTGTATTGTATGTGTACCCAGTGGTAGATAGGTGTTTTGTACTGTATGTGTACACACTGGTAGATAGGTGTTTTGTACTGTATGTGTACCCACTGGTAGATAGGTGTTTTGTACTGTATGTGTACACACTGGTAGATAGGTGTTTTGTATTGTATGCGTACCCACTGGTAGATAGGTGTTTTGTATTGTATGTGTACACACTGGTAGATAGGTGTTTTGTATTGTATGTGTACACACTGGTAGATATGTGTTTTGTATTCTATGTGTACCCACTGGTAGATAGGTGTTTTGTATTGTATGTGTACCCAGTGGTAGATAGGTGTTTTGTATTGTATGTGTACACACTGGTAGATATGTGTTTTGTATTGTATGTATACCCAGTGGTAGATAGGTGTTTTGTATTGTATGCGTACCCAGTGGTAGATAGGTGTTTTGTATTGTATGTGTACCCAGTGGTAGATAGGTGTTTTGTACTGTATGTGTACACACTGGTAGATAGGTGTTTTGTATTGTATGTGTACACACTGGTAGATAGGTATTTTGTATTGTATGTGTACCCAGTGGTATATAGGTGTTTTGTACTGTATGTGTACACACTGGTAGATAGGTGTTTTGTACTGTATGTGTACCCACTGGTAGATAGGTGTTTTGTACTGTATGTGTACACACTGGTAGATAGGTGTTTTGTATTGTATGCGTACCCACTGGTAGATAGGTGTTTTGTATTGTATGTGTACACACTGGTAGATAGGTGTTTTGTATTGTATGTGTACACACTGGTAGATATGTGTTTTGTATTGTATGCATACCCAGTGGTAGATAGGTGTTTTGTATTGTATGTATACCCACTGGTAGATAGGTGTTTTGTATTGTATGCGTACACACTGGTAGATTGGTGTTTTGTATTGTATGTGTACACACTGGTAGATAGGTGTTTTGTATTGTATGCATACCCACTGGTAGATAGGTGTTTTGTATTGTATGTGTACACACTGGTAGATAGGTGTTTTGTATTGTATGCGTACCCACTGGTAGATTGGTGTTTTGTATTGTATGTGTACACACTGGTAGATAGGTGTTTTGTATTGTATGTGTACACACTGATAGATAGGTGTTTTGTATTGTATGCGTACCCACTGGTATATAGGTGTTTTGTATTGTATGCGTACACACTGGTAGATTGGTGTTTTGTATTGTATGTGTACACACTGGTAGATAGGTGTTTTGTATTGTATGTGTACACACTGGTAGATAGGTGTTTTGTATTGTATGCATACACACTGGTAGATAGGTGTTTTGTACTGTATGTGTACACACTGGTAGATAGGTGTTTTGTATTGTATGTGTACACACTGGTAGATAGGTGTTTTGTATTGTATGTGTACACACTGGTAGATAGGTGTTTTGTACTGTATGTGTACACACTGGTAGATAGGTGTTTTGTATTGTATGTGTACCCAGTGGTAGATAGGTGTTTTGTATTGTATGTGTACCCAGTGGTAGATAGGTGTTTTGTATTGTATGCGTACCCACTGGTAGATAGGTGTTTTGTATTGTATGTGTACACACTGGTAGATAGGTGTTTTGTATTGTATGTGTACACACTGGTAGATATGTGTTTTGTATTCTATGTGTACCCACTGGTAGATAGGTGTTTTGTATTGTATGTGTACCCAGTGGTAGATAGGTGTTTTGTATTGTATGTGTACACACTGGTAGATAGGTGTTTTGTATTGTATGTATACCCAGTGGTAGATAGGTGTTTTGTATTGTATGCGTACCCAGTGGTAGATAGGTGTTTTGTATTGTATGTGTACCCAGTGGTAGATAGGTGTTTTGTATTGTATGCGTACCCAGTGGTAGATAGGTGTTTTGTATTGTATGTGTACACACTGGTAGATAGGTGTTTTGTATTGTATGCATACCCAGTGGTAGATAGGTGTTTTGTATTGTATGTATACCCACTGGTAGATAGGTGTTTTGTATTGTATGCGTACACACTGGTAGATTGGTGTTTTGTATTGTATGTGTACACACTGGTAGATAGGTGTTTTGTATTGTATGCATACCCACTGGTAGATAGGTGTTTTGTATTGTATGTGTACACACTGGTAGATAGGTGTTTTTTATTGTATGCGTACCCACTGGTAGATTGGTGTTTTGTATTGTATGTGTACACACTGGTAGATAGGTGTTTTGTATTGTATGTGTACACACTGATAGATAGGTGTTTTGTATTGTATGCGTACCCACTGGTATATAGGTGTTTTGTATTGTATGCGTACACACTGGTAGATTGGTGTTTTGTATTGTATGTGTACACACTGGTAGATAGGTGTTTTGTATTGTATGTGTACACACTGGTAGATAGGTGTTTTGTATTGTATGCATACACACTGGTAGATAGGTGTTTTGTACTGTATGTGTACACACTGGTAGATAGGTGTTTTGTATTGTATGTGTACACACTGGTAGATAGGTGTTTTGTATTGTATGTGTACACACTGGTAGATAGGTGTTTTGTACTGTATGTGTACACACTGGTAGATAGGTGTTTTGTATTGTTTGTGTACCCAGTGGTAGATAGGTGTTTTGTATTGTATGCATACCCAGTGGTAGATAGGTGTTTTGTATTGTATGTGTACCCAGTGGTAGATAGGTGTTTTGTATTGTATGCGTACCCAGTGGTAGATAGGTGTTTTGTATTGTATGTGTACACACTGGTAGATAGGTGTTTTGTATTGTATGCATACCCAGTGGTAGATAGGTGTTTTGTATTGTATGTATACCCACTGGTAGATAGGTGTTTTGTATTGTATGCGTACACACTGGTAGATTGGTGTTTTGTATTGTATGTGTACACACTGGTAGATAGGTGTTTTGTATTGTATGCATACCCACTGGTATATAGGTGTTTTGTATTGTATGTGTACACACTGGTAGATAGGTGTTTTGTATTGTATGCGTACCCACTGGTAGATTGGTGTTTTGTATTGTATGTGTACACACTGGTAGATAGGTGTTTTGTATTGTATGTGTACACACTGGTAGATAGGTGTTTTGTATTGTATGCGTACCCACTGGTATATAGGTGTTTTGTATTGTATGCATACACACTGGTAGATAGGTGTTTTGTATTGTATGTGTACACACTGGTAGATAGGTGTTTTGTATTGTATGTGTACACACTGGTAGATAGGTGTTTTGTATTGTATGCGTACACACTGGTAGATAGGTGTTTTGTACTGTATGTGTACACACTGGTAGATAGGTGTTTTGTATTGTATGTGTACACAGTGGTAGATAGGTGTTTTATATTGTATGTGTACACACTGGTAGATAGGTGTTTTGTACTGTATGTGTACACACTGGTAGATAGGTGTTTTGTACTGTATGTGTACACACTGGTAGATAGGTGTTTTGTATTGTATGCGTACCCACTGGTAGATAGGTGTTTTGTATTGTATGTGTACACACTGGTAGATAGGTGTTTTGTATTGTATGTGTACACACTGGTAGATAGGTGTTTTGTATTGTATGTGTACACACTGGTAGATAGGTGTTTTGTATTGTATGTGTACCCAGTGGTAGATAGGTGTTTTGTACTGTATGTGTACACACTGGTATATAGGTGTTTTGTATTGTATGTGTACACACTGGTAGATAGGTGTTTTGTATTGTATGTGTACCCAGTGGTAGATAGGTGTTTTGTACTGTATGTGTACACACTGGTAGATAGGTGTTTTGTACTGTATGTGTACCCACTGGTAGATAGGTGTTTTGTACTGTATGTGTACACACTGGTAGATAGGTGTTTTGTATTGTATGCGTACCCACTGGTAGATAGGTGTTTTGTATTGTATGTGTACACACTGGTAGATAGGTGTTTTGTATTGTATGTGTACACACTGGTAGATATGTGTTTTGTATTCTATGTGTACCCACTGGTAGATAGGTGTTTTGTATTGTATGTGTACCCAGTGGTAGATAGGTGTTTTGTATTGTATGTGTACACACTGGTAGATATGTGTTTTGTATTGTATGTATACCCAGTGGTAGATAGGTGTTTTGTATTGTATGCGTACCCAGTGGTAGATAGGTGTTTTGTATTGTATGTGTACCCAGTGGTAGATAGGTGTTTTGTACTGTATGTGTACACACTGGTAGATAGGTGTTTTGTATTGTATGTGTACACACTGGTAGATAGGTATTTTGTATTGTATGTGTACCCAGTGGTATATAGGTGTTTTGTACTGTATGTGTACACACTGGTAGATAGGTGTTTTGTACTGTATGTGTACCCACTGGTAGATAGGTGTTTTGTACTGTATGTGTACACACTGGTAGATAGGTGTTTTGTATTGTATGCGTACCCACTGGTAGATAGGTGTTTTGTATTGTATGTGTACACACTGGTAGATAGGTGTTTTGTATTGTATGTGTACACACTGGTAGATATGTGTTTTGTATTCTATGTGTACCCACTGGTAGATAGGTGTTTTGTATTGTATGTGTACCCAGTGGTAGATAGGTGTTTTGTATTGTATGTGTACACACTGGTAGATAGGTGTTTTGTATTGTATGTATACCCAGTGGTAGATAGGTGTTTTGTATTGTATGCGTACCCAGTGGTAGATAGGTGTTTTGTATTGTATGTGTACCCAGTGGTAGATAGGTGTTTTGTATTGTATGCGTACCCAGTGGTAGATAGGTGTTTTGTATTGTATGTGTACACACTGGTAGATATGTGTTTTGTATTGTATGCATACCCAGTGGTAGATAGGTGTTTTGTATTGTATGTATACCCACTGGTAGATAGGTGTTTTGTATTGTATGCGTACACACTGGTAGATTGGTGTTTTGTATTGTATGTGTACACACTGGTAGATAGGTGTTTTGTATTGTATGCATACCCACTGGTAGATAGGTGTTTTGTATTGTATGTGTACACACTGGTAGATAGGTGTTTTGTATTGTATGCGTACCCACTGGTAGATTGGTGTTTTGTATTGTATGTGTACACACTGGTAGATAGGTGTTTTGTATTGTATGTGTACACACTGATAGATAGGTGTTTTGTATTGTATGCGTACCCACTGGTATATAGGTGTTTTGTATTGTATGCGTACACACTGGTAGATTGGTGTTTTGTATTGTATGTGTACACACTGGTAGATAGGTGTTTTGTATTGTATGTGTACACACTGGTAGATAGGTGTTTTGTATTGTATGCATACACACTGGTAGATAGGTGTTTTGTACTGTATGTGTACACACTGGTAGATAGGTGTTTTGTATTGTATGTGTACACACTGGTAGATAGGTGTTTTGTATTGTATGTGTACACACTGGTAGATAGGTGTTTTGTACTGTATGTGTACACACTGGTAGATAGGTGTTTTGTATTGTATGTGTACCCAGTGGTAGATAGGTGTTTTGTATTGTATGTGTACCCAGTGGTAGATAGGTGTTTTGTATTGTATGCGTACCCACTGGTAGATAGGTGTTTTGTATTGTATGTGTACACACTGGTAGATAGGTGTTTTGTATTGTATGTGTACACACTGGTAGATATGTGTTTTGTATTCTATGTGTACCCACTGGTAGATAGGTGTTTTGTATTGTATGTGTACCCAGTGGTAGATAGGTGTTTTGTATTGTATGTGTACACACTGGTAGATAGGTGTTTTGTATTGTATGTATACCCAGTGGTAGATAGGTGTTTTGTATTGTATGCGTACCCAGTGGTAGATAGGTGTTTTGTATTGTATGTGTACCCAGTGGTAGATAGGTGTTTTGTATTGTATGCGTACCCAGTGGTAGATAGGTGTTTTGTATTGTATGTGTACACACTGGTAGATAGGTGTTTTGTATTGTATGCATACCCAGTGGTAGATAGGTGTTTTGTATTGTATGTATACCCACTGGTAGATAGGTGTTTTGTATTGTATGCGTACACACTGGTAGATTGGTGTTTTGTATTGTATGTGTACACACTGGTAGATAGGTGTTTTGTATTGTATGCATACCCACTGGTAGATAGGTGTTTTGTATTGTATGTGTACACACTGGTAGATAGGTGTTTTTTATTGTATGCGTACCCACTGGTAGATTGGTGTTTTGTATTGTATGTGTACACACTGGTAGATAGGTGTTTTGTATTGTATGTGTACACACTGATAGATAGGTGTTTTGTATTGTATGCGTACCCACTGGTATATAGGTGTTTTGTATTGTATGCGTACACACTGGTAGATTGGTGTTTTGTATTGTATGTGTACACACTGGTAGATAGGTGTTTTGTATTGTATGTGTACACACTGGTAGATAGGTGTTTTGTATTGTATGCATACACACTGGTAGATAGGTGTTTTGTACTGTATGTGTACACACTGGTAGATAGGTGTTTTGTATTGTATGTGTACACACTGGTAGATAGGTGTTTTGTATTGTATGTGTACACACTGGTAGATAGGTGTTTTGTACTGTATGTGTACACACTGGTAGATAGGTGTTTTGTATTGTTTGTGTACCCAGTGGTAGATAGGTGTTTTGTATTGTATGCATACCCAGTGGTAGATAGGTGTTTTGTATTGTATGTGTACCCAGTGGTAGATAGGTGTTTTGTATTGTATGCGTACCCAGTGGTAGATAGGTGTTTTGTATTGTATGTGTACACACTGGTAGATAGGTGTTTTGTATTGTATGCATACCCAGTGGTAGATAGGTGTTTTGTATTGTATGTATACCCACTGGTAGATAGGTGTTTTGTATTGTATGCGTACACACTGGTAGATTGGTGTTTTGTATTGTATGTGTACACACTGGTAGATAGGTGTTTTGTATTGTATGCATACCCACTGGTATATAGGTGTTTTGTATTGTATGTGTACACACTGGTAGATAGGTGTTTTGTATTGTATGCGTACCCACTGGTAGATTGGTGTTTTGTATTGTATGTGTACACACTGGTAGATAGGTGTTTTGTATTGTATGTGTACACACTGGTAGATAGGTGTTTTGTATTGTATGCGTACCCACTGGTATATAGGTGTTTTGTATTGTATGCGTACACACTGGTAGATAGGTGTTTTGTATTGTATGTGTACACACTGGTAGATAGGTGTTTTGTATTGTATGTGTACACACTGGTAGATAGGTGTTTTGTATTGTATGCGTACACACTGGTAGATAGGTGTTTTGTACTGTATGTGTACACACTGGTAGATAGGTGTTTTGTATTGTATGTGTACACAGTGGTAGATAGGTGTTTTATATTGTATGTGTACACACTGGTAGATAGGTGTTTTGTACTGTATGTGTACACACTGGTAGATAGGTGTTTTGTATTGTATGTGTACCCAGTGGTAGATAGGTGTTTTGTATTGTATGTGTACCCAGTGGTAGATAGGTGTTTTGTACTGTATGTGTACACACTGGTATAGGTGTTTTGTATTGTATGTGTACACACTGGTAGATAGGTGTTTTGTATTGTATGTGTACCCAGTGGTAGATAGGTGTTTTGTACTGTATGTGTACACACTGGTAGATAGGTGTTTTGTACTGTATGTGTACCCACTGGTAGATAGGTGTTTTGTACTGTATGTGTACACACTGGTAGATAGGTGTTTTGTATTGTATGCGTACCCACTGGTAGATAGGTGTTTTGTATTGTATGTTTACACACTGGTAGATAGGTGTTTTGTATTGTATGTGTACACACTGGTAGATAGGTGTTTTGTATTCTATGTGTACCCACTGGTAGATAGGTGTTTTGTATTGTATGTGTACCCAGTGGTAGATAGGTGTTTTGTATTGTATGTGTACACACTGGTAGATAGGTGTTTTGTATTGTATGTGTACACACTGGTAGATAGGTGTTTTGTATTGTATGCGTACCCACTGGTAGATTGGTGTTTTGTATTGTATGTGTACACACTGGTAGATAGGTGTTTTGTATTGTATGTGTACACACTGGTAGATAGGTGTTTTGTATTGTATGCGTACCCACTGGTATATAGGTGTTTTGTATTGTATGCGTACACACTGGTAGATAGGTGTTTTGTATTGTATGTGTACACACTGGTAGATAGGTGTTTTGTATTGTATGTGTACACACTGGTAGATAGGTGTTTTGTATTGTATGCGTACACACTGGTAGATAGGTGTTTTGTACTGTATGTGTACACACTGGTAGATAGGTGTTTTGTATTGTATGTGTACACAGTGGTAGATAGGTGTTTTATATTGTATGTGTACACACTGGTAGATAGGTGTTTTGTACTGTATGTGTACACACTGGTAGATAGGTGTTTTGTATTGTATGTGTACCCAGTGGTAGATAGGTGTTTTGTATTGTATGTGTACCCAGTGGTAGATAGGTGTTTTGTACTGTATGTGTACACACTGGTATAGGTGTTTTGTATTGTATGTGTACACACTGGTAGATAGGTGTTTTGTATTGTATGTGTACCCAGTGGTAGATAGGTGTTTTGTACTGTATGTGTACACACTGGTAGATAGGTGTTTTGTACTGTATGTGTACCCACTGGTAGATAGGTGTTTTGTACTGTATGTGTACACACTGGTAGATAGGTGTTTTGTATTGTATGCGTACCCACTGGTAGATAGGTGTTTTGTATTGTATGTTTACACACTGGTAGATAGGTGTTTTGTATTGTATGTGTACACACTGGTAGATAGGTGTTTTGTATTCTATGTGTACCCACTGGTAGATAGGTGTTTTGTATTGTATGTGTACCCAGTGGTAGATAGGTGTTTTGTATTGTATGTGTACACACTGGTAGATAGGTGTTTTGTATTGTATGTGTACACACTGGTAGATAGGTGTTTTGTATTGTATGCGTACCCAGTGGTAGATAGGTGTTTTGTATTGTATGTGTACCCAGTGGTAGATAGGTGTTTTGTATTGTATGTGTACACACTGGTAGATAGGTGTTTTGCATTGTATGTGTACCCAGTGGTAGATAGGTGTTTTGTATTGTATGTGTACACACTGGTAGATAGGTGTTTTGTATTGTATGCGTACACACTGGTAGATAGGTGTTTTGTACTGTATGTGTACACACTGGTAGATAGGTGTTTTGTATTGTATGTGTACACACTGGTAGATAGGTGTTTTGTATTGTATGTGTACATACTGGTAGATAGGTGTTTTGTACTGTATGTGTACACACTGGTAGATAGGTGTTTTGTATTGTATGTGTACCCAGTGGTAGATAGGTGTTTTGTATTGTATGTGTACCCAGTGGTAGATAGGTGTTTTGTATTGTATGTGTACACACTGGTAGATAGGTGTTTTGTATTGTATGTGTACATACTGGTAGATAGGTGTTTTGTACTGTATGTGTACACACTGGTAGATAGGTGTTTTGTATTGTATGTGTACCCAGTGGTAGATAGGTGTTTTGTATTGTATGTGTACCCAGTGGTAGATAGGTGTTTTGTATTGTATGTGTACACACTGGTAGATAGGTGTTTTGTATTGTATGCGTACCCACTGGTAGATAGGTGTTTTGTATTGTATGCGTACACACTGGTAGATTGGTGTTTTGTATTGTATGTGTACACACTGGTAGATAGGTGTTTTGTATTGTATGCGTACCCACTGGTAGATAGGTGTTTTGTACTGTATGTATACCCACTGGTAGATAGGTGTTTTGTACTGTATGTGTACACACTGGTAGATAGGTGTTTTGTATTGTATGTGTACCCAGTGGTAGATAGGTGTTTTGTATTGTATTTGTACCCAGTGGTAGATAGGTGTTTTGTACTGTATGTGTACACACTGGTAGATAGGTGTTTTGTATTGTATGTGTACCCAGTGGTAGATAGGTGTTTTGTATTTTATGTGTACACACTGGTAGATAGGTGTTTTGTATTGTATGTGTACACACTGGTAGATAGGTGTTTTGTACTGTATGTGTACACACTGGTATAGGTGTTTTGTATTGTATGTGTACACACTGGTAGATAGGTGTTTTGTATTGTATGTGTACCCAGTGGTAGATAGGTGTTTTGTACTGTATGTGTACACACTGGTAGATAGGTGTTTTGTACTGTATGTGTACCCACTGGTAGATAGGTGTTTTGTACTGTATGTGTACACACTGGTAGATAGGTGTTTTGTATTGTATGCGTACCCACTGGTAGATAGGTGTTTTGAATTGTATGTGTACACACTGGTAGATAGGTGTTTTGTATTGTATGTGTACACACTGGTAGATAGGTGTTTTGTATTGTATGTGTACCCAGTGGTAGATAGGTGTTTTGTACTGTATGTGTACACACTGGTATAGGTGTTTTGTATTGTATGTGTACACACTGGTAGATAGGTGTTTTGTATTGTATGTGTACCCAGTGGTAGATAGGTGTTTTGTACTGTATGTGTACACACTGGTAGATAGGTGTTTTGTATTGTATGCATACCCAGTGGTAGATAGGTGTTTTGTATTGTATGTATACCCACTGGTAGATAGGTGTTTTGTATTGTATGCGTACACACTGGTAGATTGGTGTTTTGTATTGTATGTGTACACACTGGTAGATAGGTGTTTTGTATTGTATGCATACCCACTGGTATATAGGTGTTTTGTATTGTATGTGTACACACTGGTAGATAGGTGTTTTGTATTGTATGCGTACCCACTGGTAGATTGGTGTTTTGTATTGTATGTGTACACACTGGTAGATAGGTGTTTTGTATTGTATGTGTACACACTGGTAGATAGGTGTTTTGTATTGTATGCGTACCCACTGGTATATAGGTGTTTTGTATTGTATGCGTACACACTGGTAGATTGGTGTTTTGTACTGTATGTGTACACACTGGTAGATAGGTGTTTTGTATTGTTTGTGTACCCAGTGGTAGATAGGTGTTTTGTATTGTATGCATACCCAGTGGTAGATAGGTGTTTTGTATTGTATGTGTACCCAGTGGTAGATAGGTGTTTTGTATTGTATGCGTACCCAGTGGTAGATAGGTGTTTTGTATTGTATGTGTACACACTGGTAGATAGGTGTTTTGTATTGTATGCATACCCAGTGGTAGATAGGTGTTTTGTATTGTATGTATACCCACTGGTAGATAGGTGTTTTGTATTGTATGCGTACACACTGGTAGATTGGTGTTTTGTATTGTATGCGTACCCAGTGGTAGATAGGTGTTTTGTATTGTATGTGTACCCAGTGGTAGATAGGTGTTTTGTATTGTATGTGTACACACTGGTAGATAGGTGTTTTGCATTGTATGTGTACACACTGGTAGATAGGTGTTTTGTATTGTATGCATACCCACTGGTAGATAGGTGTTTTGTATTGTATGTGTACACACTGGTAGATAGGTGTTTTTTATTGTATGCGTACCCACTGGTAGATTGGTGTTTTGTATTGTATGTGTACACACTGGTAGATAGGTGTTTTGTATTGTATGTGTACACACTGATAGATAGGTGTTTTGTATTGTATGCGTACCCACTGGTATATAGGTGTTTTGTATTGTATGCGTACACACTGGTAGATTGGTGTTTTGTATTGTATGTGTACACACTGGTAGATAGGTGTTTTGTATTGTATGTGTACACACTGGTAGATAGGTGTTTTGTATTGTATGCATACACACTGGTAGATAGGTGTTTTGTACTGTATGTGTACACACTGGTAGATAGGTGTTTTGTATTGTATGTGTACACACTGGTAGATAGGTGTTTTGTATTGTATGTGTACACACTGGTAGATAGGTGTTTTGTACTGTATGTGTACACACTGGTAGATAGGTGTTTTGTATTGTTTGTGTACCCAGTGGTAGATAGGTGTTTTGTATTGTATGCATACCCAGTGGTAGATAGGTGTTTTGTATTGTATGTGTACCCAGTGGTAGATAGGTGTTTTGTATTGTATGCGTACCCAGTGGTAGATAGGTGTTTTGTATTGTATGTGTACACACTGGTAGATAGGTGTTTTGTATTGTATGCATACCCAGTGGTAGATAGGTGTTTTGTATTGTATGTATACCCACTGGTAGATAGGTGTTTTGTATTGTATGCGTACACACTGGTAGATTGGTGTTTTGTATTGTATGTGTACACACTGGTAGATTGGTGTTTTGTATTGTATGTGTACACACTGGTAGATAGGTGTTTTGTATTGTATGTGTACACACTGATAGATAGGTGTTTTGTATTGTATGCGTACCCACTGGTATATAGGTGTTTTGTATTGTATGCGTACACACTGGTAGATTGGTGTTTTGTATTGTATGTGTACACACTGGTAGATAGGTGTTTTGTATTGTATGTGTACACACTGGTAGATAGGTGTTTTGTATTGTATGCATACACACTGGTAGATAGGTGTTTTGTACTGTATGTGTACACACTGGTAGATAGGTGTTTTGTATTGTATGTGTACACACTGGTAGATAGGTGTTTTGTATTGTATGTGTACACACTGGTAGATAGGTGTTTTGTACTGTATGTGTACACACTGGTAGATAGGTGTTTTGTATTGTTTGTGTACCCAGTGGTAGATAGGTGTTTTGTATTGTATGCATACCCAGTGGTAGATAGGTGTTTTGTATTGTATGTGTACCCAGTGGTAGATAGGTGTTTTGTATTGTATGCGTACCCAGTGGTAGATAGGTGTTTTGTATTGTATGTGTACACACTGGTAGATAGGTGTTTTGTATTGTATGCATACCCAGTGGTAGATAGGTGTTTTGTATTGTATGTATACCCACTGGTAGATAGGTGTTTTGTATTGTATGCGTACACACTGGTAGATTGGTGTTTTGTATTGTATGTGTACACACTGGTAGATAGGTGTTTTGTATTGTATGCATACCCACTGGTATATAGGTGTTTTGTATTGTATGTGTACACACTGGTAGATAGGTGTTTTGTATTGTATGCGTACCCACTGGTAGATTGGTGTTTTGTATTGTATGTGTACACACTGGTAGATAGGTGTTTTGTATTGTATGTGTACACACTGGTAGATAGGTGTTTTGTATTGTATGCGTACCCACTGGTATATAGGTGTTTTGTATTGTATGCATACACACTGGTAGATAGGTGTTTTGTATTGTATGTGTACACACTGGTAGATAGGTGTTTTGTATTGTATGTGTACACACTGGTAGATAGGTGTTTTGTATTGTATGCGTACACACTGGTAGATAGGTGTTTTGTACTGTATGTGTACACACTGGTAGATAGGTGTTTTGTATTGTATGTGTACACAGTGGTAGATAGGTGTTTTATATTGTATGTGTACACACTGGTAGATAGGTGTTTTGTACTGTATGTGTACACACTGGTAGATAGGTGTTTTGTACTGTATGTGTACACACTGGTAGATAGGTGTTTTGTATTGTATGCGTACCCACTGGTAGATAGGTGTTTTGTATTGTATGTGTACACACTGGTAGATAGGTGTTTTGTATTGTATGTGTACACACTGGTAGATAGGTGTTTTGTATTGTATGTGTACACACTGGTAGATAGGTGTTTTGTATTGTATGTGTACCCAGTGGTAGATAGGTGTTTTGTACTGTATGTGTACACACTGGTATATAGGTGTTTTGTATTGTATGTGTACACACTGGTAGATAGGTGTTTTGTATTGTATGTGTACCCAGTGGTAGATAGGTGTTTTGTACTGTATGTGTACACACTGGTAGATAGGTGTTTTGTACTGTATGTGTACCCACTGGTAGATAGGTGTTTTGTACTGTATGTGTACACACTGGTAGATAGGTGTTTTGTATTGTATGCGTACCCACTGGTAGATAGGTGTTTTGTATTGTATGTGTACACACTGGTAGATAGGTGTTTTGTATTGTATGTGTACACACTGGTAGATATGTGTTTTGTATTCTATGTGTACCCACTGGTAGATAGGTGTTTTGTATTGTATGTGTACCCAGTGGTAGATAGGTGTTTTGTATTGTATGTGTACACACTGGTAGATATGTGTTTTGTATTGTATGTATACCCAGTGGTAGATAGGTGTTTTGTATTGTATGCGTACCCAGTGGTAGATAGGTGTTTTGTATTGTATGTGTACCCAGTGGTAGATAGGTGTTTTGTACTGTATGTGTACACACTGGTAGATAGGTGTTTTGTATTGTATGTGTACACACTGGTAGATAGGTATTTTGTATTGTATGTGTACCCAGTGGTATATAGGTGTTTTGTACTGTATGTGTACACACTGGTAGATAGGTGTTTTGTACTGTATGTGTACCCACTGGTAGATAGGTGTTTTGTACTGTATGTGTACACACTGGTAGATAGGTGTTTTGTATTGTATGCGTACCCACTGGTAGATAGGTGTTTTGTATTGTATGTGTACACACTGGTAGATAGGTGTTTTGTATTGTATGTGTACACACTGGTAGATATGTGTTTTGTATTCTATGTGTACCCACTGGTAGATAGGTGTTTTGTATTGTATGTGTACCCAGTGGTAGATAGGTGTTTTGTATTGTATGTGTACACACTGGTAGATAGGTGTTTTGTATTGTATGTATACCCAGTGGTAGATAGGTGTTTTGTATTGTATGCGTACCCAGTGGTAGATAGGTGTTTTGTATTGTATGTGTACCCAGTGGTAGATAGGTGTTTTGTATTGTATGCATACCCAGTGGTAGATAGGTGTTTTGTATTGTATGTGTACACACTGGTAGATATGTGTTTTGTATTGTATGCATACCCAGTGGTAGATAGGTGTTTTGTATTGTATGTATACCCACTGGTAGATAGGTGTTTTGTATTGTATGCGTACACACTGGTAGATTGGTGTTTTGTATTGTATGTGTACACACTGGTAGATAGGTGTTTTGTATTGTATGCATACCCACTGGTAGATAGGTGTTTTGTATTGTATGTGTACACACTGGTAGATAGGTGTTTTGTATTGTATGCGTACCCACTGGTAGATTGGTGTTTTGTATTGTATGTGTACACACTGGTAGATAGGTGTTTTGTATTGTATGTGTACACACTGATAGATAGGTGTTTTGTATTGTATGCGTACCCACTGGTATATAGGTGTTTTGTATTGTATGCGTACACACTGGTAGATTGGTGTTTTGTATTGTATGTGTACACACTGGTAGATAGGTGTTTTGTATTGTATGTGTACACACTGGTAGATAGGTGTTTTGTATTGTATGCATACACACTGGTAGATAGGTGTTTTGTACTGTATGTGTACACACTGGTAGATAGGTGTTTTGTATTGTATGTGTACACACTGGTAGATAGGTGTTTTGTATTGTATGTGTACACACTGGTAGATAGGTGTTTTGTACTGTATGTGTACACACTGGTAGATAGGTGTTTTGTATTGTATGTGTACCCAGTGGTAGATAGGTGTTTTGTATTGTATGTGTACCCAGTGGTAGATAGGTGTTTTGTATTGTATGCGTACCCACTGGTAGATAGGTGTTTTGTATTGTATGTGTACACACTGGTAGATAGGTGTTTTGTATTGTATGTGTACACACTGGTAGATATGTGTTTTGTATTCTATGTGTACCCACTGGTAGATAGGTGTTTTGTATTGTATGTGTACCCAGTGGTAGATAGGTGTTTTGTATTGTATGTGTACACACTGGTAGATAGGTGTTTTGTATTGTATGTATACCCAGTGGTAGATAGGTGTTTTGTATTGTATGCGTACCCAGTGGTAGATAGGTGTTTTGTATTGTATGTGTACCCAGTGGTAGATAGGTGTTTTGTATTGTATGCGTACCCAGTGGTAGATAGGTGTTTTGTATTGTATGTGTACACACTGGTAGATAGGTGTTTTGTATTGTATGCATACCCAGTGGTAGATAGGTGTTTTGTATTGTATGTATACCCACTGGTAGATAGGTGTTTTGTATTGTATGCGTACACACTGGTAGATTGGTGTTTTGTATTGTATGTGTACACACTGGTAGATAGGTGTTTTGTATTGTATGCATACCCACTGGTAGATAGGTGTTTTGTATTGTATGTGTACACACTGGTAGATAGGTGTTTTTTATTGTATGCGTACCCACTGGTAGATTGGTGTTTTGTATTGTATGTGTACACACTGGTAGATAGGTGTTTTGTATTGTATGTGTACACACTGATAGATAGGTGTTTTGTATTGTATGCGTACCCACTGGTATATAGGTGTTTTGTATTGTATGCGTACACACTGGTAGATTGGTGTTTTGTATTGTATGTGTACACACTGGTAGATAGGTGTTTTGTATTGTATGTGTACACACTGGTAGATAGGTGTTTTGTATTGTATGCATACACACTGGTAGATAGGTGTTTTGTACTGTATGTGTACACACTGGTAGATAGGTGTTTTGTATTGTATGTGTACACACTGGTAGATAGGTGTTTTGTATTGTATGTGTACACACTGGTAGATAGGTGTTTTGTACTGTATGTGTACACACTGGTAGATAGGTGTTTTGTATTGTTTGTGTACCCAGTGGTAGATAGGTGTTTTGTATTGTATGCATACCCAGTGGTAGATAGGTGTTTTGTATTGTATGTGTACCCAGTGGTAGATAGGTGTTTTGTATTGTATGCGTACCCAGTGGTAGATAGGTGTTTTGTATTGTATGTGTACACACTGGTAGATAGGTGTTTTGTATTGTATGCATACCCAGTGGTAGATAGGTGTTTTGTATTGTATGTATACCCACTGGTAGATAGGTGTTTTGTATTGTATGCGTACACACTGGTAGATTGGTGTTTTGTATTGTATGTGTACACACTGGTAGATAGGTGTTTTGTATTGTATGCATACCCACTGGTATATAGGTGTTTTGTATTGTATGTGTACACACTGGTAGATAGGTGTTTTGTATTGTATGCGTACCCACTGGTAGATTGGTGTTTTGTATTGTATGTGTACACACTGGTAGATAGGTGTTTTGTATTGTATGTGTACACACTGGTAGATAGGTGTTTTGTATTGTATGCGTACCCACTGGTATATAGGTGTTTTGTATTGTATGCGTACACACTGGTAGATAGGTGTTTTGTATTGTATGTGTACACACTGGTAGATAGGTGTTTTGTATTGTATGTGTACACACTGGTAGATAGGTGTTTTGTATTGTATGCGTACACACTGGTAGATAGGTGTTTTGTACTGTATGTGTACACACTGGTAGATAGGTGTTTTGTATTGTATGTGTACACAGTGGTAGATAGGTGTTTTATATTGTATGTGTACACACTGGTAGATAGGTGTTTTGTACTGTATGTGTACACACTGGTAGATAGGTGTTTTGTATTGTATGTGTACCCAGTGGTAGATAGGTGTTTTGTATTGTATGTGTACCCAGTGGTAGATAGGTGTTTTGTACTGTATGTGTACACACTGGTATAGGTGTTTTGTATTGTATGTGTACACACTGGTAGATAGGTGTTTTGTATTGTATGTGTACCCAGTGGTAGATAGGTGTTTTGTACTGTATGTGTACACACTGGTAGATAGGTGTTTTGTACTGTATGTGTACCCACTGGTAGATAGGTGTTTTGTACTGTATGTGTACACACTGGTAGATAGGTGTTTTGTATTGTATGCGTACCCACTGGTAGATAGGTGTTTTGTATTGTATGTTTACACACTGGTAGATAGGTGTTTTGTATTGTATGTGTACACACTGGTAGATAGGTGTTTTGTATTCTATGTGTACCCACTGGTAGATAGGTGTTTTGTATTGTATGTGTACCCAGTGGTAGATAGGTGTTTTGTATTGTATGTGTACACACTGGTAGATAGGTGTTTTGTATTGTATGTGTACACACTGGTAGATAGGTGTTTTGTATTGTATGCGTACCCACTGGTAGATTGGTGTTTTGTATTGTATGTGTACACACTGGTAGATAGGTGTTTTGTATTGTATGTGTACACACTGGTAGATAGGTGTTTTGTATTGTATGCGTACCCACTGGTATATAGGTGTTTTGTATTGTATGCGTACACACTGGTAGATAGGTGTTTTGTATTGTATGTGTACACACTGGTAGATAGGTGTTTTGTATTGTATGTGTACACACTGGTAGATAGGTGTTTTGTATTGTATGCGTACACACTGGTAGATAGGTGTTTTGTACTGTATGTGTACACACTGGTAGATAGGTGTTTTGTATTGTATGTGTACACAGTGGTAGATAGGTGTTTTATATTGTATGTGTACACACTGGTAGATAGGTGTTTTGTACTGTATGTGTACACACTGGTAGATAGGTGTTTTGTATTGTATGTGTACCCAGTGGTAGATAGGTGTTTTGTATTGTATGTGTACCCAGTGGTAGATAGGTGTTTTGTACTGTATGTGTACACACTGGTATAGGTGTTTTGTATTGTATGTGTACACACTGGTAGATAGGTGTTTTGTATTGTATGTGTACCCAGTGGTAGATAGGTGTTTTGTACTGTATGTGTACACACTGGTAGATAGGTGTTTTGTACTGTATGTGTACCCACTGGTAGATAGGTGTTTTGTACTGTATGTGTACACACTGGTAGATAGGTGTTTTGTATTGTATGCGTACCCACTGGTAGATAGGTGTTTTGTATTGTATGTTTACACACTGGTAGATAGGTGTTTTGTATTGTATGTGTACACACTGGTAGATAGGTGTTTTGTATTCTATGTGTACCCACTGGTAGATAGGTGTTTTGTATTGTATGTGTACCCAGTGGTAGATAGGTGTTTTGTATTGTATGTGTACACACTGGTAGATAGGTGTTTTGTATTGTATGTGTACACACTGGTAGATAGGTGTTTTGTATTGTATGCGTACCCAGTGGTAGATAGGTGTTTTGTATTGTATGTGTACCCAGTGGTAGATAGGTGTTTTGTATTGTATGTGTACACACTGGTAGATAGGTGTTTTGCATTGTATGTGTACCCAGTGGTAGATAGGTGTTTTGTATTGTATGTGTACACACTGGTAGATAGGTGTTTTGTATTGTATGCGTACACACTGGTAGATAGGTGTTTTGTACTGTATGTGTACACACTGGTAGATAGGTGTTTTGTATTGTATGTGTACACACTGGTAGATAGGTGTTTTGTATTGTATGTGTACATACTGGTAGATAGGTGTTTTGTACTGTATGTGTACACACTGGTAGATAGGTGTTTTGTATTGTATGTGTACCCAGTGGTAGATAGGTGTTTTGTATTGTATGTGTACCCAGTGGTAGATAGGTGTTTTGTATTGTATGTGTACACACTGGTAGATAGGTGTTTTGTATTGTATGTGTACATACTGGTAGATAGGTGTTTTGTACTGTATGTGTACACACTGGTAGATAGGTGTTTTGTATTGTATGTGTACCCAGTGGTAGATAGGTGTTTTGTATTGTATGTGTACCCAGTGGTAGATAGGTGTTTTGTATTGTATGTGTACACACTGGTAGATAGGTGTTTTGTATTGTATGCGTACCCACTGGTAGATAGGTGTTTTGTATTGTATGCGTACACACTGGTAGATTGGTGTTTTGTATTGTATGTGTACACACTGGTAGATAGGTGTTTTGTATTGTATGCGTACCCACTGGTAGATAGGTGTTTTGTACTGTATGTATACCCACTGGTAGATAGGTGTTTTGTACTGTATGTGTACACACTGGTAGATAGGTGTTTTGTATTGTATGTGTACCCAGTGGTAGATAGGTGTTTTGTATTGTATTTGTACCCAGTGGTAGATAGGTGTTTTGTACTGTATGTGTACACACTGGTAGATAGGTGTTTTGTATTGTATGTGTACCCAGTGGTAGATAGGTGTTTTGTATTTTATGTGTACACACTGGTAGATAGGTGTTTTGTATTGTATGTGTACACACTGGTAGATAGGTGTTTTGTACTGTATGTGTACACACTGGTATAGGTGTTTTGTATTGTATGTGTACACACTGGTAGATAGGTGTTTTGTATTGTATGTGTACCCAGTGGTAGATAGGTGTTTTGTACTGTATGTGTACACACTGGTAGATAGGTGTTTTGTACTGTATGTGTACCCACTGGTAGATAGGTGTTTTGTACTGTATGTGTACACACTGGTAGATAGGTGTTTTGTATTGTATGCGTACCCACTGGTAGATAGGTGTTTTGAATTGTATGTGTACACACTGGTAGATAGGTGTTTTGTATTGTATGTGTACACACTGGTAGATAGGTGTTTTGTATTGTATGTGTACCCAGTGGTAGATAGGTGTTTTGTACTGTATGTGTACACACTGGTATAGGTGTTTTGTATTGTATGTGTACACACTGGTAGATAGGTGTTTTGTATTGTATGTGTACCCAGTGGTAGATAGGTGTTTTGTACTGTATGTGTACACACTGGTAGATAGGTGTTTTGTATTGTATGCATACCCAGTGGTAGATAGGTGTTTTGTATTGTATGTATACCCACTGGTAGATAGGTGTTTTGTATTGTATGCGTACACACTGGTAGATTGGTGTTTTGTATTGTATGTGTACACACTGGTAGATAGGTGTTTTGTATTGTATGCATACCCACTGGTATATAGGTGTTTTGTATTGTATGTGTACACACTGGTAGATAGGTGTTTTGTATTGTATGCGTACCCACTGGTAGATTGGTGTTTTGTATTGTATGTGTACACACTGGTAGATAGGTGTTTTGTATTGTATGTGTACACACTGGTAGATAGGTGTTTTGTATTGTATGCGTACCCACTGGTATATAGGTGTTTTGTATTGTATGCGTACACACTGGTAGATTGGTGTTTTGTACTGTATGTGTACACACTGGTAGATAGGTGTTTTGTATTGTTTGTGTACCCAGTGGTAGATAGGTGTTTTGTATTGTATGCATACCCAGTGGTAGATAGGTGTTTTGTATTGTATGTGTACCCAGTGGTAGATAGGTGTTTTGTATTGTATGCGTACCCAGTGGTAGATAGGTGTTTTGTATTGTATGTGTACACACTGGTAGATAGGTGTTTTGTATTGTATGCATACCCAGTGGTAGATAGGTGTTTTGTATTGTATGTATACCCACTGGTAGATAGGTGTTTTGTATTGTATGCGTACACACTGGTAGATTGGTGTTTTGTATTGTATGCGTACCCAGTGGTAGATAGGTGTTTTGTATTGTATGTGTACCCAGTGGTAGATAGGTGTTTTGTATTGTATGTGTACACACTGGTAGATAGGTGTTTTGCATTGTATGTGTACACACTGGTAGATAGGTGTTTTGTATTGTATGCATACCCACTGGTAGATAGGTGTTTTGTATTGTATGTGTACACACTGGTAGATAGGTGTTTTTTATTGTATGCGTACCCACTGGTAGATTGGTGTTTTGTATTGTATGTGTACACACTGGTAGATAGGTGTTTTGTATTGTATGTGTACACACTGATAGATAGGTGTTTTGTATTGTATGCGTACCCACTGGTATATAGGTGTTTTGTATTGTATGCGTACACACTGGTAGATTGGTGTTTTGTATTGTATGTGTACACACTGGTAGATAGGTGTTTTGTATTGTATGTGTACACACTGGTAGATAGGTGTTTTGTATTGTATGCATACACACTGGTAGATAGGTGTTTTGTACTGTATGTGTACACACTGGTAGATAGGTGTTTTGTATTGTATGTGTACACACTGGTAGATAGGTGTTTTGTATTGTATGTGTACACACTGGTAGATAGGTGTTTTGTACTGTATGTGTACACACTGGTAGATAGGTGTTTTGTATTGTTTGTGTACCCAGTGGTAGATAGGTGTTTTGTATTGTATGCATACCCAGTGGTAGATAGGTGTTTTGTATTGTATGTGTACCCAGTGGTAGATAGGTGTTTTGTATTGTATGCGTACCCAGTGGTAGATAGGTGTTTTGTATTGTATGTGTACACACTGGTAGATAGGTGTTTTGTATTGTATGCATACCCAGTGGTAGATAGGTGTTTTGTATTGTATGTATACCCACTGGTAGATAGGTGTTTTGTATTGTATGCGTACACACTGGTAGATTGGTGTTTTGTATTGTATGTGTACACACTGGTAGATAGGTGTTTTGTATTGTATGCATACCCACTGGTATATAGGTGTTTTGTATTGTATGTGTACACACTGGTAGATAGGTGTTTTGTATTGTATGCGTACCCACTGGTAGATTGGTGTTTTGTATTGTATGTGTACACACTGGTAGATAGGTGTTTTGTATTGTATGTGTACACACTGGTAGATAGGTGTTTTGTATTGTATGCGTACCCACTGGTATATAGGTGTTTTGTATTGTATGCATACACACTGGTAGATAGGTGTTTTGTATTGTATGTGTACACACTGGTAGATAGGTGTTTTGTATTGTATGTGTACACACTGGTAGATAGGTGTTTTGTATTGTATGCGTACACACTGGTAGATAGGTGTTTTGTACTGTATGTGTACACACTGGTAGATAGGTGTTTTGTATTGTATGTGTACACAGTGGTAGATAGGTGTTTTATATTGTATGTGTACACACTGGTAGATAGGTGTTTTGTACTGTATGTGTACACACTGGTAGATAGGTGTTTTGTACTGTATGTGTACACACTGGTAGATAGGTGTTTTGTATTGTATGCGTACCCACTGGTAGATAGGTGTTTTGTATTGTATGTGTACACACTGGTAGATAGGTGTTTTGTATTGTATGTGTACACACTGGTAGATAGGTGTTTTGTATTGTATGTGTACACACTGGTAGATAGGTGTTTTGTATTGTATGTGTACCCAGTGGTAGATAGGTGTTTTGTACTGTATGTGTACACACTGGTATATAGGTGTTTTGTATTGTATGTGTACACACTGGTAGATAGGTGTTTTGTATTGTATGTGTACCCAGTGGTAGATAGGTGTTTTGTACTGTATGTGTACACACTGGTAGATAGGTGTTTTGTACTGTATGTGTACCCACTGGTAGATAGGTGTTTTGTACTGTATGTGTACACACTGGTAGATAGGTGTTTTGTATTGTATGCGTACCCACTGGTAGATAGGTGTTTTGTATTGTATGTGTACACACTGGTAGATAGGTGTTTTGTATTGTATGTGTACACACTGGTAGATATGTGTTTTGTATTCTATGTGTACCCACTGGTAGATAGGTGTTTTGTATTGTATGTGTACCCAGTGGTAGATAGGTGTTTTGTATTGTATGTGTACACACTGGTAGATATGTGTTTTGTATTGTATGTATACCCAGTGGTAGATAGGTGTTTTGTATTGTATGCGTACCCAGTGGTAGATAGGTGTTTTGTATTGTATGTGTACCCAGTGGTAGATAGGTGTTTTGTACTGTATGTGTACACACTGGTAGATAGGTGTTTTGTATTGTATGTGTACACACTGGTAGATAGGTATTTTGTATTGTATGTGTACCCAGTGGTATATAGGTGTTTTGTACTGTATGTGTACACACTGGTAGATAGGTGTTTTGTACTGTATGTGTACCCACTGGTAGATAGGTGTTTTGTACTGTATGTGTACACACTGGTAGATAGGTGTTTTGTATTGTATGCGTACCCACTGGTAGATAGGTGTTTTGTATTGTATGTGTACACACTGGTAGATAGGTGTTTTGTATTGTATGTGTACACACTGGTAGATATGTGTTTTGTATTCTATGTGTACCCACTGGTAGATAGGTGTTTTGTATTGTATGTGTACCCAGTGGTAGATAGGTGTTTTGTATTGTATGTGTACACACTGGTAGATAGGTGTTTTGTATTGTATGTATACCCAGTGGTAGATAGGTGTTTTGTATTGTATGCGTACCCAGTGGTAGATAGGTGTTTTGTATTGTATGTGTACCCAGTGGTAGATAGGTGTTTTGTATTGTATGCGTACCCAGTGGTAGATAGGTGTTTTGTATTGTATGTGTACACACTGGTAGATATGTGTTTTGTATTGTATGCATACCCAGTGGTAGATAGGTGTTTTGTATTGTATGTATACCCACTGGTAGATAGGTGTTTTGTATTGTATGCGTACACACTGGTAGATTGGTGTTTTGTATTGTATGTGTACACACTGGTAGATAGGTGTTTTGTATTGTATGCATACCCACTGGTAGATAGGTGTTTTGTATTGTATGTGTACACACTGGTAGATAGGTGTTTTGTATTGTATGCGTACCCACTGGTAGATTGGTGTTTTGTATTGTATGTGTACACACTGGTAGATAGGTGTTTTGTATTGTATGTGTACACACTGATAGATAGGTGTTTTGTATTGTATGCGTACCCACTGGTATATAGGTGTTTTGTATTGTATGCGTACACACTGGTAGATTGGTGTTTTGTATTGTATGTGTACACACTGGTAGATAGGTGTTTTGTATTGTATGTGTACACACTGGTAGATAGGTGTTTTGTATTGTATGCATACACACTGGTAGATAGGTGTTTTGTACTGTATGTGTACACACTGGTAGATAGGTGTTTTGTATTGTATGTGTACACACTGGTAGATAGGTGTTTTGTATTGTATGTGTACACACTGGTAGATAGGTGTTTTGTACTGTATGTGTACACACTGGTAGATAGGTGTTTTGTATTGTATGTGTACCCAGTGGTAGATAGGTGTTTTGTATTGTATGTGTACCCAGTGGTAGATAGGTGTTTTGTATTGTATGCGTACCCACTGGTAGATAGGTGTTTTGTATTGTATGTGTACACACTGGTAGATAGGTGTTTTGTATTGTATGTGTACACACTGGTAGATATGTGTTTTGTATTCTATGTGTACCCACTGGTAGATAGGTGTTTTGTATTGTATGTGTACCCAGTGGTAGATAGGTGTTTTGTATTGTATGTGTACACACTGGTAGATAGGTGTTTTGTATTGTATGTATACCCAGTGGTAGATAGGTGTTTTGTATTGTATGCGTACCCAGTGGTAGATAGGTGTTTTGTATTGTATGTGTACCCAGTGGTAGATAGGTGTTTTGTATTGTATGCGTACCCAGTGGTAGATAGGTGTTTTGTATTGTATGTGTACACACTGGTAGATAGGTGTTTTGTATTGTATGCATACCCAGTGGTAGATAGGTGTTTTGTATTGTATGTATACCCACTGGTAGATAGGTGTTTTGTATTGTATGCGTACACACTGGTAGATTGGTGTTTTGTATTGTATGTGTACACACTGGTAGATAGGTGTTTTGTATTGTATGCATACCCACTGGTAGATAGGTGTTTTGTATTGTATGTGTACACACTGGTAGATAGGTGTTTTTTATTGTATGCGTACCCACTGGTAGATTGGTGTTTTGTATTGTATGTGTACACACTGGTAGATAGGTGTTTTGTATTGTATGTGTACACACTGATAGATAGGTGTTTTGTATTGTATGCGTACCCACTGGTATATAGGTGTTTTGTATTGTATGCGTACACACTGGTAGATTGGTGTTTTGTATTGTATGTGTACACACTGGTAGATAGGTGTTTTGTATTGTATGTGTACACACTGGTAGATAGGTGTTTTGTATTGTATGCATACACACTGGTAGATAGGTGTTTTGTACTGTATGTGTACACACTGGTAGATAGGTGTTTTGTATTGTATGTGTACACACTGGTAGATAGGTGTTTTGTATTGTATGTGTACACACTGGTAGATAGGTGTTTTGTACTGTATGTGTACACACTGGTAGATAGGTGTTTTGTATTGTTTGTGTACCCAGTGGTAGATAGGTGTTTTGTATTGTATGCATACCCAGTGGTAGATAGGTGTTTTGTATTGTATGTGTACCCAGTGGTAGATAGGTGTTTTGTATTGTATGCGTACCCAGTGGTAGATAGGTGTTTTGTATTGTATGTGTACACACTGGTAGATAGGTGTTTTGTATTGTATGCATACCCAGTGGTAGATAGGTGTTTTGTATTGTATGTATACCCACTGGTAGATAGGTGTTTTGTATTGTATGCGTACACACTGGTAGATTGGTGTTTTGTATTGTATGTGTACACACTGGTAGATAGGTGTTTTGTATTGTATGCATACCCACTGGTATATAGGTGTTTTGTATTGTATGTGTACACACTGGTAGATAGGTGTTTTGTATTGTATGCGTACCCACTGGTAGATTGGTGTTTTGTATTGTATGTGTACACACTGGTAGATAGGTGTTTTGTATTGTATGTGTACACACTGGTAGATAGGTGTTTTGTATTGTATGCGTACCCACTGGTATATAGGTGTTTTGTATTGTATGCGTACACACTGGTAGATAGGTGTTTTGTATTGTATGTGTACACACTGGTAGATAGGTGTTTTGTATTGTATGTGTACACACTGGTAGATAGGTGTTTTGTATTGTATGCGTACACACTGGTAGATAGGTGTTTTGTACTGTATGTGTACACACTGGTAGATAGGTGTTTTGTATTGTATGTGTACACAGTGGTAGATAGGTGTTTTATATTGTATGTGTACACACTGGTAGATAGGTGTTTTGTACTGTATGTGTACACACTGGTAGATAGGTGTTTTGTATTGTATGTGTACCCAGTGGTAGATAGGTGTTTTGTATTGTATGTGTACCCAGTGGTAGATAGGTGTTTTGTACTGTATGTGTACACACTGGTATAGGTGTTTTGTATTGTATGTGTACACACTGGTAGATAGGTGTTTTGTATTGTATGTGTACCCAGTGGTAGATAGGTGTTTTGTACTGTATGTGTACACACTGGTAGATAGGTGTTTTGTACTGTATGTGTACCCACTGGTAGATAGGTGTTTTGTACTGTATGTGTACACACTGGTAGATAGGTGTTTTGTATTGTATGCGTACCCACTGGTAGATAGGTGTTTTGTATTGTATGTTTACACACTGGTAGATAGGTGTTTTGTATTGTATGTGTACACACTGGTAGATAGGTGTTTTGTATTCTATGTGTACCCACTGGTAGATAGGTGTTTTGTATTGTATGTGTACCCAGTGGTAGATAGGTGTTTTGTATTGTATGTGTACACACTGGTAGATAGGTGTTTTGTATTGTATGTGTACACACTGGTAGATAGGTGTTTTGTATTGTATGCGTACCCACTGGTAGATTGGTGTTTTGTATTGTATGTGTACACACTGGTAGATAGGTGTTTTGTATTGTATGTGTACACACTGGTAGATAGGTGTTTTGTATTGTATGCGTACCCACTGGTATATAGGTGTTTTGTATTGTATGCGTACACACTGGTAGATAGGTGTTTTGTATTGTATGTGTACACACTGGTAGATAGGTGTTTTGTATTGTATGTGTACACACTGGTAGATAGGTGTTTTGTATTGTATGCGTACACACTGGTAGATAGGTGTTTTGTACTGTATGTGTACACACTGGTAGATAGGTGTTTTGTATTGTATGTGTACACAGTGGTAGATAGGTGTTTTATATTGTATGTGTACACACTGGTAGATAGGTGTTTTGTACTGTATGTGTACACACTGGTAGATAGGTGTTTTGTATTGTATGTGTACCCAGTGGTAGATAGGTGTTTTGTATTGTATGTGTACCCAGTGGTAGATAGGTGTTTTGTACTGTATGTGTACACACTGGTATAGGTGTTTTGTATTGTATGTGTACACACTGGTAGATAGGTGTTTTGTATTGTATGTGTACCCAGTGGTAGATAGGTGTTTTGTACTGTATGTGTACACACTGGTAGATAGGTGTTTTGTACTGTATGTGTACCCACTGGTAGATAGGTGTTTTGTACTGTATGTGTACACACTGGTAGATAGGTGTTTTGTATTGTATGCGTACCCACTGGTAGATAGGTGTTTTGTATTGTATGTTTACACACTGGTAGATAGGTGTTTTGTATTGTATGTGTACACACTGGTAGATAGGTGTTTTGTATTCTATGTGTACCCACTGGTAGATAGGTGTTTTGTATTGTATGTGTACCCAGTGGTAGATAGGTGTTTTGTATTGTATGTGTACACACTGGTAGATAGGTGTTTTGTATTGTATGTGTACACACTGGTAGATAGGTGTTTTGTATTGTATGCGTACCCAGTGGTAGATAGGTGTTTTGTATTGTATGTGTACCCAGTGGTAGATAGGTGTTTTGTATTGTATGTGTACACACTGGTAGATAGGTGTTTTGCATTGTATGTGTACCCAGTGGTAGATAGGTGTTTTGTATTGTATGTGTACACACTGGTAGATAGGTGTTTTGTATTGTATGCGTACACACTGGTAGATAGGTGTTTTGTACTGTATGTGTACACACTGGTAGATAGGTGTTTTGTATTGTATGTGTACACACTGGTAGATAGGTGTTTTGTATTGTATGTGTACATACTGGTAGATAGGTGTTTTGTACTGTATGTGTACACACTGGTAGATAGGTGTTTTGTATTGTATGTGTACCCAGTGGTAGATAGGTGTTTTGTATTGTATGTGTACCCAGTGGTAGATAGGTGTTTTGTATTGTATGTGTACACACTGGTAGATAGGTGTTTTGTATTGTATGTGTACATACTGGTAGATAGGTGTTTTGTACTGTATGTGTACACACTGGTAGATAGGTGTTTTGTATTGTATGTGTACCCAGTGGTAGATAGGTGTTTTGTATTGTATGTGTACCCAGTGGTAGATAGGTGTTTTGTATTGTATGTGTACACACTGGTAGATAGGTGTTTTGTATTGTATGCGTACCCACTGGTAGATAGGTGTTTTGTATTGTATGCGTACACACTGGTAGATTGGTGTTTTGTATTGTATGTGTACACACTGGTAGATAGGTGTTTTGTATTGTATGCGTACCCACTGGTAGATAGGTGTTTTGTACTGTATGTATACCCACTGGTAGATAGGTGTTTTGTACTGTATGTGTACACACTGGTAGATAGGTGTTTTGTATTGTATGTGTACCCAGTGGTAGATAGGTGTTTTGTATTGTATTTGTACCCAGTGGTAGATAGGTGTTTTGTACTGTATGTGTACACACTGGTAGATAGGTGTTTTGTATTGTATGTGTACCCAGTGGTAGATAGGTGTTTTGTATTTTATGTGTACACACTGGTAGATAGGTGTTTTGTATTGTATGTGTACACACTGGTAGATAGGTGTTTTGTACTGTATGTGTACACACTGGTATAGGTGTTTTGTATTGTATGTGTACACACTGGTAGATAGGTGTTTTGTATTGTATGTGTACCCAGTGGTAGATAGGTGTTTTGTACTGTATGTGTACACACTGGTAGATAGGTGTTTTGTACTGTATGTGTACCCACTGGTAGATAGGTGTTTTGTACTGTATGTGTACACACTGGTAGATAGGTGTTTTGTATTGTATGCGTACCCACTGGTAGATAGGTGTTTTGAATTGTATGTGTACACACTGGTAGATAGGTGTTTTGTATTGTATGTGTACACACTGGTAGATAGGTGTTTTGTATTGTATGTGTACCCAGTGGTAGATAGGTGTTTTGTACTGTATGTGTACACACTGGTATAGGTGTTTTGTATTGTATGTGTACACACTGGTAGATAGGTGTTTTGTATTGTATGTGTACCCAGTGGTAGATAGGTGTTTTGTACTGTATGTGTACACACTGGTAGATAGGTGTTTTGTATTGTATGCATACCCAGTGGTAGATAGGTGTTTTGTATTGTATGTATACCCACTGGTAGATAGGTGTTTTGTATTGTATGCGTACACACTGGTAGATTGGTGTTTTGTATTGTATGTGTACACACTGGTAGATAGGTGTTTTGTATTGTATGCATACCCACTGGTATATAGGTGTTTTGTATTGTATGTGTACACACTGGTAGATAGGTGTTTTGTATTGTATGCGTACCCACTGGTAGATTGGTGTTTTGTATTGTATGTGTACACACTGGTAGATAGGTGTTTTGTATTGTATGTGTACACACTGGTAGATAGGTGTTTTGTATTGTATGCGTACCCACTGGTATATAGGTGTTTTGTATTGTATGCGTACACACTGGTAGATTGGTGTTTTGTACTGTATGTGTACACACTGGTAGATAGGTGTTTTGTATTGTTTGTGTACCCAGTGGTAGATAGGTGTTTTGTATTGTATGCATACCCAGTGGTAGATAGGTGTTTTGTATTGTATGTGTACCCAGTGGTAGATAGGTGTTTTGTATTGTATGCGTACCCAGTGGTAGATAGGTGTTTTGTATTGTATGTGTACACACTGGTAGATAGGTGTTTTGTATTGTATGCATACCCAGTGGTAGATAGGTGTTTTGTATTGTATGTATACCCACTGGTAGATAGGTGTTTTGTATTGTATGCGTACACACTGGTAGATTGGTGTTTTGTATTGTATGTGTACACACTGGTAGATAGGTGTTTTGTATTGTATGCATACCCACTGGTATATAGGTGTTTTGTATTGTATGTGTACACACTGGTAGATAGGTGTTTTGTATTGTATGCGTACCCACTGGTAGATTGGTGTTTTGTATTGTATGTGTACACACTGGTAGATAGGTGTTTTGTATTGTATGTGTACACACTGGTAGATAGGTGTTTTGTATTGTATGCGTACCCACTGGTATATAGGTGTTTTGTATTGTATGCGTACACACTGGTAGATAGGTGTTTTGTATTGTATGTGTACACACTGGTAGATAGGTGTTTTGTATTGTATGTGTACACACTGGTAGATAGGTGTTTTGTATTGTATGCGTACACACTGGTAGATAGGTGTTTTGTACTGTATGTGTACACACTGGTAGATAGGTGTTTTGTATTGTATGTGTACACAGTGGTAGATAGGTGTTTTATATTGTATGTGTACACACTGGTAGATAGGTGTTTTGTACTGTATGTGTACACACTGGTAGATAGGTGTTTTGTATTGTATGTGTACCCAGTGGTAGATAGGTGTTTTGTATTGTATGTGTACCCAGTGGTAGATAGGTGTTTTGTACTGTATGTGTACACACTGGTATAGGTGTTTTGTATTGTATGTGTACACACTGGTAGATAGGTGTTTTGTATTGTATGTGTACCCAGTGGTAGATAGGTGTTTTGTACTGTATGTGTACACACTGGTAGATAGGTGTTTTGTACTGTATGTGTACCCACTGGTAGATAGGTGTTTTGTACTGTATGTGTACACACTGGTAGATAGGTGTTTTGTATTGTATGCGTACCCACTGGTAGATAGGTGTTTTGTATTGTATGTTTACACACTGGTAGATAGGTGTTTTGTATTGTATGTGTACACACTGGTAGATAGGTGTTTTGTATTCTATGTGTACCCACTGGTAGATAGGTGTTTTGTATTGTATGTGTACCCAGTGGTAGATAGGTGTTTTGTATTGTATGTGTACACACTGGTAGATAGGTGTTTTGTATTGTATGTGTACACACTGGTAGATAGGTGTTTTGTATTGTATGCGTACCCACTGGTAGATTGGTGTTTTGTATTGTATGTGTACACACTGGTAGATAGGTGTTTTGTATTGTATGTGTACACACTGGTAGATAGGTGTTTTGTATTGTATGCGTACCCACTGGTATATAGGTGTTTTGTATTGTATGCGTACACACTGGTAGATAGGTGTTTTGTATTGTATGTGTACACACTGGTAGATAGGTGTTTTGTATTGTATGTGTACACACTGGTAGATAGGTGTTTTGTATTGTATGCGTACACACTGGTAGATAGGTGTTTTGTACTGTATGTGTACACACTGGTAGATAGGTGTTTTGTATTGTATGTGTACACAGTGGTAGATAGGTGTTTTATATTGTATGTGTACACACTGGTAGATAGGTGTTTTGTACTGTATGTGTACACACTGGTAGATAGGTGTTTTGTATTGTATGTGTACCCAGTGGTAGATAGGTGTTTTGTATTGTATGTGTACCCAGTGGTAGATAGGTGTTTTGTACTGTATGTGTACACACTGGTATAGGTGTTTTGTATTGTATGTGTACACACTGGTAGATAGGTGTTTTGTATTGTATGTGTACCCAGTGGTAGATAGGTGTTTTGTACTGTATGTGTACACACTGGTAGATAGGTGTTTTGTACTGTATGTGTACCCACTGGTAGATAGGTGTTTTGTACTGTATGTGTACACACTGGTAGATAGGTGTTTTGTATTGTATGCGTACCCACTGGTAGATAGGTGTTTTGTATTGTATGTTTACACACTGGTAGATAGGTGTTTTGTATTGTATGTGTACACACTGGTAGATAGGTGTTTTGTATTCTATGTGTACCCACTGGTAGATAGGTGTTTTGTATTGTATGTGTACCCAGTGGTAGATAGGTGTTTTGTATTGTATGTGTACACACTGGTAGATAGGTGTTTTGTATTGTATGTGTACACACTGGTAGATAGGTGTTTTGTATTGTATGCGTACCCAGTGGTAGATAGGTGTTTTGTATTGTATGTGTACCCAGTGGTAGATAGGTGTTTTGTATTGTATGTGTACACACTGGTAGATAGGTGTTTTGCATTGTATGTGTACCCAGTGGTAGATAGGTGTTTTGTATTGTATGTGTACACACTGGTAGATAGGTGTTTTGTATTGTATGCGTACACACTGGTAGATAGGTGTTTTGTACTGTATGTGTACACACTGGTAGATAGGTGTTTTGTATTGTATGTGTACACACTGGTAGATAGGTGTTTTGTATTGTATGTGTACATACTGGTAGATAGGTGTTTTGTACTGTATGTGTACACACTGGTAGATAGGTGTTTTGTATTGTATGTGTACCCAGTGGTAGATAGGTGTTTTGTATTGTATGTGTACCCAGTGGTAGATAGGTGTTTTGTATTGTATGTGTACACACTGGTAGATAGGTGTTTTGTATTGTATGTGTACATACTGGTAGATAGGTGTTTTGTACTGTATGTGTACACACTGGTAGATAGGTGTTTTGTATTGTATGTGTACCCAGTGGTAGATAGGTGTTTTGTATTGTATGTGTACCCAGTGGTAGATAGGTGTTTTGTATTGTATGTGTACACACTGGTAGATAGGTGTTTTGTATTGTATGCGTACCCACTGGTAGATAGGTGTTTTGTATTGTATGCGTACACACTGGTAGATTGGTGTTTTGTATTGTATGTGTACACACTGGTAGATAGGTGTTTTGTATTGTATGCGTACCCACTGGTAGATAGGTGTTTTGTACTGTATGTATACCCACTGGTAGATAGGTGTTTTGTACTGTATGTGTACACACTGGTAGATAGGTGTTTTGTATTGTATGTGTACCCAGTGGTAGATAGGTGTTTTGTATTGTATTTGTACCCAGTGGTAGATAGGTGTTTTGTACTGTATGTGTACACACTGGTAGATAGGTGTTTTGTATTGTATGTGTACCCAGTGGTAGATAGGTGTTTTGTATTTTATGTGTACACACTGGTAGATAGGTGTTTTGTATTGTATGTGTACACACTGGTAGATAGGTGTTTTGTACTGTATGTGTACACACTGGTATAGGTGTTTTGTATTGTATGTGTACACACTGGTAGATAGGTGTTTTGTATTGTATGTGTACCCAGTGGTAGATAGGTGTTTTGTACTGTATGTGTACACACTGGTAGATAGGTGTTTTGTACTGTATGTGTACCCACTGGTAGATAGGTGTTTTGTACTGTATGTGTACACACTGGTAGATAGGTGTTTTGTATTGTATGCGTACCCACTGGTAGATAGGTGTTTTGAATTGTATGTGTACACACTGGTAGATAGGTGTTTTGTATTGTATGTGTACACACTGGTAGATAGGTGTTTTGTATTGTATGTGTACCCAGTGGTAGATAGGTGTTTTGTACTGTATGTGTACACACTGGTATAGGTGTTTTGTATTGTATGTGTACACACTGGTAGATAGGTGTTTTGTATTGTATGTGTACCCAGTGGTAGATAGGTGTTTTGTACTGTATGTGTACACACTGGTAGATAGGTGTTTTGTATTGTATGCATACCCAGTGGTAGATAGGTGTTTTGTATTGTATGTATACCCACTGGTAGATAGGTGTTTTGTATTGTATGCGTACACACTGGTAGATTGGTGTTTTGTATTGTATGTGTACACACTGGTAGATAGGTGTTTTGTATTGTATGCATACCCACTGGTATATAGGTGTTTTGTATTGTATGTGTACACACTGGTAGATAGGTGTTTTGTATTGTATGCGTACCCACTGGTAGATTGGTGTTTTGTATTGTATGTGTACACACTGGTAGATAGGTGTTTTGTATTGTATGTGTACACACTGGTAGATAGGTGTTTTGTATTGTATGCGTACCCACTGGTATATAGGTGTTTTGTATTGTATGCGTACACACTGGTAGATTGGTGTTTTGTACTGTATGTGTACACACTGGTAGATAGGTGTTTTGTATTGTTTGTGTACCCAGTGGTAGATAGGTGTTTTGTATTGTATGCATACCCAGTGGTAGATAGGTGTTTTGTATTGTATGTGTACCCAGTGGTAGATAGGTGTTTTGTATTGTATGCGTACCCAGTGGTAGATAGGTGTTTTGTATTGTATGTGTACACACTGGTAGATAGGTGTTTTGTATTGTATGCATACCCAGTGGTAGATAGGTGTTTTGTATTGTATGTATACCCACTGGTAGATAGGTGTTTTGTATTGTATGCGTACACACTGGTAGATTGGTGTTTTGTATTGTATGCGTACCCAGTGGTAGATAGGTGTTTTGTATTGTATGTGTACCCAGTGGTAGATAGGTGTTTTGTATTGTATGTGTACACACTGGTAGATAGGTGTTTTGCATTGTATGTGTACCCAGTGGTAGATAGGTGTTTTGTATTGTATGTGTACACACTGGTAGATAGGTGTTTTGTATTGTATGTGTACACACTGGTAGATATGTGTTTTGTATTCTATGTGTACCCACTGGTAGATAGGTGTTTTGTATTGTATGTGTACCCAGTGGTAGATAGGTGTTTTGTATTGTATGTGTACACACTGGTAGATAGGTGTTTTGTATTGTATGTATACCCAGTGGTAGATAGGTGTTTTGTATTGTATGCGTACCCAGTGGTAGATAGGTGTTTTGTATTGTATGTGTACCCAGTGGTAGATAGGTGTTTTGTATTGTATGCGTACCCAGTGGTAGATAGGTGTTTTGTATTGTATGTGTACACACTGGTAGATATGTGTTTTGTATTGTATGCATACCCAGTGGTAGATAGGTGTTTTGTATTGTATGTATACCCACTGGTAGATAGGTGTTTTGTATTGTATGCGTACACACTGGTAGATTGGTGTTTTGTATTGTATGTGTACACACTGGTAGATAGGTGTTTTGTATTGTATGCATACCCACTGGTAGATAGGTGTTTTGTATTGTATGTGTACACACTGGTAGATAGGTGTTTTGTATTGTATGCGTACCCACTGGTAGATTGGTGTTTTGTATTGTATGTGTACACACTGGTAGATAGGTGTTTTGTATTGTATGTGTACACACTGATAGATAGGTGTTTTGTATTGTATGCGTACCCACTGGTATATAGGTGTTTTGTATTGTATGCGTACACACTGGTAGATTGGTGTTTTGTATTGTATGTGTACACACTGGTAGATAGGTGTTTTGTATTGTATGTGTACACACTGGTAGATAGGTGTTTTGTATTGTATGCATACACACTGGTAGATAGGTGTTTTGTACTGTATGTGTACACACTGGTAGATAGGTGTTTTGTATTGTATGTGTACACACTGGTAGATAGGTGTTTTGTATTGTATGTGTACACACTGGTAGATAGGTGTTTTGTACTGTATGTGTACACACTGGTAGATAGGTGTTTTGTATTGTATGTGTACCCAGTGGTAGATAGGTGTTTTGTATTGTATGTGTACCCAGTGGTAGATAGGTGTTTTGTATTGTATGCGTACCCACTGGTAGATAGGTGTTTTGTATTGTATGTGTACACACTGGTAGATAGGTGTTTTGTATTGTATGTGTACACACTGGTAGATATGTGTTTTGTATTCTATGTGTACCCACTGGTAGATAGGTGTTTTGTATTGTATGTGTACCCAGTGGTAGATAGGTGTTTTGTATTGTATGTGTACACACTGGTAGATAGGTGTTTTGTATTGTATGTATACCCAGTGGTAGATAGGTGTTTTGTATTGTATGCGTACCCAGTGGTAGATAGGTGTTTTGTATTGTATGTGTACCCAGTGGTAGATAGGTGTTTTGTATTGTATGCGTACCCAGTGGTAGATAGGTGTTTTGTATTGTATGTGTACACACTGGTAGATAGGTGTTTTGTATTGTATGCATACCCAGTGGTAGATAGGTGTTTTGTATTGTATGTATACCCACTGGTAGATAGGTGTTTTGTATTGTATGCGTACACACTGGTAGATTGGTGTTTTGTATTGTATGTGTACACACTGGTAGATAGGTGTTTTGTATTGTATGCATACCCACTGGTAGATAGGTGTTTTGTATTGTATGTGTACACACTGGTAGATAGGTGTTTTTTATTGTATGCGTACCCACTGGTAGATTGGTGTTTTGTATTGTATGTGTACACACTGGTAGATAGGTGTTTTGTATTGTATGTGTACACACTGATAGATAGGTGTTTTGTATTGTATGCGTACCCACTGGTATATAGGTGTTTTGTATTGTATGCGTACACACTGGTAGATTGGTGTTTTGTATTGTATGTGTACACACTGGTAGATAGGTGTTTTGTATTGTATGTGTACACACTGGTAGATAGGTGTTTTGTATTGTATGCATACACACTGGTAGATAGGTGTTTTGTACTGTATGTGTACACACTGGTAGATAGGTGTTTTGTATTGTATGTGTACACACTGGTAGATAGGTGTTTTGTATTGTATGTGTACACACTGGTAGATAGGTGTTTTGTACTGTATGTGTACACACTGGTAGATAGGTGTTTTGTATTGTTTGTGTACCCAGTGGTAGATAGGTGTTTTGTATTGTATGCATACCCAGTGGTAGATAGGTGTTTTGTATTGTATGTGTACCCAGTGGTAGATAGGTGTTTTGTATTGTATGCGTACCCAGTGGTAGATAGGTGTTTTGTATTGTATGTGTACACACTGGTAGATAGGTGTTTTGTATTGTATGCATACCCAGTGGTAGATAGGTGTTTTGTATTGTATGTATACCCACTGGTAGATAGGTGTTTTGTATTGTATGCGTACACACTGGTAGATTGGTGTTTTGTATTGTATGTGTACACACTGGTAGATAGGTGTTTTGTATTGTATGCATACCCACTGGTATATAGGTGTTTTGTATTGTATGTGTACACACTGGTAGATAGGTGTTTTGTATTGTATGCGTACCCACTGGTAGATTGGTGTTTTGTATTGTATGTGTACACACTGGTAGATAGGTGTTTTGTATTGTATGTGTACACACTGGTAGATAGGTGTTTTGTATTGTATGCGTACCCACTGGTATATAGGTGTTTTGTATTGTATGCGTACACACTGGTAGATAGGTGTTTTGTATTGTATGTGTACACACTGGTAGATAGGTGTTTTGTATTGTATGTGTACACACTGGTAGATAGGTGTTTTGTATTGTATGCGTACACACTGGTAGATAGGTGTTTTGTACTGTATGTGTACACACTGGTAGATAGGTGTTTTGTATTGTATGTGTACACAGTGGTAGATAGGTGTTTTATATTGTATGTGTACACACTGGTAGATAGGTGTTTTGTACTGTATGTGTACACACTGGTAGATAGGTGTTTTGTATTGTATGTGTACCCAGTGGTAGATAGGTGTTTTGTATTGTATGTGTACCCAGTGGTAGATAGGTGTTTTGTACTGTATGTGTACACACTGGTATAGGTGTTTTGTATTGTATGTGTACACACTGGTAGATAGGTGTTTTGTATTGTATGTGTACCCAGTGGTAGATAGGTGTTTTGTACTGTATGTGTACACACTGGTAGATAGGTGTTTTGTACTGTATGTGTACCCACTGGTAGATAGGTGTTTTGTACTGTATGTGTACACACTGGTAGATAGGTGTTTTGTATTGTATGCGTACCCACTGGTAGATAGGTGTTTTGTATTGTATGTTTACACACTGGTAGATAGGTGTTTTGTATTGTATGTGTACACACTGGTAGATAGGTGTTTTGTATTCTATGTGTACCCACTGGTAGATAGGTGTTTTGTATTGTATGTGTACCCAGTGGTAGATAGGTGTTTTGTATTGTATGTGTACACACTGGTAGATAGGTGTTTTGTATTGTATGTGTACACACTGGTAGATAGGTGTTTTGTATTGTATGCGTACCCAGTGGTAGATAGGTGTTTTGTATTGTATGTGTACCCAGTGGTAGATAGGTGTTTTGTATTGTATGTGTACACACTGGTAGATAGGTGTTTTGCATTGTATGTGTACCCAGTGGTAGATAGGTGTTTTGTATTGTATGTGTACACACTGGTAGATAGGTGTTTTGTATTGTATGCGTACACACTGGTAGATAGGTGTTTTGTACTGTATGTGTACACACTGGTAGATAGGTGTTTTGTATTGTATGTGTACACACTGGTAGATAGGTGTTTTGTATTGTATGTGTACATACTGGTAGATAGGTGTTTTGTACTGTATGTGTACACACTGGTAGATAGGTGTTTTGTATTGTATGTGTACCCAGTGGTAGATAGGTGTTTTGTATTGTATGTGTACCCAGTGGTAGATAGGTGTTTTGTATTGTATGTGTACACACTGGTAGATAGGTGTTTTGTATTGTATGCGTACCCACTGGTAGATAGGTGTTTTGTATTGTATGCGTACACACTGGTAGATTGGTGTTTTGTATTGTATGTGTACACACTGGTAGATAGGTGTTTTGTATTGTATGCGTACCCACTGGTAGATAGGTGTTTTGTACTGTATGTATACCCACTGGTAGATAGGTGTTTTGTACTGTATGTGTACACACTGGTAGATAGGTGTTTTGTATTGTATGTGTACCCAGTGGTAGATAGGTGTTTTGTATTGTATTTGTACCCAGTGGTAGATAGGTGTTTTGTACTGTATGTGTACACACTGGTAGATAGGTGTTTTGTATTGTATGTGTACCCAGTGGTAGATAGGTGTTTTGTATTTTATGTGTACACACTGGTAGATAGGTGTTTTGTATTGTATGTGTACACACTGGTAGATAGGTGTTTTGTACTGTATGTGTACACACTGGTATAGGTGTTTTGTATTGTATGTGTACACACTGGTAGATAGGTGTTTTGTATTGTATGTGTACCCAGTGGTAGATAGGTGTTTTGTACTGTATGTGTACACACTGGTAGATAGGTGTTTTGTACTGTATGTGTACCCACTGGTAGATAGGTGTTTTGTACTGTATGTGTACACACTGGTAGATAGGTGTTTTGTATTGTATGCGTACCCACTGGTAGATAGGTGTTTTGAATTGTATGTGTACACACTGGTAGATAGGTGTTTTGTATTGTATGTGTACACACTGGTAGATAGGTGTTTTGTATTGTATGTGTACCCAGTGGTAGATAGGTGTTTTGTACTGTATGTGTACACACTGGTATAGGTGTTTTGTATTGTATGTGTACACACTGGTAGATAGGTGTTTTGTATTGTATGTGTACCCAGTGGTAGATAGGTGTTTTGTACTGTATGTGTACACACTGGTAGATAGGTGTTTTGTATTGTATGCATACCCAGTGGTAGATAGGTGTTTTGTATTGTATGTATACCCACTGGTAGATAGGTGTTTTGTATTGTATGCGTACACACTGGTAGATTGGTGTTTTGTATTGTATGTGTACACACTGGTAGATAGGTGTTTTGTATTGTATGCATACCCACTGGTATATAGGTGTTTTGTATTGTATGTGTACACACTGGTAGATAGGTGTTTTGTATTGTATGCGTACCCACTGGTAGATTGGTGTTTTGTATTGTATGTGTACACACTGGTAGATAGGTGTTTTGTATTGTATGTGTACACACTGGTAGATAGGTGTTTTGTATTGTATGCGTACCCACTGGTATATAGGTGTTTTGTATTGTATGCGTACACACTGGTAGATTGGTGTTTTGTACTGTATGTGTACACACTGGTAGATAGGTGTTTTGTATTGTTTGTGTACCCAGTGGTAGATAGGTGTTTTGTATTGTATGCATACCCAGTGGTAGATAGGTGTTTTGTATTGTATGTGTACCCAGTGGTAGATAGGTGTTTTGTATTGTATGCGTACCCAGTGGTAGATAGGTGTTTTGTATTGTATGTGTACACACTGGTAGATAGGTGTTTTGTATTGTATGCGTACCCACTGGTAGATAGGTGTTTTGTACTGTATGTATACCCACTGGTAGATAGGTGTTTTGTACTGTATGTGTACACACTGGTAGATAGGTGTTTTGTATTGTATGTGTACCCAGTGGTAGATAGGTGTTTTGTATTGTATGTGTACCCAGTGGTAGATAGGTGTTTTGTATTGTATGCGTACCCACTGGTAGATAGGTGTTTTGTATTGTATGTGTACACACTGGTAGATAGGTGTTTTGTATTGTATGTGTACACACTGGTAGATATGTGTTTTGTATTCTATGTGTACCCACTGGTAGATAGGTGTTTTGTATTGTATGTGTACCCAGTGGTAGATAGGTGTTTTGTATTGTATGTGTACACACTGGTAGATAGGTGTTTTGTATTGTATGTATACCCAGTGGTAGATAGGTGTTTTGTATTGTATGCGTACCCAGTGGTAGATAGGTGTTTTGTATTGTATGTGTACCCAGTGGTAGATAGGTGTTTTGTATTGTATGCGTACCCAGTGGTAGATAGGTGTTTTGTATTGTATGTGTACACACTGGTAGATAGGTGTTTTGTATTGTATGCATACCCAGTGGTAGATAGGTGTTTTGTATTGTATGTATACCCACTGGTAGATAGGTGTTTTGTATTGTATGCGTACACACTGGTAGATTGGTGTTTTGTATTGTATGTGTACACACTGGTAGATAGGTGTTTTGTATTGTATGCATACCCACTGGTAGATAGGTGTTTTGTATTGTATGTGTACACACTGGTAGATAGGTGTTTTTTATTGTATGCGTACCCACTGGTAGATTGGTGTTTTGTATTGTATGTGTACACACTGGTAGATAGGTGTTTTGTATTGTATGTGTACACACTGATAGATAGGTGTTTTGTATTGTATGCGTACCCACTGGTATATAGGTGTTTTGTATTGTATGCGTACACACTGGTAGATTGGTGTTTTGTATTGTATGTGTACACACTGGTAGATAGGTGTTTTGTATTGTATGTGTACACACTGGTAGATAGGTGTTTTGTATTGTATGCATACACACTGGTAGATAGGTGTTTTGTACTGTATGTGTACACACTGGTAGATAGGTGTTTTGTATTGTATGTGTACACACTGGTAGATAGGTGTTTTGTATTGTATGTGTACACACTGGTAGATAGGTGTTTTGTACTGTATGTGTACACACTGGTAGATAGGTGTTTTGTATTGTTTGTGTACCCAGTGGTAGATAGGTGTTTTGTATTGTATGCATACCCAGTGGTAGATAGGTGTTTTGTATTGTATGTGTACCCAGTGGTAGATAGGTGTTTTGTATTGTATGCGTACCCAGTGGTAGATAGGTGTTTTGTATTGTATGTGTACACACTGGTAGATAGGTGTTTTGTATTGTATGCATACCCAGTGGTAGATAGGTGTTTTGTATTGTATGTATACCCACTGGTAGATAGGTGTTTTGTATTGTATGCGTACACACTGGTAGATTGGTGTTTTGTATTGTATGTGTACACACTGGTAGATAGGTGTTTTGTATTGTATGCATACCCACTGGTATATAGGTGTTTTGTATTGTATGTGTACACACTGGTAGATAGGTGTTTTGTATTGTATGCGTACCCACTGGTAGATTGGTGTTTTGTATTGTATGTGTACACACTGGTAGATAGGTGTTTTGTATTGTATGTGTACACACTGGTAGATAGGTGTTTTGTATTGTATGCGTACCCACTGGTATATAGGTGTTTTGTATTGTATGCGTACACACTGGTAGATAGGTGTTTTGTATTGTATGTGTACACACTGGTAGATAGGTGTTTTGTATTGTATGTGTACACACTGGTAGATAGGTGTTTTGTATTGTATGCGTACACACTGGTAGATAGGTGTTTTGTACTGTATGTGTACACACTGGTAGATAGGTGTTTTGTATTGTATGTGTACACAGTGGTAGATAGGTGTTTTATATTGTATGTGTACACACTGGTAGATAGGTGTTTTGTACTGTATGTGTACACACTGGTAGATAGGTGTTTTGTATTGTATGTGTACCCAGTGGTAGATAGGTGTTTTGTATTGTATGTGTACCCAGTGGTAGATAGGTGTTTTGTACTGTATGTGTACACACTGGTATAGGTGTTTTGTATTGTATGTGTACACACTGGTAGATAGGTGTTTTGTATTGTATGTGTACCCAGTGGTAGATAGGTGTTTTGTACTGTATGTGTACACACTGGTAGATAGGTGTTTTGTACTGTATGTGTACCCACTGGTAGATAGGTGTTTTGTACTGTATGTGTACACACTGGTAGATAGGTGTTTTGTATTGTATGCGTACCCACTGGTAGATAGGTGTTTTGTATTGTATGTTTACACACTGGTAGATAGGTGTTTTGTATTGTATGTGTACACACTGGTAGATAGGTGTTTTGTATTCTATGTGTACCCACTGGTAGATAGGTGTTTTGTATTGTATGTGTACCCAGTGGTAGATAGGTGTTTTGTATTGTATGTGTACACACTGGTAGATAGGTGTTTTGTATTGTATGTGTACACACTGGTAGATAGGTGTTTTGTATTGTATGCGTACCCAGTGGTAGATAGGTGTTTTGTATTGTATGTGTACCCAGTGGTAGATAGGTGTTTTGTATTGTATGTGTACACACTGGTAGATAGGTGTTTTGCATTGTATGTGTACCCAGTGGTAGATAGGTGTTTTGTATTGTATGTGTACACACTGGTAGATAGGTGTTTTGTATTGTATGCGTACACACTGGTAGATAGGTGTTTTGTACTGTATGTGTACACACTGGTAGATAGGTGTTTTGTATTGTATGTGTACACACTGGTAGATAGGTGTTTTGTATTGTATGTGTACATACTGGTAGATAGGTGTTTTGTACTGTATGTGTACACACTGGTAGATAGGTGTTTTGTATTGTATGTGTACCCAGTGGTAGATAGGTGTTTTGTATTGTATGTGTACCCAGTGGTAGATAGGTGTTTTGTATTGTATGTGTACACACTGGTAGATAGGTGTTTTGTATTGTATGCGTACCCACTGGTAGATAGGTGTTTTGTATTGTATGCGTACACACTGGTAGATTGGTGTTTTGTATTGTATGTGTACACACTGGTAGATAGGTGTTTTGTATTGTATGCGTACCCACTGGTAGATAGGTGTTTTGTACTGTATGTATACCCACTGGTAGATAGGTGTTTTGTACTGTATGTGTACACACTGGTAGATAGGTGTTTTGTATTGTATGTGTACCCAGTGGTAGATAGGTGTTTTGTATTGTATTTGTACCCAGTGGTAGATAGGTGTTTTGTACTGTATGTGTACACACTGGTAGATAGGTGTTTTGTATTGTATGTGTACCCAGTGGTAGATAGGTGTTTTGTATTTTATGTGTACACACTGGTAGATAGGTGTTTTGTATTGTATGTGTACACACTGGTAGATAGGTGTTTTGTACTGTATGTGTACACACTGGTATAGGTGTTTTGTATTGTATGTGTACACACTGGTAGATAGGTGTTTTGTATTGTATGTGTACCCAGTGGTAGATAGGTGTTTTGTACTGTATGTGTACACACTGGTAGATAGGTGTTTTGTACTGTATGTGTACCCACTGGTAGATAGGTGTTTTGTACTGTATGTGTACACACTGGTAGATAGGTGTTTTGTATTGTATGCGTACCCACTGGTAGATAGGTGTTTTGAATTGTATGTGTACACACTGGTAGATAGGTGTTTTGTATTGTATGTGTACACACTGGTAGATAGGTGTTTTGTATTGTATGTGTACCCAGTGGTAGATAGGTGTTTTGTACTGTATGTGTACACACTGGTATAGGTGTTTTGTATTGTATGTGTACACACTGGTAGATAGGTGTTTTGTATTGTATGTGTACCCAGTGGTAGATAGGTGTTTTGTACTGTATGTGTACACACTGGTAGATAGGTGTTTTGTATTGTATGCATACCCAGTGGTAGATAGGTGTTTTGTATTGTATGTATACCCACTGGTAGATAGGTGTTTTGTATTGTATGCGTACACACTGGTAGATTGGTGTTTTGTATTGTATGTGTACACACTGGTAGATAGGTGTTTTGTATTGTATGCATACCCACTGGTATATAGGTGTTTTGTATTGTATGTGTACACACTGGTAGATAGGTGTTTTGTATTGTATGCGTACCCACTGGTAGATTGGTGTTTTGTATTGTATGTGTACACACTGGTAGATAGGTGTTTTGTATTGTATGTGTACACACTGGTAGATAGGTGTTTTGTATTGTATGCGTACCCACTGGTATATAGGTGTTTTGTATTGTATGCGTACACACTGGTAGATTGGTGTTTTGTACTGTATGTGTACACACTGGTAGATAGGTGTTTTGTATTGTTTGTGTACCCAGTGGTAGATAGGTGTTTTGTATTGTATGCATACCCAGTGGTAGATAGGTGTTTTGTATTGTATGTGTACCCAGTGGTAGATAGGTGTTTTGTATTGTATGCGTACCCAGTGGTAGATAGGTGTTTTGTATTGTATGTGTACACACTGGTAGATAGGTGTTTTGTATTGTATGCGTACCCACTGGTAGATAGGTGTTTTGTACTGTATGTATACCCACTGGTAGATAGGTGTTTTGTACTGTATGTGTACACACTGGTAGATAGGTGTTTTGTATTGTATGTGTACCCAGTGGTAGATAGGTGTTTTGTATTGTATTTGTACCCAGTGGTAGATAGGTGTTTTGTACTGTATGTGTACACACTGGTAGATAGGTGTTTTGTATTGTATGTGTACCCAGTGGTAGATAGGTGTTTTGTATTTTATGTGTACACACTGGTAGATAGGTGTTTTGTATTGTATGTGTACACACTGGTAGATAGGTGTTTTGTACTGTATGTGTACACACTGGTATAGGTGTTTTGTATTGTATGTGTACACACTGGTAGATAGGTGTTTTGTATTGTATGTGTACCCAGTGGTAGATAGGTGTTTTGTACTGTATGTGTACACACTGGTAGATAGGTGTTTTGTACTGTATGTGTACCCACTGGTAGATAGGTGTTTTGTACTGTATGTGTACACACTGGTAGATAGGTGTTTTGTATTGTATGCGTACCCACTGGTAGATAGGTGTTTTGAATTGTATGTGTACACACTGGTAGATAGGTGTTTTGTATTGTATGTGTACACACTGGTAGATAGGTGTTTTGTATTGTATGTGTACCCAGTGGTAGATAGGTGTTTTGTACTGTATGTGTACACACTGGTATAGGTGTTTTGTATTGTATGTGTACACACTGGTAGATAGGTGTTTTGTATTGTATGTGTACCCAGTGGTAGATAGGTGTTTTGTACTGTATGTGTACACACTGGTAGATAGGTGTTTTGTATTGTATGCATACCCAGTGGTAGATAGGTGTTTTGTATTGTATGTATACCCACTGGTAGATAGGTGTTTTGTATTGTATGCGTACACACTGGTAGATTGGTGTTTTGTATTGTATGTGTACACACTGGTAGATAGGTGTTTTGTATTGTATGCATACCCACTGGTATATAGGTGTTTTGTATTGTATGTGTACACACTGGTAGATAGGTGTTTTGTATTGTATGCGTACCCACTGGTAGATTGGTGTTTTGTATTGTATGTGTACACACTGGTAGATAGGTGTTTTGTATTGTATGTGTACACACTGGTAGATAGGTGTTTTGTATTGTATGCGTACCCACTGGTATATAGGTGTTTTGTATTGTATGCGTACACACTGGTAGATTGGTGTTTTGTACTGTATGTGTACACACTGGTAGATAGGTGTTTTGTATTGTTTGTGTACCCAGTGGTAGATAGGTGTTTTGTATTGTATGCATACCCAGTGGTAGATAGGTGTTTTGTATTGTATGTGTACCCAGTGGTAGATAGGTGTTTTGTATTGTATGCGTACCCAGTGGTAGATAGGTGTTTTGTATTGTATGTGTACACACTGGTAGATAGGTGTTTTGTATTGTATGCATACCCAGTGGTAGATAGGTGTTTTGTATTGTATGTATACCCACTGGTAGATAGGTGTTTTGTATTGTATGCGTACACACTGGTAGATTGGTGTTTTGTATTGTATGCGTACCCAGTGGTAGATAGGTGTTTTGTATTGTATGTGTACCCAGTGGTAGATAGGTGTTTTGTATTGTATGTGTACACACTGGTAGATAGGTGTTTTGCATTGTATGTGTACCCAGTGGTAGATAGGTGTTTTGTATTGTATGTGTACACACTGGTAGATAGGTGTTTTGTATTGTATGCGTACACACTGGTAGATAGGTGTTTTGTACTGTATGTGTACACACTGGTAGATAGGTGTTTTGTATTGTATGTGTACACACTGGTAGATAGGTGTTTTGTATTGTATGTGTACATACTGGTAGATAGGTGTTTTGTACTGTATGTGTACACACTGGTAGATAGGTGTTTTGTATTGTATGTGTACCCAGTGGTAGATAGGTGTTTTGTATTGTATGTGTACCCAGTGGTAGATAGGTGTTTTGTATTGTATGTGTACACACTGGTAGATAGGTGTTTTGTATTGTATGTGTACATACTGGTAGATAGGTGTTTTGTACTGTATGTGTACACACTGGTAGATAGGTGTTTTGTATTGTATGTGTACCCAGTGGTAGATAGGTGTTTTGTATTGTATGTGTACCCAGTGGTAGATAGGTGTTTTGTATTGTATGTGTACACACTGGTAGATAGGTGTTTTGTATTGTATGCGTACCCACTGGTAGATAGGTGTTTTGTATTGTATGCGTACACACTGGTAGATTGGTGTTTTGTATTGTATGTGTACACACTGGTAGATAGGTGTTTTGTATTGTATGCGTACCCACTGGTAGATAGGTGTTTTGTACTGTATGTATACCCACTGGTAGATAGGTGTTTTGTACTGTATGTGTACACACTGGTAGATAGGTGTTTTGTATTGTATGTGTACCCAGTGGTAGATAGGTGTTTTGTATTGTATGTGTACCCAGTGGTAGATAGGTGTTTTGTACTGTATGTGTACACACTGGTAGATAGGTGTTTTGTATTGTATGTGTACCCAGTGGTAGATAGGTGTTTTGTATTTTATGTGTACACACTGGTAGATAGGTGTTTTGTATTGTATGTGTACACACTGGTAGATAGGTGTTTTGTACTGTATGTGTACACACTGGTATAGGTGTTTTGTATTGTATGTGTACACACTGGTAGACAGGTGTTTTGTATTGTATGTGTACCCAGTGGTAGATAGGTGTTTTGTACTGTATGTGTACACACTGGTAGATAGGTGTTTTGTACTGTATGTGTACCCACTGGTAGATAGGTGTTTTGTACTGTATGTGTACACACTGGTAGATAGGTGTTTTGTATTGTATGTGTACACACTGGTAGATAGGTGTTTTGTATTGTATGCGTACCCACTGGTAGATTGGTGTTTTGTATTGTATGTGTACACACTGGTAGATAGGTGTTTTGTATTGTATGTGTACACACTGGTAGATAGGTGTTTTGTATTGTATGCGTACCCACTGGTATATAGGTGTTTTGTATTGTATGCGTACACACTGGTAGATTGGTGTTTTGTACTGTATGTGTACACACTGGTAGATAGGTGTTTTGTATTGTTTGTGTACCCAGTGGTAGATAGGTGTTTTGTATTGTATGCATACCCAGTGGTAGATAGGTGTTTTGTATTGTATGTGTACCCAGTGGTAGATAGGTGTTTTGTATTGTATGCGTACCCAGTGGTAGATAGGTGTTTTGTATTGTATGTGTACACACTGGTAGATAGGTGTTTTGTATTGTATGCATACCCAGTGGTAGATAGGTGTTTTGTATTGTATGTATACCCACTGGTAGATAGGTGTTTTGTATTGTATGCGTACACACTGGTAGATTGGTGTTTTGTATTGTATGTGTACACACTGGTAGATAGGTGTTTTGTATTGTATGCATACCCACTGGTATATAGGTGTTTTGTATTGTATGTGTACACACTGGTAGATAGGTGTTTTGTATTGTATGCGTACCCACTGGTAGATTGGTGTTTTGTATTGTATGTGTACACACTGGTAGATAGGTGTTTTGTATTGTATGTGTACACACTGGTAGATAGGTGTTTTGTATTGTATGCGTACCCACTGGTATATAGGTGTTTTGTATTGTATGCGTACACACTGGTAGATTGGTGTTTTGTATTGTATGTGTACACACTGGTAGATAGGTGTTTTGTATTGTATGTGTACACACTGGTAGATAGGTGTTTTGTATTGTATGCGTACACACTGGTAGATAGGTGTTTTGTACTGTATGTGTACACACTGGTAGATAGGTGTTTTGTATTGTATGTGTACACAGTGGTAGATAGGTGTTTTGTATTGTATGTGTACACACTGGTAGATAGGTGTTTTGTACTGTATGTGTACACACTGGTAGATAGGTGTTTTGTATTGTATGTGTACCCAGTGGTAGATAGGTGTTTTGTATTGTATGTGTACCCAGTGGTAGATAGGTGTTTTGTACTGTATGTGTACACACTGGTATAGGTGTTTTGTATTGTATGTGTACACACTGGTAGATAGGTGTTTTGTATTGTATGTGTACCCAGTGGTAGATAGGTGTTTTGTACTGTATGTGTACACACTGGTAGATAGGTGTTTTGTACTGTATGTGTACCCACTGGTAGATAGGTGTTTTGTACTGTATGTGTACACACTGGTAGATAGGTGTTTTGTATTGTATGCGTACCCACTGGTAGATAGGTGTTTTGTATTGTATGTTTACACACTGGTAGATAGGTGTTTTGTATTGTATGTGTACACACTGGTAGATAGGTGTTTTGTATTCTATGTGTACCCACTGGTAGATAGGTGTTTTGTATTGTATGTGTACCCAGTGGTAGATAGGTGTTTTGTATTGTATGTGTACACACTGGTAGATAGGTGTTTTGTATTGTATGTGTACACACTGGTAGATAGGTGTTTTGTATTGTATGCGTACCCAGTGGTAGATAGGTGTTTTGTATTGTATGTGTACCCAGTGGTAGATAGGTGTTTTGTATTGTATGTGTACACACTGGTAGATAGGTGTTTTGCATTGTATGTGTACCCAGTGGTAGATAGGTGTTTTGTATTGTATGTGTACACACTGGTAGATAGGTGTTTTGTATTGTATGCGTACACACTGGTAGATAGGTGTTTTGTACTGTATGTGTACACACTGGTAGATAGGTGTTTTGTATTGTATGTGTACACACTGGTAGATAGGTGTTTTGTATTGTATGTGTACATACTGGTAGATAGGTGTTTTGTACTGTATGTGTACACACTGGTAGATAGGTGTTTTGTATTGTATGTGTACCCAGTGGTAGATAGGTGTTTTGTATTGTATGTGTACCCAGTGGTAGATAGGTGTTTTGTATTGTATGTGTACACACTGGTAGATAGGTGTTTTGTATTGTATGCGTACCCACTGGTAGATAGGTGTTTTGTATTGTATGCGTACACACTGGTAGATTGGTGTTTTGTATTGTATGTGTACACACTGGTAGATAGGTGTTTTGTATTGTATGCGTACCCACTGGTAGATAGGTGTTTTGTACTGTATGTATACCCACTGGTAGATAGGTGTTTTGTACTGTATGTGTACACACTGGTAGATAGGTGTTTTGTATTGTATGTGTACCCAGTGGTAGATAGGTGTTTTGTATTGTATGTGTACCCAGTGGTAGATAGGTGTTTTGTACTGTATGTGTACACACTGGTAGATAGGTGTTTTGTATTGTATGTGTACCCAGTGGTAGATAGGTGTTTTGTATTTTATGTGTACACACTGGTAGATAGGTGTTTTGTATTGTATGTGTACACACTGGTAGATAGGTGTTTTGTATTGTATGTGTACCCAGTGGTAGATAGGTGTTTTGTACTGTATGTGTACACACTGGTATAGGTGTTTTGTATTGTATGTGTACACACTGGTAGATAGGTGTTTTGTATTGTATGTGTACCCAGTGGTAGATAGGTGTTTTGTACTGTATGTGTACACACTGGTAGATAGGTGTTTTGTACTGTATGTGTACCCACTGGTAGATAGGTGTTTTGTACTGTATGTGTACACACTGGTAGATAGGTGTTTTGTATTGTATGCGTACCCACTGGTAGATAGGTGTTTTGAATTTTATGTGTACACACTGGTAGATAGGTGTTTTGTATTGTATGTGTACACACTGGTAGATAGGTGTTTTGTATTGTATGTGTACCCAGTGGTAGATAGGTGTTTTGTACTGTATGTGTACACACTGGTATAGGTGTTTTGTATTGTATGTGTACACACTGGTAGATAGGTGTTTTGTATTGTATGTGTACCCAGTGGTAGATAGGTGTTTTGTACTGTATGTGTACACACTGGTAGATAGGTGTTTTGTATTGTATGCATACCCAGTGGTAGATAGGTGTTTTGTATTGTATGTATACCCACTGGTAGATAGGTGTTTTGTATTGTATGCGTACACACTGGTAGATTGGTATTTTGTATTGTATGTGTACACACTGGTAGATAGGTGTTTTGTATTGTATGCATACCCACTGGTATATAGGTGTTTTGTATTGTATGTGTACACACTGGTAGATAGGTGTTTTGTATTGTATGCGTACCCACTGGTAGATTGGTGTTTTGTATTGTATGTGTACACACTGGTAGATAGGTGTTTTGTATTGTATGTGTACACACTGGTAGATAGGTGTTTTGTATTGTATGCGTACCCACTGGTATATAGGTGTTTTGTATTGTATGCGTACACACTGGTAGATTGGTGTTTTGTATTGTATGTGTACACACTGGTAGATAGGTGTTTTGTATTGTATGTGTACACACTGGTAGATAGGTGTTTTGTATTGTATGCGTACACACTGGTAGATAGGTGTTTTGTACTGTATGTGTACACACTGGTAGATAGGTGTTTTGTATTGTATGTGTACACAGTGGTAGATAGGTGTTTTGTATTGTATGTGTACACACTGGTAGATAGGTGTTTTGTACTGTATGTGTACACACTGGTAGATAGGTGTTTTGTATTGTATGTGTACCCAGTGGTAGATAGGTGTTTTGTATTGTATGTGTACCCAGTGGTAGATAGGTGTTTTGTACTGTATGTGTACACACTGGTATAGGTGTTTTGTATTGTATGTGTACACACTGGTAGATAGGTGTTTTGTATTGTATGTGTACCCAGTGGTAGATAGGTGTTTTGTACTGTATGTGTACACACTGGTAGATAGGTGTTTTGTACTGTATGTGTACCCACTGGTAGATAGGTGTTTTGTACTGTATGTGTACACACTGGTAGATAGGTGTTTTGTATTGTATGCGTACCCACTGGTATATAGGTGTTTTGTATTGTATGCGTACACACTGGTAGATTGGTGTTTTGTATTGTATGTGTACACACTGGTAGATAGGTGTTTTGTATTGTATGTGTACACACTGGTAGATAGGTGTTTTGTATTGTATGCGTACACACTGGTAGATAGGTGTTTTGTACTGTATGTGTACACACTGGTAGATAGGTGTTTTGTATTGTATGTGTACACAGTGGTAGATAGGTGTTTTGTATTGTATGTGTACACACTGGTAGATAGGTGTTTTGTACTGTATGTGTACACACTGGTAGATAGGTGTTTTGTATTGTATGTGTACCCAGTGGTAGATAGGTGTTTTGTATTGTATGTGTACCCAGTGGTAGATAGGTGTTTTGTACTGTATGTGTACACACTGGTATAGGTGTTTTGTATTGTATGTGTACACACTGGTAGATAGGTGTTTTGTATTGTATGTGTACCCAGTGGTAGATAGGTGTTTTGTACTGTATGTGTACACACTGGTAGATAGGTGTTTTGTACTGTATGTGTACCCACTGGTAGATAGGTGTTTTGTACTGTATGTGTACACACTGGTAGATAGGTGTTTTGTATTGTATGCGTACCCACTGGTAGATAGGTGTTTTGTATTGTATGTTTACACACTGGTAGATAGGTGTTTTGTATTGTATGTGTACACACTGGTAGATAGGTGTTTTGTATTCTATGTGTACCCACTGGTAGATAGGTGTTTTGTATTGTATGTGTACCCAGTGGTAGATAGGTGTTTTGTATTGTATGTGTACACACTGGTAGATAGGTGTTTTGTATTGTATGTGTACACACTGGTAGATAGGTGTTTTGTATTGTATGCGTACCCAGTGGTAGATAGGTGTTTTGTATTGTATGTGTACCCAGTGGTAGATAGGTGTTTTGTATTGTATGTGTACACACTGGTAGATAGGTGTTTTGCATTGTATGTGTACCCAGTGGTAGATAGGTGTTTTGTATTGTATGTGTACACACTGGTAGATAGGTGTTTTGTATTGTATGCGTACACACTGGTAGATAGGTGTTTTGTACTGTATGTGTACACACTGGTAGATAGGTGTTTTGTATTGTATGTGTACACACTGGTAGATAGGTGTTTTGTATTGTATGTGTACATACTGGTAGATAGGTGTTTTGTACTGTATGTGTACACACTGGTAGATAGGTGTTTTGTATTGTATGTGTACCCAGTGGTAGATAGGTGTTTTGTATTGTATGTGTACCCAGTGGTAGATAGGTGTTTTGTATTGTATGTGTACACACTGGTAGATAGGTGTTTTGTATTGTATGCGTACCCACTGGTAGATAGGTGTTTTGTATTGTATGCGTACACACTGGTAGATTGGTGTTTTGTATTGTATGTGTACACACTGGTAGATAGGTGTTTTGTATTGTATGCGTACCCACTGGTAGATAGGTGTTTTGTACTGTATGTATACCCACTGGTAGATAGGTGTTTTGTACTGTATGTGTACACACTGGTAGATAGGTGTTTTGTATTGTATGTGTACCCAGTGGTAGATAGGTGTTTTGTATTGTATGTGTACCCAGTGGTAGATAGGTGTTTTGTACTGTATGTGTACACACTGGTAGATAGGTGTTTTGTATTGTATGTGTACCCAGTGGTAGATAGGTGTTTTGTATTTTATGTGTACACACTGGTAGATAGGTGTTTTGTATTGTATGTGTACACACTGGTAGATAGGTGTTTTGTATTGTATGTGTACCCAGTGGTAGATAGGTGTTTTGTACTGTATGTGTACACACTGGTATAGGTGTTTTGTATTGTATGTGTACACACTGGTAGATAGGTGTTTTGTATTGTATGTGTACCCAGTGGTAGATAGGTGTTTTGTACTGTATGTGTACACACTGGTAGATAGGTGTTTTGTACTGTATGTGTACCCACTGGTAGATAGGTGTTTTGTACTGTATGTGTACACACTGGTAGATAGGTGTTTTGTATTGTATGCGTACCCACTGGTAGATAGGTGTTTTGAATTTTATGTGTACACACTGGTAGATAGGTGTTTTGTATTGTATGTGTACACACTGGTAGATAGGTGTTTTGTATTGTATGTGTACCCAGTGGTAGATAGGTGTTTTGTACTGTATGTGTACACACTGGTATAGGTGTTTTGTATTGTATGTGTACACACTGGTAGATAGGTGTTTTGTATTGTATGTGTACCCAGTGGTAGATAGGTGTTTTGTACTGTATGTGTACACACTGGTAGATAGGTGTTTTGTATTGTATGCATACCCAGTGGTAGATAGGTGTTTTGTATTGTATGTATACCCACTGGTAGATAGGTGTTTTGTATTGTATGCGTACACACTGGTAGATTGGTATTTTGTATTGTATGTGTACACACTGGTAGATAGGTGTTTTGTATTGTATGCATACCCACTGGTATATAGGTGTTTTGTATTGTATGTGTACACACTGGTAGATAGGTGTTTTGTATTGTATGCGTACCCACTGGTAGATTGGTGTTTTGTATTGTATGTGTACACACTGGTAGATAGGTGTTTTGTATTGTATGTGTACACACTGGTAGATAGGTGTTTTGTATTGTATGCGTACCCACTGGTATATAGGTGTTTTGTATTGTATGCGTACACACTGGTAGATTGGTGTTTTGTATTGTATGTGTACACACTGGTAGATAGGTGTTTTGTATTGTATGTGTACACACTGGTAGATAGGTGTTTTGTATTGTATGCGTACACACTGGTAGATAGGTGTTTTGTACTGTATGTGTACACACTGGTAGATAGGTGTTTTGTATTGTATGTGTACACAGTGGTAGATAGGTGTTTTGTATTGTATGTGTACACACTGGTAGATAGGTGTTTTGTACTGTATGTGTACACACTGGTAGATAGGTGTTTTGTATTGTATGTGTACCCAGTGGTAGATAGGTGTTTTGTATTGTATGTGTACCCAGTGGTAGATAGGTGTTTTGTACTGTATGTGTACACACTGGTATAGGTGTTTTGTATTGTATGTGTACACACTGGTAGATAGGTGTTTTGTATTGTATGTGTACCCAGTGGTAGATAGGTGTTTTGTACTGTATGTGTACACACTGGTAGATAGGTGTTTTGTACTGTATGTGTACCCACTGGTAGATAGGTGTTTTGTACTGTATGTGTACACACTGGTAGATAGGTGTTTTGTATTGTATGCGTACCCACTGGTAGATAGGTGTTTTGTATTGTATGTTTACACACTGGTAGATAGGTGTTTTGTATTGTATGTGTACACACTGGTAGATAGGTGTTTTGTATTCTATGTGTACCCACTGGTAGATAGGTGTTTTGTATTGTATGTGTACCCAGTGGTAGATAGGTGTTTTGTATTGTATGTGTACACACTGGTAGATAGGTGTTTTGTATTGTATGTGTACACACTGGTAGATAGGTGTTTTGTATTGTATGCGTACCCAGTGGTAGATAGGTGTTTTGTATTGTATGTGTACCCAGTGGTAGATAGGTGTTTTGTATTGTATGTGTACACACTGGTAGATAGGTGTTTTGCATTGTATGTGTACCCAGTGGTAGATAGGTGTTTTGTATTGTATGTGTACACACTGGTAGATAGGTGTTTTGTATTGTATGCATACACACTGGTAGATAGGTGTTTTGTACTGTATGTGTACACACTGCTAGATAGGTGTTTTGTATTGTATGTGTACACACTGGTAGATAGGTGTTTTGTATTGTATGTGTACATACTGGTAGATAGGTGTTTTGTACTGTATGTGTACACACTGGTAGATAGGTGTTTTGTATTGTATGTGTACCCAGTGGTAGATAGGTGTTTTGTATTGTATGTGTACCCAGTGGTAGATAGGTGTTTTGTATTGTATGTGTACACACTGGTAGATAGGTGTTTTGTATTGTATGCGTACCCACTGGTAGATAGGTGTTTTGTATTGTATGCGTACACACTGGTAGATTGGTGTTTTGTATTGTATGTGTACACACTGGTAGATAGGTGTTTTGTATTGTATGCGTACCCACTGGTAGATAGGTGTTTTGTACTGTATGTATACCCACTGGTAGATAGGTGTTTTGTACTGTATGTGTACACACTGGTAGATAGGTGTTTTGTATTGTATGTGTACACACTGGTAGATAGGTGTTTTGTATTGTATGTGTACCCAGTGGTAGATAGGTGTTTTGTACTGTATGTGTACACACTGGTAGATAGGTGTTTTGTATTGTATGTGTACCCAGTGGTAGATAGGTGTTTTGTATTTTATGTGTACACACTGGTAGATAGGTGTTTTGTATTGTATGTGTACACACTGGTAGATAGGTGTTTTGTATTGTATGTGTACCCAGTGGTAGATAGGTGTTTTGTATTGTATGTGTACACACTGGTAGATAGGTGTTTTGTATTCTATGTGTACCCACTGGTAGATAGGTGTTTTGTATTGTATGTGTACCCAGTGGTAGATTGGTGTTTTGTATTGTATGTGTACACACTGGTAGATAGGTGTTTTGTATTGTATGTGTACACACTGGTAGATAGGTGTTTTGCATTGTATGTGTACCCAGTGGTAGATAGGTGTTTTGTATTGTATGTGTACACACTGGTAGATAGGTGTTTTGTATTGTATGCATACACACTGGTAGATAGGTGTTTTGTACTGTATGTGTACACACTGGTAGATAGGTGTTTTGTATTGTATGTGTACACACTGGTAGATAGGTGTTTTGTATTGTATGTGTACACACTGGTAGATAGGTGTTTTGTACTGTATGTGTACACACTGGTAGATAGGTGTTTTGTATTGTATGTGTACCCAGTGGTAGATAGGTGTTTTGTATTGTATGTGTACCCAGTGGTAGATAGGTGTTTTGTATTGTATGTGTACCCACTGGTAGATATGTGTTTTGTATTGTATGCGTACACACTGGTAGATTGGTGTTTTGTATTGTATGTGTACACACTGGTAGATAGGTGGTTTGTATTGTATGCGTACCCACTGGTAGATAGGTGTTTTGTACTGTATGTGTACCCACTGGTAGATAGGTGTTTTGTACTGTATGTGTACACACTGGTAGATAGGTGTTTTGTATTGTATGTGTACCCAGTGGTAGATAGGTGTTTTGTATTGTATGTGTACCCAGTGGTAGATAGGTGTTTTGTATTGTATGTGTACACACTGGTAGATAGGTGTTTTGTATTGTATGTGTACACACTGGTAGATAGGTGTTTTGTATTGTATGTGTACCCAGTGGTAGATAGGTGTTTTGTACTGTATGTGTACACACTGGTATATAGGTGTTTTGTATTGTATGTGTACACACTGGTAGATAGGTGTTTTGTATTGTATGTGTACCCAGTGGTAGATAGGTGTTTTGTACTGTATGTGTACACACTGGTAGATAGGTGTTTTGTACTGTATGTGTACCCACTGGTAGATAGGTGTTTTGTACTGTATGTGTACACACTGGTAGATAGGTGTTTTGTATTGTATGCGTACCCACTGGTAGATAGGTGTTTTGTATTGTATGTGTACACACTGGTAGATAGGTGTTTTGTATTGTATGTGTACACACTGGTAGATATGTGTTTTGTATTCTATGTGTACCCACTGGTAGATAGGTGTTTTGTATTGTATGTGTACCCAGTGGTAGATAGGTGTTTTGTATTGTATGTGTACACACTGGTAGATATGTGTTTTGTATTGTATGTATACCCAGTGGTAGATAGGTGTTTTGTATTGTATGCGTACCCAGTGGTAGATAGGTGTTTTGTATTGTATGTGTACCCAGTGGTAGATAGGTGTTTTGTACTGTATGTGTACACACTGGTAGATAGGTGTTTTGTATTGTATGTGTACCCAGTGGTAGATAGGTGTTTTGTATTGTATGTGTACCCAGTGGTAGATAGGTGTTTTGTATTGTATGTGTACACACTGGTAGATAGGTGTTTTGCATTGTATGTGTACCCAGTGGTAGATAGGTGTTTTGTATTGTATGTGTACACACTGGTAGATAGGTGTTTTGTATTGTATGCATACACACTGGTAGATAGGTGTTTTGTACTGTATGTGTACACACTGGTAGATAGGTGTTTTGTATTGTATGTGTACACACTGGTAGATAGGTGTTTTGTATTGTATGTGTACACACTGGTAGATAGGTGTTTTGTACTGTATGTGTACACACTGGTAGATAGGTGTTTTGTATTGTATGTGTACCCAGTGGTAGATAGGTGTTTTGTATTGTATGTGTACCCAGTGGTAGATAGGTGTTTTGTATTGTATGTGTACCCACTGGTAGATATGTGTTTTGTATTGTATGCGTACACACTGGTAGATTGGTGTTTTGTATTGTATGTGTACACACTGGTAGATAGGTGGTTTGTATTGTATGCGTACCCACTGGTAGATAGGTGTTTTGTACTGTATGTGTACCCACTGGTAGATAGGTGTTTTGTACTGTATGTGTACACACTGGTAGATAGGTGTTTTGTATTGTATGTGTACCCAGTGGTAGATAGGTGTTTTGTATTGTATGTGTACCCAGTGGTAGATAGGTGTTTTGTATTGTATGTGTACACACTGGTAGATAGGTGTTTTGTATTGTATGTGTACACACTGGTAGATAGGTGTTTTGTATTGTATGTGTACCCAGTGGTAGATAGGTGTTTTGTACTGTATGTGTACACACTGGTATATAGGTGTTTTGTATTGTATGTGTACACACTGGTAGATAGGTGTTTTGTATTGTATGTGTACCCAGTGGTAGATAGGTGTTTTGTACTGTATGTGTACACACTGGTAGATAGGTGTTTTGTACTGTATGTGTACCCACTGGTAGATAGGTGTTTTGTACTGTATGTGTACACACTGGTAGATAGGTGTTTTGTATTGTATGCGTACCCACTGGTAGATAGGTGTTTTGTATTGTATGTGTACACACTGGTAGATAGGTGTTTTGTATTGTATGTGTACACACTGGTAGATATGTGTTTTGTATTCTATGTGTACCCACTGGTAGATAGGTGTTTTGTATTGTATGTGTACCCAGTGGTAGATAGGTGTTTTGTATTGTATGTGTACACACTGGTAGATATGTGTTTTGTATTGTATGTATACCCAGTGGTAGATAGGTGTTTTGTATTGTATGCGTACCCAGTGGTAGATAGGTGTTTTGTATTGTATGTGTACCCAGTGGTAGATAGGTGTTTTGTACTGTATGTGTACACACTGGTAGATAGGTGTTTTGTATTGTATGTGTACACACTGGTAGATAGGTATTTTGTATTGTATGTGTACCCAGTGGTATATAGGTGTTTTGTACTGTATGTGTACACACTGGTAGATAGGTGTTTTGTACTGTATGTGTACCCACTGGTAGATAGGTGTTTTGTACTGTATGTGTACACACTGGTAGATTGGTATTTTGTATTGTATGTGTACACACTGGTAGATAGGTGTTTTGTATTGTATGCATACCCACTGGTATATAGGTGTTTTGTATTGTATGTGTACACACTGGTAGATAGGTGTTTTGTATTGTATGCGTACCCACTGGTAGATTGGTGTTTTGTATTGTATGTGTACACACTGGTAGATAGGTGTTTTGTATTGTATGTGTACACACTGGTAGATAGGTGTTTTGTATTGTATGCGTACCCACTGGTATATAGGTGTTTTGTATTGTATGCGTACACACTGGTAGATTGGTGTTTTGTATTGTATGTGTACACACTGGTAGATAGGTGTTTTGTATTGTATGTGTACACACTGGTAGATAGGTGTTTTGTATTGTATGCGTACACACTGGTAGATAGGTGTTTTGTACTGTATGTGTACACACTGGTAGATAGGTGTTTTGTATTGTATGTGTACACAGTGGTAGATAGGTGTTTTGTATTGTATGTGTACACACTGGTAGATAGGTGTTTTGTACTGTATGTGTACACACTGGTAGATAGGTGTTTTGTATTGTATGTGTACCCAGTGGTAGATAGGTGTTTTGTATTGTATGTGTACCCAGTGGTAGATAGGTGTTTTGTACTGTATGTGTACACACTGGTATAGGTGTTTTGTATTGTATGTGTACACACTGGTAGATAGGTGTTTTGTATTGTATGTGTACCCAGTGGTAGATAGGTGTTTTGTACTGTATGTGTACACACTGGTAGATAGGTGTTTTGTACTGTATGTGTACCCACTGGTAGATAGGTGTTTTGTACTGTATGTGTACACACTGGTAGATAGGTGTTTTGTATTGTATGCGTACCCACTGGTAGATAGGTGTTTTGTATTGTATGTTTACACACTGGTAGATAGGTGTTTTGTATTGTATGTGTACACACTGGTAGATAGGTGTTTTGTATTCTATGTGTACCCACTGGTAGATAGGTGTTTTGTATTGTATGTGTACCCAGTGGTAGATAGGTGTTTTGTATTGTATGTGTACACACTGGTAGATAGGTGTTTTGTATTGTATGTGTACACACTGGTAGATAGGTGTTTTGTATTGTATGCGTACCCAGTGGTAGATAGGTGTTTTGTATTGTATGTGTACCCAGTGGTAGATAGGTGTTTTGTATTGTATGTGTACACACTGGTAGATAGGTGTTTTGCATTGTATGTGTACCCAGTGGTAGATAGGTGTTTTGTATTGTATGTGTACACACTGGTAGATAGGTGTTTTGTATTGTATGCATACACACTGGTAGATAGGTGTTTTGTACTGTATGTGTACACACTGGTAGATAGGTGTTTTGTATTGTATGTGTACACACTGGTAGATAGGTGTTTTGTATTGTATGTGTACATACTGGTAGATAGGTGTTTTGTACTGTATGTGTACACACTGGTAGATAGGTGTTTTGTATTGTATGTGTACCCAGTGGTAGATAGGTGTTTTGTATTGTATGTGTACCCAGTGGTAGATAGGTGTTTTGTATTGTATGTGTACACACTGGTAGATAGGTGTTTTGTATTGTATGCGTACCCACTGGTAGATAGGTGTTTTGTATTGTATGCGTACACACTGGTAGATTGGTGTTTTGTATTGTATGTGTACACACTGGTAGATAGGTGTTTTGTATTGTATGCGTACCCACTGGTAGATAGGTGTTTTGTACTGTATGTATACCCACTGGTAGATAGGTGTTTTGTACTGTATGTGTACACACTGGTAGATAGGTGTTTTGTATTGTATGTGTACACACTGGTAGATAGGTGTTTTGTATTGTATGTGTACCCAGTGGTAGATAGGTGTTTTGTACTGTATGTGTACACACTGGTAGATAGGTGTTTTGTATTGTATGTGTACCCAGTGGTAGATAGGTGTTTTGTATTTTATGTGTACACACTGGTAGATAGGTGTTTTGTATTGTATGTGTACACACTGGTAGATAGGTGTTTTGTATTGTATGTGTACCCAGTGGTAGATAGGTGTTTTGTACTGTATGTGTACACACTGGTATAGGTGTTTTGTATTGTATGTGTACACACTGGTAGATAGGTGTTTTGTATTGTATGTGTACCCAGTGGTAGATAGGTGTTTTGTACTGTATGTGTACACACTGGTAGATAGGTGTTTTGTACTGTATGTGTACCCACTGGTAGATAGGTGTTTTGTACTGTATGTGTACACACTGGTAGATAGGTGTTTTGTATTGTATGCGTACCCACTGGTAGATAGGTGTTTTGAATTTTATGTGTACACACTGGTAGATAGGTGTTTTGTATTGTATGTGTACACACTGGTAGATAGGTGTTTTGTATTGTATGTGTACCCAGTGGTAGATAGGTGTTTTGTACTGTATGTGTACACACTGGTATAGGTGTTTTGTATTGTATGTGTACACACTGGTAGATAGGTGTTTTGTATTGTATGTGTACCCAGTGGTAGATAGGTGTTTTGTACTGTATGTGTACACACTGGTAGATAGGTGTTTTGTACTGTATGTGTACCCACTGGTAGAGAGGTGTTTTGTACTGTATGTGTACACACTGGTAGATAGGTGTTTTGTATTGTATGCGTACCCACTGGTAGATAGGTGTTTTGTATTGTATGTGTACACACTGGTAGATAGGTGTTTTGTATTGTATGTGTACACACTGGTAGATAGGTGTTTTGTATTCTATGTGTACCCACTGGTAGATAGGTGTTTTGTATTGTATGTGTACCCAGTGGTAGATAGGTGTTTTGTACTGTATGTGTACACACTGGTAGATAGGTGTTTTGTACTGTATGTGTACCCACTGGTAGAGAGGTGTTTTGTATTGTATGCATACCCAGTGGTAGATAGGTGTTTTGTATTGTATGTATACCCACTGGTAGATAGGTGTTTTGTATTGTATGCGTACACACTGGTAGATTGGTATTTTGTATTGTATGTGTACACACTGGTAGATAGGTGTTTTGTATTGTATGCATACCCACTGGTATATAGGTGTTTTGTATTGTATGTGTACACACTGGTAGATAGGTGTTTTGTATTGTATGCGTACCCACTGGTAGATTGGTGTTTTGTATTGTATGTGTACACACTGGTAGATAGGTGTTTTGTATTGTATGTGTACACACTGGTAGATAGGTGTTTTGTATTGTATGCGTACCCACTGGTATATAGGTGTTTTGTATTGTATGCGTACACACTGGTAGATTGGTGTTTTGTATTGTATGTGTACACACTGGTAGATAGGTGTTTTGTATTGTATGTGTACACACTGGTAGATAGGTGTTTTGTATTGTATGCGTACACACTGGTAGATAGGTGTTTTGTACTGTATGTGTACACACTGGTAGATAGGTGTTTTGTATTGTATGTGTACACAGTGGTAGATAGGTGTTTTGTATTGTATGTGTACACACTGGTAGATAGGTGTTTTGTACTGTATGTGTACACACTGGTAGATAGGTGTTTTGTATTGTATGTGTACCCAGTGGTAGATAGGTGTTTTGTATTGTATGTGTACCCAGTGGTAGATAGGTGTTTTGTACTGTATGTGTACACACTGGTATAGGTGTTTTGTATTGTATGTGTACACACTGGTAGATAGGTGTTTTGTATTGTATGTGTACCCAGTGGTAGATAGGTGTTTTGTACTGTATGTGTACACACTGGTAGATAGGTGTTTTGTACTGTATGTGTACCCACTGGTAGATAGGTGTTTTGTACTGTATGTGTACACACTGGTAGATAGGTGTTTTGTATTGTATGCGTACCCACTGGTAGATAGGTGTTTTGTATTGTATGTTTACACACTGGTAGATAGGTGTTTTGTATTGTATGTGTACACACTGGTAGATAGGTGTTTTGTATTCTATGTGTACCCACTGGTAGATAGGTGTTTTGTATTGTATGTGTACCCAGTGGTAGATAGGTGTTTTGTATTGTATGTGTACACACTGGTAGATAGGTGTTTTGTATTGTATGTGTACACACTGGTAGATAGGTGTTTTGTATTGTATGCGTACCCAGTGGTAGATAGGTGTTTTGTATTGTATGTGTACCCAGTGGTAGATAGGTGTTTTGTATTGTATGTGTACACACTGGTAGATAGGTGTTTTGCATTGTATGTGTACCCAGTGGTAGATAGGTGTTTTGTATTGTATGTGTACACACTGGTAGATAGGTGTTTTGTATTGTATGCATACACACTGGTAGATAGGTGTTTTGTACTGTATGTGTACACACTGGTAGATAGGTGTTTTGTATTGTATGTGTACACACTGGTAGATAGGTGTTTTGTATTGTATGTGTACATACTGGTAGATAGGTGTTTTGTACTGTATGTGTACACACTGGTAGATAGGTGTTTTGTATTGTATGTGTACCCAGTGGTAGATAGGTGTTTTGTATTGTATGTGTACCCAGTGGTAGATAGGTGTTTTGTATTGTATGTGTACCCAGTGGTAGATAGGTGTTTTGTATTGTATGCGTACCCACTGGTAGATAGGTGTTTTGTATTGTATGCGTACCCACTGGTAGATAGGTGTTTTGTACTGTATGTATACCCACTGGTAGATAGGTGTTTTGTACTGTATGTGTACACACTGGTAGATAGGTGTTTTGTATTGTATGTGTACACACTGGTAGATAGGTGTTTTGTATTGTATGTGTACCCAGTGGTAGATAGGTGTTTTGTACTGTATGTGTACACACTGGTAGATAGGTGTTTTGTATTGTATGTGTACCCAGTGGTAGATAGGTGTTTTGTATTTTATGTGTACACACTGGTAGATAGGTGTTTTGTATTGTATGTGTACACACTGGTAGATAGGTGTTTTGTATTGTATGTGTACCCAGTGGTAGATAGGTGTTTTGTACTGTATGTGTACACACTGGTATAGGTGTTTTGTATTGTATGTGTACACACTGGTAGATAGGTGTTTTGTATTGTATGTGTACCCAGTGGTAGATAGGTGTTTTGTACTGTATGTGTACACACTGGTAGATAGGTGTTTTGTACTGTATGTGTACCCACTGGTAGATAGGTGTTTTGTACTGTATGTGTACACACTGGTAGATAGGTGTTTTGTATTGTATGCGTACCCACTGGTAGATAGGTGTTTTGAATTTTATGTGTACACACTGGTAGATAGGTGTTTTGTATTGTATGTGTACACACTGGTAGATAGGTGTTTTGTATTGTATGTGTACCCAGTGGTAGATAGGTGTTTTGTACTGTATGTGTACACACTGGTATAGGTGTTTTGTATTGTATGTGTACACACTGGTAGATAGGTGTTTTGTATTGTATGTGTACCCAGTGGTAGATAGGTGTTTTGTACTGTATGTGTACACACTGGTAGATAGGTGTTTTGTACTGTATGTGTACCCACTGGTAGAGAGGTGTTTTGTACTGTATGTGTACACACTGGTAGATAGGTGTTTTGTATTGTATGCGTACCCACTGGTAGATAGGTGTTTTGTATTGTATGTGTACACACTGGTAGATAGGTGTTTTGTATTGTATGTGTACACACTGGTAGATAGGTGTTTTGTATTCTATGTGTACCCACTGGTAGATAGGTGTTTTGTATTGTATGTGTACCCAGTGGTAGATAGGTGTTTTGTATTGTATGTGTACACACTGGTAGATAGGTGTTTTGTATTGTATGTGTACACACTGGTAGATAGGTGTTTTGCATTGTATGTGTACCCAGTGGTAGATAGGTGTTTTGTATTGTATGTGTACACACTGGTAGATAGGTGTTTTGTATTGTATGCATACACACTGGTAGATAGGTGTTTTGTACTGTATGTGTACACACTGGTAGATAGGTGTTTTGTATTGTATGTGTACACACTGGTAGATAGGTGTTTTGTATTGTATGTGTACACACTGGTAGATAGGTGTTTTGTACTGTATGTGTACACACTGGTAGATAGGTGTTTTGTATTGTATGTGTACCCAGTGGTAGATAGGTGTTTTGTATTGTATGTGTACCCAGTGGTAGATAGGTGTTTTGTATTGTATGTGTACACACTGGTAGATAGGTGTTTTGTATTGTATGCGTACCCACTGGTAGATAGGTGTTTTGTATTGTATGCGTACACACTGGTAGATTGGTGTTTTGTATTGTATGTGTACACACTGGTAGATAGGTGTTTTGTATTGTATGTGTACACACTGGTAGATAGGTGTTTTGTATTGTATGTGTACCCAGTGGTAGATAGGTGTTTTGTACTGTATGTGTACACACTGGTATAGGTGTTTTGTATTGTATGTGTACACACTGGTAGATAGGTGTTTTGTATTGTATGTGTACCCAGTGGTAGATAGGTGTTTTGTACTGTATGTGTACACACTGGTAGATAGGTGTTTTGTACTGTATGTGTACCCACTGGTAGATAGGTGTTTTGTACTGTATGTGTACACACTGGTAGATAGGTGTTTTGTATTGTATGCGTACCCACTGGTAGATAGGTGTTTTGAATTTTATGTGTACACACTGGTAGATAGGTGTTTTGTATTGTATGTGTACACACTGGTAGATAGGTGTTTTGTATTGTATGTGTACCCAGTGGTAGATAGGTGTTTTGTACTGTATGTGTACACACTGGTATAGGTGTTTTGTATTGTATGTGTACACACTGGTAGATAGGTGTTTTGTATTGTATGTGTACCCAGTGGTAGATAGGTGTTTTGTACTGTATGTGTACACACTGGTAGATAGGTGTTTTGTATTGTATGCATACCCAGTGGTAGATAGGTGTTTTGTATTGTATGTATACCCACTGGTAGATAGGTGTTTTGTATTGTATGCGTACACACTGGTAGATTGGTATTTTGTATTGTATGTGTACACACTGGTAGATAGGTGTTTTGTATTGTATGCATACCCACTGGTATATAGGTGTTTTGTATTGTATGTGTACACACTGGTAGATAGGTGTTTTGTATTGTATGCGTACCCACTGGTAGATTGGTGTTTTGTATTGTATGTGTACACACTGGTAGATAGGTGTTTTGTATTGTATGTGTACACACTGGTAGATAGGTGTTTTGTATTGTATGCGTACCCACTGGTATATAGGTGTTTTGTATTGTATGCGTACACACTGGTAGATTGGTGTTTTGTATTGTATGTGTACACACTGGTAGATAGGTGTTTTGTATTGTATGTGTACACACTGGTAGATAGGTGTTTTGTATTGTATGCGTACACACTGGTAGATAGGTGTTTTGTACTGTATGTGTACACACTGGTAGATAGGTGTTTTGTATTGTATGTGTACACAGTGGTAGATAGGTGTTTTGTATTGTATGTGTACACACTGGTAGATAGGTGTTTTGTACTGTATGTGTACACACTGGTAGATAGGTGTTTTGTATTGTATGTGTACCCAGTGGTAGATAGGTGTTTTGTATTGTATGTGTACCCAGTGGTAGATAGGTGTTTTGTACTGTATGTGTACACACTGGTATAGGTGTTTTGTATTGTATGTGTACACACTGGTAGATAGGTGTTTTGTATTGTATGTGTACCCAGTGGTAGATAGGTGTTTTGTACTGTATGTGTACACACTGGTAGATAGGTGTTTTGTACTGTATGTGTACCCACTGGTAGATAGGTGTTTTGTACTGTATGTGTACACACTGGTAGATAGGTGTTTTGTATTGTATGCGTACCCACTGGTAGATAGGTGTTTTGTATTGTATGTTTACACACTGGTAGATAGGTGTTTTGTATTGTATGTGTACACACTGGTAGATAGGTGTTTTGTATTCTATGTGTACCCACTGGTAGATAGGTGTTTTGTATTGTATGTGTACCCAGTGGTAGATAGGTGTTTTGTATTGTATGTGTACACACTGGTAGATAGGTGTTTTGTATTGTATGTGTACACACTGGTAGATAGGTGTTTTGTATTGTATGCGTACCCAGTGGTAGATAGGTGTTTTGTATTGTATGTGTACCCAGTGGTAGATAGGTGTTTTGTATTGTATGTGTACACACTGGTAGATAGGTGTTTTGCATTGTATGTGTACCCAGTGGTAGATAGGTGTTTTGTATTGTATGTGTACACACTGGTAGATAGGTGTTTTGTATTGTATGCATACACACTGGTAGATAGGTGTTTTGTACTGTATGTGTACACACTGGTAGATAGGTGTTTTGTATTGTATGTGTACACACTGGTAGATAGGTGTTTTGTATTGTATGTGTACATACTGGTAGATAGGTGTTTTGTACTGTATGTGTACACACTGGTAGATAGGTGTTTTGTATTGTATGTGTACCCAGTGGTAGATAGGTGTTTTGTATTGTATGTGTACCCAGTGGTAGATAGGTGTTTTGTATTGTATGTGTACACACTGGTAGATAGGTGTTTTGTATTGTATGCGTACCCACTGGTAGATAGGTGTTTTGTATTGTATGCGTACACACTGGTAGATTGGTGTTTTGTATTGTATGTGTACACACTGGTAGATAGGTGTTTTGTATTGTATGCGTACCCACTGGTAGATAGGTGTTTTGTACTGTATGTATACCCACTGGTAGATAGGTGTTTTGTACTGTATGTGTACACACTGGTAGATAGGTGTTTTGTATTGTATGTGTACACACTGGTAGATAGGTGTTTTGTATTGTATGTGTACCCAGTGGTAGATAGGTGTTTTGTACTGTATGTGTACACACTGGTAGATAGGTGTTTTGTATTGTATGTGTACCCAGTGGTAGATAGGTGTTTTGTATTTTATGTGTACACACTGGTAGATAGGTGTTTTGTATTGTATGTGTACACACTGGTAGATAGGTGTTTTGTATTGTATGTGTACCCAGTGGTAGATAGGTGTTTTGTATTGTATGTGTACACACTGGTAGATAGGTGTTTTGTATTCTATGTGTACCCACTGGTAGATAGGTGTTTTGTATTGTATGTGTACCCAGTGGTAGATTGGTGTTTTGTATTGTATGTGTACACACTGGTAGATAGGTGTTTTGTATTGTATGTGTACACACTGGTAGATAGGTGTTTTGCATTGTATGTGTACCCAGTGGTAGATAGGTGTTTTGTATTGTATGTGTACACACTGGTAGATAGGTGTTTTGTATTGTATGCATACACACTGGTAGATAGGTGTTTTGTACTGTATGTGTACACACTGGTAGATAGGTGTTTTGTATTGTATGTGTACACACTGGTAGATAGGTGTTTTGTATTGTATGTGTACACACTGGTAGATAGGTGTTTTGTACTGTATGTGTACACACTGGTAGATAGGTGTTTTGTATTGTATGTGTACCCAGTGGTAGATAGGTGTTTTGTATTGTATGTGTACCCAGTGGTAGATAGGTGTTTTGTATTGTATGTGTACCCACTGGTAGATATGTGTTTTGTATTGTATGCGTACACACTGGTAGATTGGTGTTTTGTATTGTATGTGTACACACTGGTAGATAGGTGGTTTGTATTGTATGCGTACCCACTGGTAGATAGGTGTTTTGTACTGTATGTGTACCCACTGGTAGATAGGTGTTTTGTACTGTATGTGTACACACTGGTAGATAGGTGTTTTGTATTGTATGTGTACCCAGTGGTAGATAGGTGTTTTGTATTGTATGTGTACCCAGTGGTAGATAGGTGTTTTGTATTGTATGTGTACACACTGGTAGATAGGTGTTTTGTATTGTATGTGTACACACTGGTAGATAGGTGTTTTGTATTGTATGTGTACCCAGTGGTAGATAGGTGTTTTGTACTGTATGTGTACACACTGGTATATAGGTGTTTTGTATTGTATGTGTACACACTGGTAGATAGGTGTTTTGTATTGTATGTGTACCCAGTGGTAGATAGGTGTTTTGTACTGTATGTGTACACACTGGTAGATAGGTGTTTTGTACTGTATGTGTACCCACTGGTAGATAGGTGTTTTGTACTGTATGTGTACACACTGGTAGATAGGTGTTTTGTATTGTATGCGTACCCACTGGTAGATAGGTGTTTTGTATTGTATGTGTACACACTGGTAGATAGGTGTTTTGTATTGTATGTGTACACACTGGTAGATATGTGTTTTGTATTCTATGTGTACCCACTGGTAGATAGGTGTTTTGTATTGTATGTGTACCCAGTGGTAGATAGGTGTTTTGTATTGTATGTGTACACACTGGTAGATATGTGTTTTGTATTGTATGTATACCCAGTGGTAGATAGGTGTTTTGTATTGTATGCGTACCCAGTGGTAGATAGGTGTTTTGTATTGTATGTGTACCCAGTGGTAGATAGGTGTTTTGTACTGTATGTGTACACACTGGTAGATAGGTGTTTTGTATTGTATGTGTACCCAGTGGTAGATAGGTGTTTTGTATTGTATGTGTACCCAGTGGTAGATAGGTGTTTTGTATTGTATGTGTACACACTGGTAGATAGGTGTTTTGCATTGTATGTGTACCCAGTGGTAGATAGGTGTTTTGTATTGTATGTGTACACACTGGTAGATAGGTGTTTTGTATTGTATGCATACACACTGGTAGATAGGTGTTTTGTACTGTATGTGTACACACTGGTAGATAGGTGTTTTGTATTGTATGTGTACACACTGGTAGATAGGTGTTTTGTATTGTATGTGTACACACTGGTAGATAGGTGTTTTGTACTGTATGTGTACACACTGGTAGATAGGTGTTTTGTATTGTATGTGTACCCAGTGGTAGATAGGTGTTTTGTATTGTATGTGTACCCAGTGGTAGATAGGTGTTTTGTATTGTATGTGTACCCACTGGTAGATATGTGTTTTGTATTGTATGCGTACACACTGGTAGATTGGTGTTTTGTATTGTATGTGTACACACTGGTAGATAGGTGGTTTGTATTGTATGCGTACCCACTGGTAGATAGGTGTTTTGTACTGTATGTGTACCCACTGGTAGATAGGTGTTTTGTACTGTATGTGTACACACTGGTAGATAGGTGTTTTGTATTGTATGTGTACCCAGTGGTAGATAGGTGTTTTGTATTGTATGTGTACCCAGTGGTAGATAGGTGTTTTGTATTGTATGTGTACACACTGGTAGATAGGTGTTTTGTATTGTATGTGTACACACTGGTAGATAGGTGTTTTGTATTGTATGTGTACCCAGTGGTAGATAGGTGTTTTGTACTGTATGTGTACACACTGGTATATAGGTGTTTTGTATTGTATGTGTACACACTGGTAGATAGGTGTTTTGTATTGTATGTGTACCCAGTGGTAGATAGGTGTTTTGTACTGTATGTGTACACACTGGTAGATAGGTGTTTTGTACTGTATGTGTACCCACTGGTAGATAGGTGTTTTGTACTGTATGTGTACACACTGGTAGATAGGTGTTTTGTATTGTATGCGTACCCACTGGTAGATAGGTGTTTTGTATTGTATGTGTACACACTGGTAGATAGGTGTTTTGTATTGTATGTGTACACACTGGTAGATATGTGTTTTGTATTCTATGTGTACCCACTGGTAGATAGGTGTTTTGTATTGTATGTGTACCCAGTGGTAGATAGGTGTTTTGTATTGTATGTGTACACACTGGTAGATATGTGTTTTGTATTGTATGTATACCCAGTGGTAGATAGGTGTTTTGTATTGTATGCGTACCCAGTGGTAGATAGGTGTTTTGTATTGTATGTGTACCCAGTGGTAGATAGGTGTTTTGTACTGTATGTGTACACACTGGTAGATAGGTGTTTTGTATTGTATGTGTACACACTGGTAGATAGGTATTTTGTATTGTATGTGTACCCAGTGGTATATAGGTGTTTTGTACTGTATGTGTACCCACTGGTAGATAGGTGTTTTGTATTGTATGTGTACCCAGTGGTAGATAGGTGTTTTGTATTGTATGTGTACCCAGTGGTAGATAGGTGTTTTGTATTGTATGTGTACACACTGGTAGATAGGTGTTTTGTATTGTATGCGTACCCACTGGTAGATAGGTGTTTTGTATTGTATGCGTACACACTGGTAGATTGGTGTTTTGTATTGTATGTGTACACACTGGTAGATAGGTGTTTTGTATTGTATGTGTACACACTGGTAGATAGGTGTTTTGTATTGTATGTGTACCCAGTGGTAGATAGGTGTTTTGTACTGTATGTGTACACACTGGTATAGGTGTTTTGTATTGTATGTGTACACACTGGTAGATAGGTGTTTTGTATTGTATGTGTACCCAGTGGTAGATAGGTGTTTTGTACTGTATGTGTACACACTGGTAGATAGGTGTTTTGTACTGTATGTGTACCCACTGGTAGATAGGTGTTTTGTACTGTATGTGTACACACTGGTAGATAGGTGTTTTGTATTGTATGCGTACCCACTGGTAGATAGGTGTTTTGAATTTTATGTGTACACACTGGTAGATAGGTGTTTTGTATTGTATGTGTACACACTGGTAGATAGGTGTTTTGTATTGTATGTGTACCCAGTGGTAGATAGGTGTTTTGTACTGTATGTGTACACACTGGTATAGGTGTTTTGTATTGTATGTGTACACACTGGTAGATAGGTGTTTTGTATTGTATGTGTACCCAGTGGTAGATAGGTGTTTTGTACTGTATGTGTACACACTGGTAGATAGGTGTTTTGTATTGTATGCATACCCAGTGGTAGATAGGTGTTTTGTATTGTATGTATACCCACTGGTAGATAGGTGTTTTGTATTGTATGCGTACACACTGGTAGATTGGTATTTTGTATTGTATGTGTACACACTGGTAGATAGGTGTTTTGTATTGTATGCATACCCACTGGTATATAGGTGTTTTGTATTGTATGTGTACACACTGGTAGATAGGTGTTTTGTATTGTATGCGTACCCACTGGTAGATTGGTGTTTTGTATTGTATGTGTACACACTGGTAGATAGGTGTTTTGTATTGTATGTGTACACACTGGTAGATAGGTGTTTTGTATTGTATGCGTACCCACTGGTATATAGGTGTTTTGTATTGTATGCGTACACACTGGTAGATTGGTGTTTTGTATTGTATGTGTACACACTGGTAGATAGGTGTTTTGTATTGTATGTGTACACACTGGTAGATAGGTGTTTTGTATTGTATGCGTACACACTGGTAGATAGGTGTTTTGTACTGTATGTGTACACACTGGTAGATAGGTGTTTTGTATTGTATGTGTACACAGTGGTAGATAGGTGTTTTGTATTGTATGTGTACACACTGGTAGATAGGTGTTTTGTACTGTATGTGTACACACTGGTAGATAGGTGTTTTGTATTGTATGTGTACCCAGTGGTAGATAGGTGTTTTGTATTGTATGTGTACCCAGTGGTAGATAGGTGTTTTGTACTGTATGTGTACACACTGGTATAGGTGTTTTGTATTGTATGTGTACACACTGGTAGATAGGTGTTTTGTATTGTATGTGTACCCAGTGGTAGATAGGTGTTTTGTACTGTATGTGTACACACTGGTAGATAGGTGTTTTGTACTGTATGTGTACCCACTGGTAGATAGGTGTTTTGTACTGTATGTGTACACACTGGTAGATAGGTGTTTTGTATTGTATGCGTACCCACTGGTAGATAGGTGTTTTGTATTGTATGTTTACACACTGGTAGATAGGTGTTTTGTATTGTATGTGTACACACTGGTAGATAGGTGTTTTGTATTCTATGTGTACCCACTGGTAGATAGGTGTTTTGTATTGTATGTGTACCCAGTGGTAGATAGGTGTTTTGTATTGTATGTGTACACACTGGTAGATAGGTGTTTTGTATTGTATGTGTACACACTGGTAGATAGGTGTTTTGTATTGTATGCGTACCCAGTGGTAGATAGGTGTTTTGTATTGTATGTGTACCCAGTGGTAGATAGGTGTTTTGTATTGTATGTGTACACACTGGTAGATAGGTGTTTTGCATTGTATGTGTACCCAGTGGTAGATAGGTGTTTTGTATTGTATGTGTACACACTGGTAGATAGGTGTTTTGTATTGTATGCATACACACTGGTAGATAGGTGTTTTGTACTGTATGTGTACACACTGGTAGATAGGTGTTTTGTATTGTATGTGTACACACTGGTAGATAGGTGTTTTGTATTGTATGTGTACATACTGGTAGATAGGTGTTTTGTACTGTATGTGTACACACTGGTAGATAGGTGTTTTGTATTGTATGTGTACCCAGTGGTAGATAGGTGTTTTGTATTGTATGTGTACCCAGTGGTAGATAGGTGTTTTGTATTGTATGTGTACACACTGGTAGATAGGTGTTTTGTATTGTATGCGTACCCACTGGTAGATAGGTGTTTTGTATTGTATGCGTACACACTGGTAGATTGGTGTTTTGTATTGTATGTGTACACACTGGTAGATAGGTGTTTTGTATTGTATGCGTACCCACTGGTAGATAGGTGTTTTGTACTGTATGTATACCCACTGGTAGATAGGTGTTTTGTACTGTATGTGTACACACTGGTAGATAGGTGTTTTGTATTGTATGTGTACACACTGGTAGATAGGTGTTTTGTATTGTATGTGTACCCAGTGGTAGATAGGTGTTTTGTACTGTATGTGTACACACTGGTAGATAGGTGTTTTGTATTGTATGTGTACCCAGTGGTAGATAGGTGTTTTGTATTTTATGTGTACACACTGGTAGATAGGTGTTTTGTATTGTATGTGTACACACTGGTAGATAGGTGTTTTGTATTGTATGTGTACCCAGTGGTAGATAGGTGTTTTGTATTGTATGTGTACACACTGGTAGATAGGTGTTTTGTATTCTATGTGTACCCACTGGTAGATAGGTGTTTTGTATTGTATGTGTACCCAGTGGTAGATTGGTGTTTTGTATTGTATGTGTACACACTGGTAGATAGGTGTTTTGTATTGTATGTGTACACACTGGTAGATAGGTGTTTTGCATTGTATGTGTACCCAGTGGTAGATAGGTGTTTTGTATTGTATGTGTACACACTGGTAGATAGGTGTTTTGTATTGTATGCATACACACTGGTAGATAGGTGTTTTGTACTGTATGTGTACACACTGGTAGATAGGTGTTTTGTATTGTATGTGTACACACTGGTAGATAGGTGTTTTGTATTGTATGTGTACACACTGGTAGATAGGTGTTTTGTACTGTATGTGTACACACTGGTAGATAGGTGTTTTGTATTGTATGTGTACCCAGTGGTAGATAGGTGTTTTGTATTGTATGTGTACCCAGTGGTAGATAGGTGTTTTGTATTGTATGTGTACCCACTGGTAGATATGTGTTTTGTATTGTATGCGTACACACTGGTAGATTGGTGTTTTGTATTGTATGTGTACACACTGGTAGATAGGTGGTTTGTATTGTATGCGTACCCACTGGTAGATAGGTGTTTTGTACTGTATGTGTACCCACTGGTAGATAGGTGTTTTGTACTGTATGTGTACACACTGGTAGATAGGTGTTTTGTATTGTATGTGTACCCAGTGGTAGATAGGTGTTTTGTATTGTATGTGTACCCAGTGGTAGATAGGTGTTTTGTATTGTATGTGTACACACTGGTAGATAGGTGTTTTGTATTGTATGTGTACACACTGGTAGATAGGTGTTTTGTATTGTATGTGTACCCAGTGGTAGATAGGTGTTTTGTACTGTATGTGTACACACTGGTATATAGGTGTTTTGTATTGTATGTGTACACACTGGTAGATAGGTGTTTTGTATTGTATGTGTACCCAGTGGTAGATAGGTGTTTTGTACTGTATGTGTACACACTGGTAGATAGGTGTTTTGTACTGTATGTGTACCCACTGGTAGATAGGTGTTTTGTACTGTATGTGTACACACTGGTAGATAGGTGTTTTGTATTGTATGCGTACCCACTGGTAGATAGGTGTTTTGTATTGTATGTGTACACACTGGTAGATAGGTGTTTTGTATTGTATGTGTACACACTGGTAGATATGTGTTTTGTATTCTATGTGTACCCACTGGTAGATAGGTGTTTTGTATTGTATGTGTACCCAGTGGTAGATAGGTGTTTTGTATTGTATGTGTACACACTGGTAGATATGTGTTTTGTATTGTATGTATACCCAGTGGTAGATAGGTGTTTTGTATTGTATGCGTACCCAGTGGTAGATAGGTGTTTTGTATTGTATGTGTACCCAGTGGTAGATAGGTGTTTTGTACTGTATGTGTACACACTGGTAGATAGGTGTTTTGTATTGTATGTGTACCCAGTGGTAGATAGGTGTTTTGTATTGTATGTGTACCCAGTGGTAGATAGGTGTTTTGTATTGTATGTGTACACACTGGTAGATAGGTGTTTTGCATTGTATGTGTACCCAGTGGTAGATAGGTGTTTTGTATTGTATGTGTACACACTGGTAGATAGGTGTTTTGTATTGTATGCATACACACTGGTAGATAGGTGTTTTGTACTGTATGTGTACACACTGGTAGATAGGTGTTTTGTATTGTATGTGTACACACTGGTAGATAGGTGTTTTGTATTGTATGTGTACACACTGGTAGATAGGTGTTTTGTACTGTATGTGTACACACTGGTAGATAGGTGTTTTGTATTGTATGTGTACCCAGTGGTAGATAGGTGTTTTGTATTGTATGTGTACCCAGTGGTAGATAGGTGTTTTGTATTGTATGTGTACCCACTGGTAGATATGTGTTTTGTATTGTATGCGTACACACTGGTAGATTGGTGTTTTGTATTGTATGTGTACACACTGGTAGATAGGTGGTTTGTATTGTATGCGTACCCACTGGTAGATAGGTGTTTTGTACTGTATGTGTACCCACTGGTAGATAGGTGTTTTGTACTGTATGTGTACACACTGGTAGATAGGTGTTTTGTATTGTATGTGTACCCAGTGGTAGATAGGTGTTTTGTATTGTATGTGTACCCAGTGGTAGATAGGTGTTTTGTATTGTATGTGTACACACTGGTAGATAGGTGTTTTGTATTGTATGTGTACACACTGGTAGATAGGTGTTTTGTATTGTATGTGTACCCAGTGGTAGATAGGTGTTTTGTACTGTATGTGTACACACTGGTATATAGGTGTTTTGTATTGTATGTGTACACACTGGTAGATAGGTGTTTTGTATTGTATGTGTACCCAGTGGTAGATAGGTGTTTTGTACTGTATGTGTACACACTGGTAGATAGGTGTTTTGTACTGTATGTGTACCCACTGGTAGATAGGTGTTTTGTACTGTATGTGTACACACTGGTAGATAGGTGTTTTGTATTGTATGCGTACCCACTGGTAGATAGGTGTTTTGTATTGTATGTGTACACACTGGTAGATAGGTGTTTTGTATTGTATGTGTACACACTGGTAGATATGTGTTTTGTATTCTATGTGTACCCACTGGTAGATAGGTGTTTTGTATTGTATGTGTACCCAGTGGTAGATAGGTGTTTTGTATTGTATGTGTACACACTGGTAGATATGTGTTTTGTATTGTATGTATACCCAGTGGTAGATAGGTGTTTTGTATTGTATGCGTACCCAGTGGTAGATAGGTGTTTTGTATTGTATGTGTACCCAGTGGTAGATAGGTGTTTTGTACTGTATGTGTACACACTGGTAGATAGGTGTTTTGTATTGTATGTGTACACACTGGTAGATAGGTGTTTTGTACTGTATGTGTACCCACTGGTAGATAGGTGTTTTGTACTGTATGTGTACACACTGGTAGATTGGTATTTTGTATTGTATGTGTACACACTGGTAGATAGGTGTTTTGTATTGTATGCATACCCACTGGTATATAGGTGTTTTGTATTGTATGTGTACACACTGGTAGATAGGTGTTTTGTATTGTATGCGTACCCACTGGTAGATTGGTGTTTTGTATTGTATGTGTACACACTGGTAGATAGGTGTTTTGTATTGTATGTGTACACACTGGTAGATAGGTGTTTTGTATTGTATGCGTACCCACTGGTATATAGGTGTTTTGTATTGTATGCGTACACACTGGTAGATTGGTGTTTTGTATTGTATGTGTACACACTGGTAGATAGGTGTTTTGTATTGTATGTGTACACACTGGTAGATAGGTGTTTTGTATTGTATGCGTACACACTGGTAGATAGGTGTTTTGTACTGTATGTGTACACACTGGTAGATAGGTGTTTTGTATTGTATGTGTACACAGTGGTAGATAGGTGTTTTGTATTGTATGTGTACACACTGGTAGATAGGTGTTTTGTACTGTATGTGTACACACTGGTAGATAGGTGTTTTGTATTGTATGTGTACCCAGTGGTAGATAGGTGTTTTGTATTGTATGTGTACCCAGTGGTAGATAGGTGTTTTGTACTGTATGTGTACACACTGGTATAGGTGTTTTGTATTGTATGTGTACACACTGGTAGATAGGTGTTTTGTATTGTATGTGTACCCAGTGGTAGATAGGTGTTTTGTACTGTATGTGTACACACTGGTAGATAGGTGTTTTGTACTGTATGTGTACCCACTGGTAGATAGGTGTTTTGTACTGTATGTGTACACACTGGTAGATAGGTGTTTTGTATTGTATGCGTACCCACTGGTAGATAGGTGTTTTGTATTGTATGTTTACACACTGGTAGATAGGTGTTTTGTATTGTATGTGTACACACTGGTAGATAGGTGTTTTGTATTCTATGTGTACCCACTGGTAGATAGGTGTTTTGTATTGTATGTGTACCCAGTGGTAGATAGGTGTTTTGTATTGTATGTGTACACACTGGTAGATAGGTGTTTTGTATTGTATGTGTACACACTGGTAGATAGGTGTTTTGTATTGTATGCGTACCCAGTGGTAGATAGGTGTTTTGTATTGTATGTGTACCCAGTGGTAGATAGGTGTTTTGTATTGTATGTGTACACACTGGTAGATAGGTGTTTTGCATTGTATGTGTACCCAGTGGTAGATAGGTGTTTTGTATTGTATGTGTACACACTGGTAGATAGGTGTTTTGTATTGTATGCATACACACTGGTAGATAGGTGTTTTGTACTGTATGTGTACACACTGGTAGATAGGTGTTTTGTATTGTATGTGTACACACTGGTAGATAGGTGTTTTGTATTGTATGTGTACATACTGGTAGATAGGTGTTTTGTACTGTATGTGTACACACTGGTAGATAGGTGTTTTGTATTGTATGTGTACCCAGTGGTAGATAGGTGTTTTGTATTGTATGTGTACCCAGTGGTAGATAGGTGTTTTGTATTGTATGTGTACACACTGGTAGATAGGTGTTTTGTATTGTATGCGTACCCACTGGTAGATAGGTGTTTTGTATTGTATGCGTACACACTGGTAGATTGGTGTTTTGTATTGTATGTGTACACACTGGTAGATAGGTGTTTTGTATTGTATGCGTACCCACTGGTAGATAGGTGTTTTGTACTGTATGTATACCCACTGGTAGATAGGTGTTTTGTACTGTATGTGTACACACTGGTAGATAGGTGTTTTGTATTGTATGTGTACACACTGGTAGATAGGTGTTTTGTATTGTATGTGTACCCAGTGGTAGATAGGTGTTTTGTACTGTATGTGTACACACTGGTAGATAGGTGTTTTGTATTGTATGTGTACCCAGTGGTAGATAGGTGTTTTGTATTTTATGTGTACACACTGGTAGATAGGTGTTTTGTATTGTATGTGTACACACTGGTAGATAGGTGTTTTGTATTGTATGTGTACCCAGTGGTAGATAGGTGTTTTGTACTGTATGTGTACACACTGGTATAGGTGTTTTGTATTGTATGTGTACACACTGGTAGATAGGTGTTTTGTATTGTATGTGTACCCAGTGGTAGATAGGTGTTTTGTACTGTATGTGTACACACTGGTAGATAGGTGTTTTGTACTGTATGTGTACCCACTGGTAGATAGGTGTTTTGTACTGTATGTGTACACACTGGTAGATAGGTGTTTTGTATTGTATGCGTACCCACTGGTAGATAGGTGTTTTGAATTTTATGTGTACACACTGGTAGATAGGTGTTTTGTATTGTATGTGTACACACTGGTAGATAGGTGTTTTGTATTGTATGTGTACCCAGTGGTAGATAGGTGTTTTGTACTGTATGTGTACACACTGGTATAGGTGTTTTGTATTGTATGTGTACACACTGGTAGATAGGTGTTTTGTATTGTATGTGTACCCAGTGGTAGATAGGTGTTTTGTACTGTATGTGTACACACTGGTAGATAGGTGTTTTGTACTGTATGTGTACCCACTGGTAGAGAGGTGTTTTGTACTGTATGTGTACACACTGGTAGATAGGTGTTTTGTATTGTATGCGTACCCACTGGTAGATAGGTGTTTTGTATTGTATGTGTACACACTGGTAGATAGGTGTTTTGTATTGTATGTGTACACACTGGTAGATAGGTGTTTTGTATTCTATGTGTACCCACTGGTAGATAGGTGTTTTGTATTGTATGTGTACCCAGTGGTAGATAGGTGTTTTGTACTGTATGTGTACACACTGGTAGATAGGTGTTTTGTACTGTATGTGTACCCACTGGTAGAGAGGTGTTTTGTATTGTATGCATACCCAGTGGTAGATAGGTGTTTTGTATTGTATGTATACCCACTGGTAGATAGGTGTTTTGTATTGTATGCGTACACACTGGTAGATTGGTATTTTGTATTGTATGTGTACACACTGGTAGATAGGTGTTTTGTATTGTATGCATACCCACTGGTATATAGGTGTTTTGTATTGTATGTGTACACACTGGTAGATAGGTGTTTTGTATTGTATGCGTACCCACTGGTAGATTGGTGTTTTGTATTGTATGTGTACACACTGGTAGATAGGTGTTTTGTATTGTATGTGTACACACTGGTAGATAGGTGTTTTGTATTGTATGCGTACCCACTGGTATATAGGTGTTTTGTATTGTATGCGTACACACTGGTAGATTGGTGTTTTGTATTGTATGTGTACACACTGGTAGATAGGTGTTTTGTATTGTATGTGTACACACTGGTAGATAGGTGTTTTGTATTGTATGCGTACACACTGGTAGATAGGTGTTTTGTACTGTATGTGTACACACTGGTAGATAGGTGTTTTGTATTGTATGTGTACACAGTGGTAGATAGGTGTTTTGTATTGTATGTGTACACACTGGTAGATAGGTGTTTTGTACTGTATGTGTACACACTGGTAGATAGGTGTTTTGTATTGTATGTGTACCCAGTGGTAGATAGGTGTTTTGTATTGTATGTGTACCCAGTGGTAGATAGGTGTTTTGTACTGTATGTGTACACACTGGTATAGGTGTTTTGTATTGTATGTGTACACACTGGTAGATAGGTGTTTTGTATTGTATGTGTACCCAGTGGTAGATAGGTGTTTTGTACTGTATGTGTACACACTGGTAGATAGGTGTTTTGTACTGTATGTGTACCCACTGGTAGATAGGTGTTTTGTACTGTATGTGTACACACTGGTAGATAGGTGTTTTGTATTGTATGCGTACCCACTGGTAGATAGGTGTTTTGTATTGTATGTTTACACACTGGTAGATAGGTGTTTTGTATTGTATGTGTACACACTGGTAGATAGGTGTTTTGTATTCTATGTGTACCCACTGGTAGATAGGTGTTTTGTATTGTATGTGTACCCAGTGGTAGATAGGTGTTTTGTATTGTATGTGTACACACTGGTAGATAGGTGTTTTGTATTGTATGTGTACACACTGGTAGATAGGTGTTTTGTATTGTATGCGTACCCAGTGGTAGATAGGTGTTTTGTATTGTATGTGTACCCAGTGGTAGATAGGTGTTTTGTATTGTATGTGTACACACTGGTAGATAGGTGTTTTGCATTGTATGTGTACCCAGTGGTAGATAGGTGTTTTGTATTGTATGTGTACACACTGGTAGATAGGTGTTTTGTATTGTATGCATACACACTGGTAGATAGGTGTTTTGTACTGTATGTGTACACACTGGTAGATAGGTGTTTTGTATTGTATGTGTACACACTGGTAGATAGGTGTTTTGTATTGTATGTGTACATACTGGTAGATAGGTGTTTTGTACTGTATGTGTACACACTGGTAGATAGGTGTTTTGTATTGTATGTGTACCCAGTGGTAGATAGGTGTTTTGTATTGTATGTGTACCCAGTGGTAGATAGGTGTTTTGTATTGTATGTGTACACACTGGTAGATAGGTGTTTTGTATTGTATGCGTACCCACTGGTAGATAGGTGTTTTGTATTGTATGCGTACCCACTGGTAGATAGGTGTTTTGTACTGTATGTATACCCACTGGTAGATAGGTGTTTTGTACTGTATGTGTACACACTGGTAGATAGGTGTTTTGTATTGTATGTGTACACACTGGTAGATAGGTGTTTTGTATTGTATGTGTACCCAGTGGTAGATAGGTGTTTTGTACTGTATGTGTACACACTGGTAGATAGGTGTTTTGTATTGTATGTGTACCCAGTGGTAGATAGGTGTTTTGTATTTTATGTGTACACACTGGTAGATAGGTGTTTTGTATTGTATGTGTACACACTGGTAGATAGGTGTTTTGTATTGTATGTGTACCCAGTGGTAGATAGGTGTTTTGTACTGTATGTGTACACACTGGTATAGGTGTTTTGTATTGTATGTGTACACACTGGTAGATAGGTGTTTTGTATTGTATGTGTACCCAGTGGTAGATAGGTGTTTTGTACTGTATGTGTACACACTGGTAGATAGGTGTTTTGTACTGTATGTGTACCCACTGGTAGATAGGTGTTTTGTACTGTATGTGTACACACTGGTAGATAGGTGTTTTGTATTGTATGCGTACCCACTGGTAGATAGGTGTTTTGAATTTTATGTGTACACACTGGTAGATAGGTGTTTTGTATTGTATGTGTACACACTGGTAGATAGGTGTTTTGTATTGTATGTGTACCCAGTGGTAGATAGGTGTTTTGTACTGTATGTGTACACACTGGTATAGGTGTTTTGTATTGTATGTGTACACACTGGTAGATAGGTGTTTTGTATTGTATGTGTACCCAGTGGTAGATAGGTGTTTTGTACTGTATGTGTACACACTGGTAGATATGTGTTTTGTACTGTATGTGTACCCACTGGTAGAGAGGTGTTTTGTACTGTATGTGTACACACTGGTAGATAGGTGTTTTGTATTGTATGCGTACCCACTGGTAGATAGGTGTTTTGTATTGTATGTGTACACACTGGTAGATAGGTGTTTTGTATTGTATGTGTACACACTGGTAGATAGGTGTTTTGTATTCTATGTGTACCCACTGGTAGATAGGTGTTTTGTATTGTATGTGTACCCAGTGGTAGATAGGTGTTTTGTATTGTATGTGTACACACTGGTAGATAGGTGTTTTGTATTGTATGTGTACACACTGGTAGATAGGTGTTTTGCATTGTATGTGTACCCAGTGGTAGATAGGTGTTTTGTATTGTATGTGTACACACTGGTAGATAGGTGTTTTGTATTGTATGCATACACACTGGTAGATAGGTGTTTTGTACTGTATGTGTACACACTGGTAGATAGGTGTTTTGTATTGTATGTGTACACACTGGTAGATAGGTGTTTTGTATTGTATGTGTACACACTGGTAGATAGGTGTTTTGTACTGTATGTGTACACACTGGTAGATAGGTGTTTTGTATTGTATGTGTACCCAGTGGTAGATAGGTGTTTTGTATTGTATGTGTACCCAGTGGTAGATAGGTGTTTTGTATTGTATGTGTACACACTGGTAGATAGGTGTTTTGTATTGTATGCGTACCCACTGGTAGATAGGTGTTTTGTATTGTATGCGTACACACTGGTAGATTGGTGTTTTGTATTGTATGTGTACACACTGGTAGATAGGTGTTTTGTATTGTATGCGTACCCACTGGTAGATAGGTGTTTTGTACTGTATGTATACCCACTGGTAGATAGGTGTTTTGTACTGTATGTGTACACACTGGTAGATAGGTGTTTTGTATTGTATGTGTACACACTGGTAGATAGGTGTTTTGTATTGTATGTGTACCCAGTGGTAGATAGGTGTTTTGTACTGTATGTGTACACACTGGTAGATAGGTGTTTTGTATTGTATGTGTACCCAGTGGTAGATAGGTGTTTTGTATTTTATGTGTACACACTGGTAGATAGGTGTTTTGTATTGTATGTGTACACACTGGTAGATAGGTGTTTTGTATTGTATGTGTACCCAGTGGTAGATAGGTGTTTTGTACTGTATGTGTACACACTGGTATAGGTGTTTTGTATTGTATGTGTACACACTGGTAGATAGGTGTTTTGTATTGTATGTGTACCCAGTGGTAGATAGGTGTTTTGTACTGTATGTGTACACACTGGTAGATAGGTGTTTTGTACTGTATGTGTACCCACTGGTAGATAGGTGTTTTGTACTGTATGTGTACACACTGGTAGATAGGTGTTTTATATTGTATGCGTACCCACTGGTAGATAGGTGTTTTGAATTTTATGTGTACACACTGGTAGATAGGTGTTTTGTATTGTATGTGTACACACTGGTAGATAGGTGTTTTGTATTGTATGTGTACCCAGTGGTAGATAGGTGTTTTGTACTGTATGTGTACACACTGGTATAGGTGTTTTGTATTGTATGTGTACACACTGGTAGATAGGTGTTTTGTATTGTATGTGTACCCAGTGGTAGATAGGTGTTTTGTACTGTATGTGTACACACTGGTAGATAGGTGTTTTGTACTGTATGTGTACCCACTGGTAGAGAGGTGTTTTGTACTGTATGTGTACACACTGGTAGATAGGTGTTTTGTATTGTATGCGTACCCACTGGTAGATAGGTGTTTTGTATTGTATGTGTACACACTGGTAGATAGGTGTTTTGTATTGTATGTGTACACACTGGTAGATAGGTGTTTTGTATTCTATGTGTACCCACTGGTAGATAGGTGTTTTGTATTGTATGTGTACCCAGTGGTAGATAGGTGTTTTGTACTGTATGTGTACACACTGGTAGATAGGTGTTTTGTACTGTATGTGTACCCACTGGTAGAGAGGTGTTTTGTATTGTATGCATACCCAGTGGTAGATAGGTGTTTTGTATTGTATGTATACCCACTGGTAGATAGGTGTTTTGTATTGTATGCGTACACACTGGTAGATTGGTATTTTGTATTGTATGTGTACACACTGGTAGATAGGTGTTTTGTATTGTATGCATACCCACTGGTATATAGGTGTTTTGTATTGTATGTGTACACACTGGTAGATAGGTGTTTTGTATTGTATGCGTACCCACTGGTAGATTGGTGTTTTGTATTGTATGTGTACACACTGGTAGATAGGTGTTTTGTATTGTATGTGTACACACTGGTAGATAGGTGTTTTGTATTGTATGCGTACCCACTGGTATATAGGTGTTTTGTATTGTATGCGTACACACTGGTAGATTGGTGTTTTGTATTGTATGTGTACACACTGGTAGATAGGTGTTTTGTATTGTATGTGTACACACTGGTAGATAGGTGTTTTGTATTGTATGCGTACACACTGGTAGATAGGTGTTTTGTACTGTATGTGTACACACTGGTAGATAGGTGTTTTGTATTGTATGTGTACACAGTGGTAGATAGGTGTTTTGTATTGTATGTGTACACACTGGTAGATAGGTGTTTTGTACTGTATGTGTACACACTGGTAGATAGGTGTTTTGTATTGTATGTGTACCCAGTGGTAGATAGGTGTTTTGTATTGTATGTGTACCCAGTGGTAGATAGGTGTTTTGTACTGTATGTGTACACACTGGTATAGGTGTTTTGTATTGTATGTGTACACACTGGTAGATAGGTGTTTTGTATTGTATGTGTACCCAGTGGTAGATAGGTGTTTTGTACTGTATGTGTACACACTGGTAGATAGGTGTTTTGTACTGTATGTGTACCCACTGGTAGATAGGTGTTTTGTACTGTATGTGTACACACTGGTAGATAGGTGTTTTGTATTGTATGCGTACCCACTGGTAGATAGGTGTTTTGTATTGTATGTTTACACACTGGTAGATAGGTGTTTTGTATTGTATGTGTACACACTGGTAGATAGGTGTTTTGTATTCTATGTGTACCCACTGGTAGATAGGTGTTTTGTATTGTATGTGTACCCAGTGGTAGATAGGTGTTTTGTATTGTATGTGTACACACTGGTAGATAGGTGTTTTGTATTGTATGTGTACACACTGGTAGATAGGTGTTTTGTATTGTATGCGTACCCAGTGGTAGATAGGTGTTTTGTATTGTATGTGTACCCAGTGGTAGATAGGTGTTTTGTATTGTATGTGTACACACTGGTAGATAGGTGTTTTGCATTGTATGTGTACCCAGTGGTAGATAGGTGTTTTGTATTGTATGTGTACACACTGGTAGATAGGTGTTTTGTATTGTATGCATACACACTGGTAGATAGGTGTTTTGTACTGTATGTGTACACACTGGTAGATAGGTGTTTTGTATTGTATGTGTACACACTGGTAGATAGGTGTTTTGTATTGTATGTGTACATACTGGTAGATAGGTGTTTTGTACTGTATGTGTACACACTGGTAGATAGGTGTTTTTTATTGTATGTGTACCCAGTGGTAGATAGGTGTTTTGTATTGTATGTGTACCCAGTGGTAGATAGGTGTTTTGTATTGTATGTGTACACACTGGTAGATAGGTGTTTTGTATTGTATGCGTACCCACTGGTAGATAGGTGTTTTGTATTGTATGCGTACCCACTGGTAGATAGGTGTTTTGTACTGTATGTATACCCACTGGTAGATAGGTGTTTTGTACTGTATGTGTACACACTGGTAGATAGGTGTTTTGTATTGTATGTGTACACACTGGTAGATAGGTGTTTTGTATTGTATGTGTACCCAGTGGTAGATAGGTGTTTTGTACTGTATGTGTACACACTGGTAGATAGGTGTTTTGTATTGTATGTGTACCCAGTGGTAGATAGGTGTTTTGTATTGTATGTGTACACACTGGTAGATAGGTGTTTTGTATTGTATGCGTACCCACTGGTAGATAGGTGTTTTGTATTGTATGCGTACACACTGGTAGATTGGTGTTTTGTATTGTATGTGTACACACTGGTAGATAGGTGTTTTGTATTGTATGCGTACCCACTGGTAGATAGGTGTTTTGTACTGTATGTATACCCACTGGTAGATAGGTGTTTTGTACTGTATGTGTACACACTGGTAGATAGGTGTTTTGTATTGTATGTGTACACACTGGTAGATAGGTGTTTTGTATTGTATGTGTACCCAGTGGTAGATAGGTGTTTTGTACTGTATGTGTACACACTGGTAGATAGGTGTTTTGTATTGTATGTGTACCCAGTGGTAGATAGGTGTTTTGTATTTTATGTGTACACACTGGTAGATAGGTGTTTTGTATTGTATGTGTACACACTGGTAGATAGGTGTTTTGTATTGTATGTGTACCCAGTGGTAGATAGGTGTTTTGTACTGTATGTGTACACACTGGTATAGGTGTTTTGTATTGTATGTGTACACACTGGTAGATAGGTGTTTTGTATTGTATGTGTACCCAGTGGTAGATAGGTGTTTTGTACTGTATGTGTACACACTGGTAGATAGGTGTTTTGTACTGTATGTGTACCCACTGGTAGATAGGTGTTTTGTACTGTATGTGTACACACTGGTAGATAGGTGTTTTGTATTGTATGCGTACCCACTGGTAGATAGGTGTTTTGAATTTTATGTGTACACACTGGTAGATAGGTGTTTTGTATTGTATGTGTACACACTGGTAGATAGGTGTTTTGTATTGTATGTGTACCCAGTGGTAGATAGGTGTTTTGTACTGTATGTGTACACACTGGTATAGGTGTTTTGTATTGTATGTGTACACACTGGTAGATAGGTGTTTTGTATTGTATGTGTACCCAGTGGTAGATAGGTGTTTTGTACTGTATGTGTACACACTGGTAGATAGGTGTTTTGTACTGTATGTGTACCCACTGGTAGAGAGGTGTTTTGTACTGTATGTGTACACACTGGTAGATAGGTGTTTTGTATTGTATGCGTACCCACTGGTAGATAGGTGTTTTGTATTGTATGTGTACACACTGGTAGATAGGTGTTTTGTATTGTATGCGTACACACTGGTAGATAGGTGTTTTGTACTGTATGTGTACACACTGGTAGATAGGTGTTTTGTATTGTATGTGTACACAGTGGTAGATAGGTGTTTTGTATTGTATGTGTACACACTGGTAGATAGGTGTTTTGTACTGTATGTGTACACACTGGTAGATAGGTGTTTTGTATTGTATGTGTACCCAGTGGTAGATAGGTGTTTTGTATTGTATGTGTACCCAGTGGTAGATAGGTGTTTTGTACTGTATGTGTACACACTGGTATAGGTGTTTTGTATTGTATGTGTACACACTGGTAGATAGGTGTTTTGTATTGTATGTGTACCCAGTGGTAGATAGGTGTTTTGTACTGTATGTGTACACACTGGTAGATAGGTGTTTTGTACTGTATGTGTACCCACTGGTAGATAGGTGTTTTGTACTGTATGTGTACACACTGGTAGATAGGTGTTTTGTATTGTATGCGTACCCACTGGTAGATAGGTGTTTTGTATTGTATGTTTACACACTGGTAGATAGGTGTTTTGTATTGTATGTGTACACACTGGTAGATAGGTGTTTTGTATTCTATGTGTACCCACTGGTAGATAGGTGTTTTGTATTGTATGTGTACCCAGTGGTAGATAGGTGTTTTGTATTGTATGTGTACACACTGGTAGATAGGTGTTTTGTATTGTATGTGTACACACTGGTAGATAGGTGTTTTGTATTGTATGCGTACCCAGTGGTAGATAGGTGTTTTGTATTGTATGTGTACCCAGTGGTAGATAGGTGTTTTGTATTGTATGTGTACACACTGGTAGATAGGTGTTTTGCATTGTATGTGTACCCAGTGGTAGATAGGTGTTTTGTATTGTATGTGTACACACTGGTAGATAGGTGTTTTGTATTGTATGCATACACACTGGTAGATAGGTGTTTTGTACTGTATGTGTACACACTGGTAGATAGGTGTTTTGTATTGTATGTGTACACACTGGTAGATAGGTGTTTTGTATTGTATGTGTACATACTGGTAGATAGGTGTTTTGTACTGTATGTGTACACACTGGTAGATAGGTGTTTTGTATTGTATGTGTACCCAGTGGTAGATAGGTGTTTTGTATTGTATGTGTACCCAGTGGTAGATAGGTGTTTTGTATTGTATGTGTACACACTGGTAGATAGGTGTTTTGTATTGTATGCGTACCCACTGGTAGATAGGTGTTTTGTATTGTATGCGTACCCACTGGTAGATAGGTGTTTTGTACTGTATGTATACCCACTGGTAGATAGGTGTTTTGTACTGTATGTGTACACACTGGTAGATAGGTGTTTTGTATTGTATGTGTACACACTGGTAGATAGGTGTTTTGTATTGTATGTGTACCCAGTGGTAGATAGGTGTTTTGTACTGTATGTGTACACACTGGTAGATAGGTGTTTTGTATTGTATGTGTACCCAGTGGTAGATAGGTGTTTTGTATTGTATGTGTACACACTGGTAGATAGGTGTTTTGTATTGTATGCGTACCCACTGGTAGATAGGTGTTTTGTATTGTATGCGTACACACTGGTAGATTGGTGTTTTGTATTGTATGTGTACACACTGGTAGATAGGTGTTTTGTATTGTATGCGTACCCACTGGTAGATAGGTGTTTTGTACTGTATGTATACCCACTGGTAGATAGGTGTTTTGTACTGTATGTGTACACACTGGTAGATAGGTGTTTTGTATTGTATGTGTACACACTGGTAGATAGGTGTTTTGTATTGTATGTGTACCCAGTGGTAGATAGGTGTTTTGTACTGTATGTGTACACACTGGTAGATAGGTGTTTTGTATTGTATGTGTACCCAGTGGTAGATAGGTGTTTTGTATTTTATGTGTACACACTGGTAGATAGGTGTTTTGTATTGTATGTGTACACACTGGTAGATAGGTGTTTTGTATTGTATGTGTACCCAGTGGTAGATAGGTGTTTTGTACTGTATGTGTACACACTGGTATAGGTGTTTTGTATTGTATGTGTACACACTGGTAGATAGGTGTTTTGTATTGTATGTGTACCCAGTGGTAGATAGGTGTTTTGTACTGTATGTGTACACACTGGTAGATAGGTGTTTTGTACTGTATGTGTACCCACTGGTAGATAGGTGTTTTGTACTGTATGTGTACACACTGGTAGATAGGTGTTTTGTATTGTATGCGTACCCACTGGTAGATAGGTGTTTTGAATTTTATGTGTACACACTGGTAGATAGGTGTTTTGTATTGTATGTGTACACACTGGTAGATAGGTGTTTTGTATTGTATGTGTACCCAGTGGTAGATAGGTGTTTTGTACTGTATGTGTACACACTGGTATAGGTGTTTTGTATTGTATGTGTACACACTGGTAGATAGGTGTTTTGTATTGTATGTGTACCCAGTGGTAGATAGGTGTTTTGTACTGTATGTGTACACACTGGTAGATAGGTGTTTTGTACTGTATGTGTACCCACTGGTAGAGAGGTGTTTTGTACTGTATGTGTACACACTGGTAGATAGGTGTTTTGTATTGTATGCGTACCCACTGGTAGATAGGTGTTTTGTATTGTATGTGTACACACTGGTAGATAGGTGTTTTGTATTGTATGTGTACACACTGGTAGATAGGTGTTTTGTATTCTATGTGTACCCACTGGTAGATAGGTGTTTTGTATTGTATGTGTACCCAGTGGTAGATAGGTGTTTTGTACTGTATGTGTACACACTGGTAGATAGGTGTTTTGTACTGTATGTGTACCCACTGGTAGAGAGGTGTTTTGTATTGTATGCATACCCAGTGGTAGATAGGTGTTTTGTATTGTATGTATACCCACTGGTAGATAGGTGTTTTGTATTGTATGCGTACACACTGGTAGATTGGTATTTTGTATTGTATGTGTACACACTGGTAGATAGGTGTTTTGTATTGTATGCATACCCACTGGTATATAGGTGTTTTGTATTGTATGTGTACACACTGGTAGATAGGTGTTTTGTATTGTATGCGTACCCACTGGTAGATTGGTGTTTTGTATTGTATGTGTACACACTGGTAGATAGGTGTTTTGTATTGTATGTGTACACACTGGTAGATAGGTGTTTTGTATTGTATGCGTACCCACTGGTATATAGGTGTTTTGTATTGTATGCGTACACACTGGTAGATTGGTGTTTTGTATTGTATGTGTACACACTGGTAGATAGGTGTTTTGTATTGTATGTGTACACACTGGTAGATAGGTGTTTTGTATTGTATGCGTACACACTGGTAGATAGGTGTTTTGTACTGTATGTGTACACACTGGTAGATAGGTGTTTTGTATTGTATGTGTACACAGTGGTAGATAGGTGTTTTGTATTGTATGTGTACACACTGGTAGATAGGTGTTTTGTACTGTATGTGTACACACTGGTAGATAGGTGTTTTGTATTGTATGTGTACCCAGTGGTAGATAGGTGTTTTGTATTGTATGTGTACCCAGTGGTAGATAGGTGTTTTGTACTGTATGTGTACACACTGGTATAGGTGTTTTGTATTGTATGTGTACACACTGGTAGATAGGTGTTTTGTATTGTATGTGTACCCAGTGGTAGATAGGTGTTTTGTACTGTATGTGTACACACTGGTAGATAGGTGTTTTGTACTGTATGTGTACCCACTGGTAGATAGGTGTTTTGTACTGTATGTGTACACACTGGTAGATAGGTGTTTTGTATTGTATGCGTACCCACTGGTAGATAGGTGTTTTGTATTGTATGTTTACACACTGGTAGATAGGTGTTTTGTATTGTATGTGTACACACTGGTAGATAGGTGTTTTGTATTCTATGTGTACCCACTGGTAGATAGGTGTTTTGTATTGTATGTGTACCCAGTGGTAGATAGGTGTTTTGTATTGTATGTGTACACACTGGTAGATAGGTGTTTTGTATTGTATGTGTACACACTGGTAGATAGGTGTTTTGTATTGTATGCGTACCCAGTGGTAGATAGGTGTTTTGTATTGTATGTGTACCCAGTGGTAGATAGGTGTTTTGTATTGTATGTGTACACACTGGTAGATAGGTGTTTTGCATTGTATGTGTACCCAGTGGTAGATAGGTGTTTTGTATTGTATGTGTACACACTGGTAGATAGGTGTTTTGTATTGTATGCATACACACTGGTAGATAGGTGTTTTGTACTGTATGTGTACACACTGGTAGATAGGTGTTTTGTATTGTATGTGTACACACTGGTAGATAGGTGTTTTGTATTGTATGTGTACATACTGGTAGATAGGTGTTTTGTACTGTATGTGTACACACTGGTAGATAGGTGTTTTGTATTGTATGTGTACCCAGTGGTAGATAGGTGTTTTGTATTGTATGTGTACCCAGTGGTAGATAGGTGTTTTGTATTGTATGTGTACACACTGGTAGATAGGTGTTTTGTATTGTATGCGTACCCACTGGTAGATAGGTGTTTTGTATTGTATGCGTACCCACTGGTAGATAGGTGTTTTGTACTGTATGTATACCCACTGGTAGATAGGTGTTTTGTACTGTATGTGTACACACTGGTAGATAGGTGTTTTGTATTGTATGTGTACACACTGGTAGATAGGTGTTTTGTATTGTATGTGTACCCAGTGGTAGATAGGTGTTTTGTACTGTATGTGTACACACTGGTAGATAGGTGTTTTGTATTGTATGTGTACCCAGTGGTAGATAGGTGTTTTGTATTTTATGTGTACACACTGGTAGATAGGTGTTTTGTATTGTATGTGTACACACTGGTAGATAGGTGTTTTGTATTGTATGTGTACCCAGTGGTAGATAGGTGTTTTGTACTGTATGTGTACACACTGGTATAGGTGTTTTGTATTGTATGTGTACACACTGGTAGATAGGTGTTTTGTATTGTATGTGTACCCAGTGGTAGATAGGTGTTTTGTACTGTATGTGTACACACTGGTAGATAGGTGTTTTGTACTGTATGTGTACCCACTGGTAGATAGGTGTTTTGTACTGTATGTGTACACACTGGTAGATAGGTGTTTTGTATTGTATGCGTACCCACTGGTAGATAGGTGTTTTGAATTTTATGTGTACACACTGGTAGATAGGTGTTTTGTATTGTATGTGTACACACTGGTAGATAGGTGTTTTGTATTGTATGTGTACCCAGTGGTAGATAGGTGTTTTGTACTGTATGTGTACACACTGGTATAGGTGTTTTGTATTGTATGTGTACACACTGGTAGATAGGTGTTTTGTATTGTATGTGTACCCAGTGGTAGATAGGTGTTTTGTACTGTATGTGTACACACTGGTAGATAGGTGTTTTGTACTGTATGTGTACCCACTGGTAGAGAGGTGTTTTGTACTGTATGTGTACACACTGGTAGATAGGTGTTTTGTATTGTATGCGTACCCACTGGTAGATAGGTGTTTTGTATTGTATGTGTACACACTGGTAGATAGGTGTTTTGTATTGTATGTGTACACACTGGTAGATAGGTGTTTTGTATTCTATGTGTACCCACTGGTAGATAGGTGTTTTGTATTGTATGTGTACCCAGTGGTAGATAGGTGTTTTGTATTGTATGTGTACACACTGGTAGATAGGTGTTTTGTATTGTATGTGTACACACTGGTAGATAGGTGTTTTGCATTGTATGTGTACCCAGTGGTAGATAGGTGTTTTGTATTGTATGTGTACACACTGGTAGATAGGTGTTTTGTATTGTATGCATACACACTGGTAGATAGGTGTTTTGTACTGTATGTGTACACACTGGTAGATAGGTGTTTTGTATTGTATGTGTACACACTGGTAGATAGGTGTTTTGTATTGTATGTGTACACACTGGTAGATAGGTGTTTTGTACTGTATGTGTACACACTGGTAGATAGGTGTTTTGTATTGTATGTGTACCCAGTGGTAGATAGGTGTTTTGTATTGTATGTGTACCCAGTGGTAGATAGGTGTTTTGTATTGTATGTGTACCCACTGGTAGATATGTGTTTTGTATTGTATGCGTACACACTGGTAGATTGGTGTTTTGTATTGTATGTGTACACACTGGTAGATAGGTGTTTTGTATTGTATGCGTACCCACTGGTAGATAGGTGTTTTGTACTGTATGTGTACCCACTGGTAGATAGGTGTTTTGTACTGTATGTGTACACACTGGTAGATAGGTGTTTTGTATTGTATGTGTACCCAGTGGTAGATAGGTGTTTTGTATTGTATGTGTACCCAGTGGTAGATAGGTGTTTTGTATTGTATGTGTACACACTGGTAGATAGGTGTTTTGTATTGTATGTGTACACACTGGTAGATAGGTGTTTTGTATTGTATGTGTACCCAGTGGTAGATAGGTGTTTTGTACTGTATGTGTACACACTGGTATATAGGTGTTTTGTATTGTATGTGTACACACTGGTAGATAGGTGTTTTGTATTGTATGCGTACCCACTGGTAGATAGGTGTTTTGTACTGTATGTATACCCACTGGTAGATAGGTGTTTTGTACTGTATGTGTACACACTGGTAGATAGGTGTTTTGTATTGTATGTGTACACACTGGTAGATAGGTGTTTTGTATTGTATGTGTACCCAGTGGTAGATAGGTGTTTTGTACTGTATGTGTACACACTGGTAGATAGGTGTTTTGTATTGTATGTGTACCCAGTGGTAGATAGGTGTTTTGTATTTTATGTGTACACACTGGTAGATAGGTGTTTTGTATTGTATGTGTACACACTGGTAGATAGGTGTTTTGTATTGTATGTGTACCCAGTGGTAGATAGGTGTTTTGTACTGTATGTGTACACACTGGTATAGGTGTTTTGTATTGTATGTGTACACACTGGTAGATAGGTGTTTTGTATTGTATGTGTACCCAGTGGTAGATAGGTGTTTTGTACTGTATGTGTACACACTGGTAGATAGGTGTTTTGTACTGTATGTGTACCCACTGGTAGATAGGTGTTTTGTACTGTATGTGTACACACTGGTAGATAGGTGTTTTGTATTGTATGCGTACCCACTGGTAGATAGGTGTTTTGAATTTTATGTGTACACACTGGTAGATAGGTGTTTTGTATTGTATGTGTACACACTGGTAGATAGGTGTTTTGTATTGTATGTGTACCCAGTGGTAGATAGGTGTTTTGTACTGTATGTGTACACACTGGTATAGGTGTTTTGTATTGTATGTGTACACACTGGTAGATAGGTGTTTTGTATTGTATGTGTACCCAGTGGTAGATAGGTGTTTTGTACTGTATGTGTACACACTGGTAGATAGGTGTTTTGTACTGTATGTGTACCCACTGGTAGAGAGGTGTTTTGTACTGTATGTGTACACACTGGTAGATAGGTGTTTTGTATTGTATGCGTACCCACTGGTAGATAGGTGTTTTGTATTGTATGTGTACACACTGGTAGATAGGTGTTTTGTATTGTATGTGTACACACTGGTAGATAGGTGTTTTGTATTCTATGTGTACCCACTGGTAGATAGGTGTTTTGTATTGTATGTGTACCCAGTGGTAGATAGGTGTTTTGTACTGTATGTGTACACACTGGTAGATAGGTGTTTTGTACTGTATGTGTACCCACTGGTAGAGAGGTGTTTTGTATTGTATGCATACCCAGTGGTAGATAGGTGTTTTGTATTGTATGTATACCCACTGGTAGATAGGTGTTTTGTATTGTATGCGTACACACTGGTAGATTGGTATTTTGTATTGTATGTGTACACACTGGTAGATAGGTGTTTTGTATTGTATGCATACCCACTGGTATATAGGTGTTTTGTATTGTATGCGTACACACTGGTAGATTGGTGTTTTGTATTGTATGTGTACACACTGGTAGATAGGTGTTTTGTATTGTATGCGTACCCACTGGTAGATAGGTGTTTTGTATTGTATGCGTACACACTGGTAGATTGGTGTTTTGTATTGTATGTGTACACACTGGTAGATAGGTGTTTTGTATTGTATGCGTACCCACTGGTAGATAGGTGTTTTGTACTGTATGTATACCCACTGGTAGATAGGTGTTTTGTACTGTATGTGTACACACTGGTAGATAGGTGTTTTGTATTGTATGTGTACACACTGGTAGATAGGTGTTTTGTATTGTATGTGTACCCAGTGGTAGATAGGTGTTTTGTACTGTATGTGTACACACTGGTAGATAGGTGTTTTGTATTGTATGTGTACCCAGTGGTAGATAGGTGTTTTGTATTTTATGTGTACACACTGGTAGATAGGTGTTTTGTATTGTATGTGTACACACTGGTAGATAGGTGTTTTGTATTGTATGTGTACCCAGTGGTAGATAGGTGTTTTGTACTGTATGTGTACACACTGGTATAGGTGTTTTGTATTGTATGTGTACACACTGGTAGATAGGTGTTTTGTATTGTATGTGTACCCAGTGGTAGATAGGTGTTTTGTACTGTATGTGTACACACTGGTAGATAGGTGTTTTGTACTGTATGTGTACCCACTGGTAGATAGGTGTTTTGTACTGTATGTGTACACACTGGTAGATAGGTGTTTTGTATTGTATGCGTACCCACTGGTAGATAGGTGTTTTGAATTTTATGTGTACACACTGGTAGATAGGTGTTTTGTATTGTATGTGTACACACTGGTAGATAGGTGTTTTGTATTGTATGTGTACCCAGTGGTAGATAGGTGTTTTGTACTGTATGTGTACACACTGGTATAGGTGTTTTGTATTGTATGTGTACACACTGGTAGATAGGTGTTTTGTATTGTATGTGTACCCAGTGGTAGATAGGTGTTTTGTACTGTATGTGTACACACTGGTAGATAGGTGTTTTGTACTGTATGTGTACCCACTGGTAGAGAGGTGTTTTGTACTGTATGTGTACACACTGGTAGATAGGTGTTTTGTATTGTATGCGTACCCACTGGTAGATAGGTGTTTTGTATTGTATGTGTACACACTGGTAGATAGGTGTTTTGTATTGTATGTGTACACACTGGTAGATAGGTGTTTTGTATTCTATGTGTACCCACTGGTAGATAGGTGTTTTGTATTGTATGTGTACCCAGTGGTAGATAGGTGTTTTGTACTGTATGTGTACACACTGGTAGATAGGTGTTTTGTACTGTATGTGTACCCACTGGTAGAGAGGTGTTTTGTATTGTATGCATACCCAGTGGTAGATAGGTGTTTTGTATTGTATGTATACCCACTGGTAGATAGGTGTTTTGTATTGTATGCGTACACACTGGTAGATTGGTATTTTGTATTGTATGTGTACACACTGGTAGATAGGTGTTTTGTATTGTATGCATACCCACTGGTATATAGGTGTTTTGTATTGTATGTGTACACACTGGTAGATAGGTGTTTTGTATTGTATGCGTACCCACTGGTAGATTGGTGTTTTGTATTGTATGTGTACACACTGGTAGATAGGTGTTTTGTATTGTATGTGTACACACTGGTAGATAGGTGTTTTGTATTGTATGCGTACCCACTGGTATATAGGTGTTTTGTATTGTATGCGTACACACTGGTAGATTGGTGTTTTGTATTGTATGTGTACACACTGGTAGATAGGTGTTTTGTATTGTATGTGTACACACTGGTAGATAGGTGTTTTGTATTGTATGCGTACACACTGGTAGATAGGTGTTTTGTACTGTATGTGTACACACTGGTAGATAGGTGTTTTGTATTGTATGTGTACACAGTGGTAGATAGGTGTTTTGTATTGTATGTGTACACACTGGTAGATAGGTGTTTTGTACTGTATGTGTACACACTGGTAGATAGGTGTTTTGTATTGTATGTGTACCCAGTGGTAGATAGGTGTTTTGTATTGTATGTGTACCCAGTGGTAGATAGGTGTTTTGTACTGTATGTGTACACACTGGTATAGGTGTTTTGTATTGTATGTGTACACACTGGTAGATAGGTGTTTTGTATTGTATGTGTACCCAGTGGTAGATAGGTGTTTTGTACTGTATGTGTACACACTGGTAGATAGGTGTTTTGTACTGTATGTGTACCCACTGGTAGATAGGTGTTTTGTACTGTATGTGTACACACTGGTAGATAGGTGTTTTGTATTGTATGCGTACCCACTGGTAGATAGGTGTTTTGTATTGTATGTTTACACACTGGTAGATAGGTGTTTTGTATTGTATGTGTACACACTGGTAGATAGGTGTTTTGTATTCTATGTGTACCCACTGGTAGATAGGTGTTTTGTATTGTATGTGTACCCAGTGGTAGATAGGTGTTTTGTATTGTATGTGTACACACTGGTAGATAGGTGTTTTGTATTGTATGTGTACACACTGGTAGATAGGTGTTTTGTATTGTATGCGTACCCAGTGGTAGATAGGTGTTTTGTATTGTATGTGTACCCAGTGGTAGATAGGTGTTTTGTATTGTATGTGTACACACTGGTAGATAGGTGTTTTGCATTGTATGTGTACCCAGTGGTAGATAGGTGTTTTGTATTGTATGTGTACACACTGGTAGATAGGTGTTTTGTATTGTATGCATACACACTGGTAGATAGGTGTTTTGTACTGTATGTGTACACACTGGTAGATAGGTGTTTTGTATTGTATGTGTACACACTGGTAGATAGGTGTTTTGTATTGTATGTGTACATACTGGTAGATAGGTGTTTTGTACTGTATGTGTACACACTGGTAGATAGGTGTTTTGTATTGTATGTGTACCCAGTGGTAGATAGGTGTTTTGTATTGTATGTGTACCCAGTGGTAGATAGGTGTTTTGTATTGTATGTGTACACACTGGTAGATAGGTGTTTTGTATTGTATGCGTACCCACTGGTAGATAGGTGTTTTGTATTGTATGCGTACCCACTGGTAGATAGGTGTTTTGTACTGTATGTATACCCACTGGTAGATAGGTGTTTTGTACTGTATGTGTACACACTGGTAGATAGGTGTTTTGTATTGTATGTGTACACACTGGTAGATAGGTGTTTTGTATTGTATGTGTACCCAGTGGTAGATAGGTGTTTTGTACTGTATGTGTACACACTGGTAGATAGGTGTTTTGTATTGTATGTGTACCCAGTGGTAGATAGGTGTTTTGTATTTTATGTGTACACACTGGTAGATAGGTGTTTTGTATTGTATGTGTACACACTGGTAGATAGGTGTTTTGTATTGTATGTGTACCCAGTGGTAGATAGGTGTTTTGTACTGTATGTGTACACACTGGTATAGGTGTTTTGTATTGTATGTGTACACACTGGTAGATAGGTGTTTTGTATTGTATGTGTACCCAGTGGTAGATAGGTGTTTTGTACTGTATGTGTACACACTGGTAGATAGGTGTTTTGTACTGTATGTGTACCCACTGGTAGATAGGTGTTTTGTACTGTATGTGTACACACTGGTAGATAGGTGTTTTGTATTGTATGCGTACCCACTGGTAGATAGGTGTTTTGAATTTTATGTGTACACACTGGTAGATAGGTGTTTTGTATTGTATGTGTACACACTGGTAGATAGGTGTTTTGTATTGTATGTGTACCCAGTGGTAGATAGGTGTTTTGTACTGTATGTGTACACACTGGTATAGGTGTTTTGTATTGTATGTGTACACACTGGTAGATAGGTGTTTTGTATTGTATGTGTACCCAGTGGTAGATAGGTGTTTTGTACTGTATGTGTACACACTGGTAGATAGGTGTTTTGTACTGTATGTGTACCCACTGGTAGAGAGGTGTTTTGTACTGTATGTGTACACACTGGTAGATAGGTGTTTTGTATTGTATGCGTACCCACTGGTAGATAGGTGTTTTGTATTGTATGTGTACACACTGGTAGATAGGTGTTTTGTATTGTATGTGTACACACTGGTAGATAGGTGTTTTGTATTCTATGTGTACCCACTGGTAGATAGGTGTTTTGTATTGTATGTGTACCCAGTGGTAGATAGGTGTTTTGTATTGTATGTGTACACACTGGTAGATAGGTGTTTTGTATTGTATGTGTACACACTGGTAGATAGGTGTTTTGCATTGTATGTGTACCCAGTGGTAGATAGGTGTTTTGTATTGTATGTGTACACACTGGTAGATAGGTGTTTTGTATTGTATGCATACACACTGGTAGATAGGTGTTTTGTACTGTATGTGTACACACTGGTAGATAGGTGTTTTGTATTGTATGTGTACACACTGGTAGATAGGTGTTTTGTATTGTATGTGTACACACTGGTAGATAGGTGTTTTGTACTGTATGTGTACACACTGGTAGATAGGTGTTTTGTATTGTATGTGTACCCAGTGGTAGATAGGTGTTTTGTATTGTATGTGTACCCAGTGGTAGATAGGTGTTTTGTATTGTATGTGTACCCACTGGTAGATATGTGTTTTGTATTGTATGCGTACACACTGGTAGATTGGTGTTTTGTATTGTATGTGTACACACTGGTAGATAGGTGTTTTGTATTGTATGCGTACCCACTGGTAGATAGGTGTTTTGTACTGTATGTGTACCCACTGGTAGATAGGTGTTTTGTACTGTATGTGTACACACTGGTAGATAGGTGTTTTGTATTGTATGTGTACCCAGTGGTAGATAGGTGTTTTGTATTGTATGTGTACCCAGTGGTAGATAGGTGTTTTGTATTGTATGTGTACACACTGGTAGATAGGTGTTTTGTATTGTATGTGTACACACTGGTAGATAGGTGTTTTGTATTGTATGTGTACCCAGTGGTAGATAGGTGTTTTGTACTGTATGTGTACACACTGGTATATAGGTGTTTTGTATTGTATGTGTACACACTGGTAGATAGGTGTTTTGTATTGTATGCGTACCCACTGGTAGATAGGTGTTTTGTACTGTATGTATACCCACTGGTAGATAGGTGTTTTGTACTGTATGTGTACACACTGGTAGATAGGTGTTTTGTATTGTATGTGTACACACTGGTAGATAGGTGTTTTGTATTGTATGTGTACCCAGTGGTAGATAGGTGTTTTGTACTGTATGTGTACACACTGGTAGATAGGTGTTTTGTATTGTATGTGTACCCAGTGGTAGATAGGTGTTTTGTATTTTATGTGTACACACTGGTAGATAGGTGTTTTGTATTGTATGTGTACACACTGGTAGATAGGTGTTTTGTATTGTATGTGTACCCAGTGGTAGATAGGTGTTTTGTACTGTATGTGTACACACTGGTATAGGTGTTTTGTATTGTATGTGTACACACTGGTAGATAGGTGTTTTGTATTGTATGTGTACCCAGTGGTAGATAGGTGTTTTGTACTGTATGTGTACACACTGGTAGATAGGTGTTTTGTACTGTATGTGTACCCACTGGTAGATAGGTGTTTTGTACTGTATGTGTACACACTGGTAGATAGGTGTTTTGTATTGTATGCGTACCCACTGGTAGATAGGTGTTTTGAATTTTATGTGTACACACTGGTAGATAGGTGTTTTGTATTGTATGTGTACACACTGGTAGATAGGTGTTTTGTATTGTATGTGTACCCAGTGGTAGATAGGTGTTTTGTACTGTATGTGTACACACTGGTATAGGTGTTTTGTATTGTATGTGTACACACTGGTAGATAGGTGTTTTGTATTGTATGTGTACCCAGTGGTAGATAGGTGTTTTGTACTGTATGTGTACACACTGGTAGATAGGTGTTTTGTACTGTATGTGTACCCACTGGTAGAGAGGTGTTTTGTACTGTATGTGTACACACTGGTAGATAGGTGTTTTGTATTGTATGCGTACCCACTGGTAGATAGGTGTTTTGTATTGTATGTGTACACACTGGTAGATAGGTGTTTTGTATTGTATGTGTACACACTGGTAGATAGGTGTTTTGTATTCTATGTGTACCCACTGGTAGATAGGTGTTTTGTATTGTATGTGTACCCAGTGGTAGATAGGTGTTTTGTACTGTATGTGTACACACTGGTAGATAGGTGTTTTGTACTGTATGTGTACCCACTGGTAGAGAGGTGTTTTGTATTGTATGCATACCCAGTGGTAGATAGGTGTTTTGTATTGTATGTATACCCACTGGTAGATAGGTGTTTTGTATTGTATGCGTACACACTGGTAGATTGGTATTTTGTATTGTATGTGTACACACTGGTAGATAGGTGTTTTGTATTGTATGCATACCCACTGGTATATAGGTGTTTTGTATTGTATGTGTACACACTGGTAGATAGGTGTTTTGTATTGTATGCGTACCCACTGGTAGATTGGTGTTTTGTATTGTATGTGTACACACTGGTAGATAGGTGTTTTGTATTGTATGTGTACACACTGGTAGATAGGTGTTTTGTATTGTATGCGTACCCACTGGTATATAGGTGTTTTGTATTGTATGCGTACACACTGGTAGATTGGTGTTTTGTATTGTATGTGTACACACTGGTAGATAGGTGTTTTGTATTGTATGTGTACACACTGGTAGATAGGTGTTTTGTATTGTATGCGTACACACTGGTAGATAGGTGTTTTGTACTGTATGTGTACACACTGGTAGATAGGTGTTTTGTATTGTATGTGTACACAGTGGTAGATAGGTGTTTTGTATTGTATGTGTACACACTGGTAGATAGGTGTTTTGTACTGTATGTGTACACACTGGTAGATAGGTGTTTTGTATTGTATGTGTACCCAGTGGTAGATAGGTGTTTTGTATTGTATGTGTACCCAGTGGTAGATAGGTGTTTTGTACTGTATGTGTACACACTGGTATAGGTGTTTTGTATTGTATGTGTACACACTGGTAGATAGGTGTTTTGTATTGTATGTGTACCCAGTGGTAGATAGGTGTTTTGTACTGTATGTGTACACACTGGTAGATAGGTGTTTTGTACTGTATGTGTACCCACTGGTAGATAGGTGTTTTGTACTGTATGTGTACACACTGGTAGATAGGTGTTTTGTATTGTATGCGTACCCACTGGTAGATAGGTGTTTTGTATTGTATGTTTACACACTGGTAGATAGGTGTTTTGTATTGTATGTGTACACACTGGTAGATAGGTGTTTTGTATTCTATGTGTACCCACTGGTAGATAGGTGTTTTGTATTGTATGTGTACCCAGTGGTAGATAGGTGTTTTGTATTGTATGTGTACACACTGGTAGATAGGTGTTTTGTATTGTATGTGTACACACTGGTAGATAGGTGTTTTGTATTGTATGCGTACCCAGTGGTAGATAGGTGTTTTGTATTGTATGTGTACCCAGTGGTAGATAGGTGTTTTGTATTGTATGTGTACACACTGGTAGATAGGTGTTTTGCATTGTATGTGTACCCAGTGGTAGATAGGTGTTTTGTATTGTATGTGTACACACTGGTAGATAGGTGTTTTGTATTGTATGCATACACACTGGTAGATAGGTGTTTTGTACTGTATGTGTACACACTGGTAGATAGGTGTTTTGTATTGTATGTGTACACACTGGTAGATAGGTGTTTTGTATTGTATGTGTACATACTGGTAGATAGGTGTTTTGTACTGTATGTGTACACACTGGTAGATAGGTGTTTTGTATTGTATGTGTACCCAGTGGTAGATAGGTGTTTTGTATTGTATGTGTACCCAGTGGTAGATAGGTGTTTTGTATTGTATGTGTACACACTGGTAGATAGGTGTTTTGTATTGTATGCGTACCCACTGGTAGATAGGTGTTTTGTATTGTATGCGTACCCACTGGTAGATAGGTGTTTTGTACTGTATGTATACCCACTGGTAGATAGGTGTTTTGTACTGTATGTGTACACACTGGTAGATAGGTGTTTTGTATTGTATGTGTACACACTGGTAGATAGGTGTTTTGTATTGTATGTGTACCCAGTGGTAGATAGGTGTTTTGTACTGTATGTGTACACACTGGTAGATAGGTGTTTTGTATTGTATGTGTACCCAGTGGTAGATAGGTGTTTTGTATTTTATGTGTACACACTGGTAGATAGGTGTTTTGTATTGTATGTGTACACACTGGTAGATAGGTGTTTTGTATTGTATGTGTACCCAGTGGTAGATAGGTGTTTTGTACTGTATGTGTACACACTGGTATAGGTGTTTTGTATTGTATGTGTACACACTGGTAGATAGGTGTTTTGTATTGTATGTGTACCCAGTGGTAGATAGGTGTTTTGTACTGTATGTGTACACACTGGTAGATAGGTGTTTTGTACTGTATGTGTACCCACTGGTAGATAGGTGTTTTGTACTGTATGTGTACACACTGGTAGATAGGTGTTTTGTATTGTATGCGTACCCACTGGTAGATAGGTGTTTTGAATTTTATGTGTACACACTGGTAGATAGGTGTTTTGTATTGTATGTGTACACACTGGTAGATAGGTGTTTTGTATTGTATGTGTACCCAGTGGTAGATAGGTGTTTTGTACTGTATGTGTACACACTGGTATAGGTGTTTTGTATTGTATGTGTACACACTGGTAGATAGGTGTTTTGTATTGTATGTGTACCCAGTGGTAGATAGGTGTTTTGTACTGTATGTGTACACACTGGTAGATAGGTGTTTTGTACTGTATGTGTACCCACTGGTAGAGAGGTGTTTTGTACTGTATGTGTACACACTGGTAGATAGGTGTTTTGTATTGTATGCGTACCCACTGGTAGATAGGTGTTTTGTATTGTATGTGTACACACTGGTAGATAGGTGTTTTGTATTGTATGTGTACACACTGGTAGATAGGTGTTTTGTATTCTATGTGTACCCACTGGTAGATAGGTGTTTTGTATTGTATGTGTACCCAGTGGTAGATAGGTGTTTTGTATTGTATGTGTACACACTGGTAGATAGGTGTTTTGTATTGTATGTGTACACACTGGTAGATAGGTGTTTTGCATTGTATGTGTACCCAGTGGTAGATAGGTGTTTTGTATTGTATGTGTACACACTGGTAGATAGGTGTTTTGTATTGTATGCATACACACTGGTAGATAGGTGTTTTGTACTGTATGTGTACACACTGGTAGATAGGTGTTTTGTATTGTATGTGTACACACTGGTAGATAGGTGTTTTGTATTGTATGTGTACACACTGGTAGATAGGTGTTTTGTACTGTATGTGTACACACTGGTAGATAGGTGTTTTGTATTGTATGTGTACCCAGTGGTAGATAGGTGTTTTGTATTGTATGTGTACCCAGTGGTAGATAGGTGTTTTGTATTGTATGTGTACCCACTGGTAGATATGTGTTTTGTATTGTATGCGTACACACTGGTAGATTGGTGTTTTGTATTGTATGTGTACACACTGGTAGATAGGTGTTTTGTATTGTATGCGTACCCACTGGTAGATAGGTGTTTTGTACTGTATGTGTACCCACTGGTAGATAGGTGTTTTGTACTGTATGTGTACACACTGGTAGATAGGTGTTTTGTATTGTATGTGTACCCAGTGGTAGATAGGTGTTTTGTATTGTATGTGTACCCAGTGGTAGATAGGTGTTTTGTATTGTATGTGTACACACTGGTAGATAGGTGTTTTGTATTGTATGTGTACACACTGGTAGATAGGTGTTTTGTATTGTATGTGTACCCAGTGGTAGATAGGTGTTTTGTACTGTATGTGTACACACTGGTATATAGGTGTTTTGTATTGTATGTGTACACACTGGTAGATAGGTGTTTTGTATTGTATGTGTACCCAGTGGTAGATAGGTGTTTTGTACTGTATGTGTACACACTGGTAGATAGGTGTTTTGTACTGTATGTGTACCCACTGGTAGATAGGTGTTTTGTACTGTATGTGTACACACTGGTAGATAGGTGTTTTGTATTGTATGCGTACCCACTGGTAGATAGGTGTTTTGTATTGTATGTGTACACACTGGTAGATAGGTGTTTTGTATTGTATGTGTACACACTGGTAGATATGTGTTTTGTATTCTATGTGTACCCACTGGTAGATAGGTGTTTTGTATTGTATGTGTACCCAGTGGTAGATAGGTGTTTTGTATTGTATGTGTACACACTGGTAGATATGTGTTTTGTATTGTATGTATACCCAGTGGTAGATAGGTGTTTTGTATTGTATGCGTACCCAGTGGTAGATAGGTGTTTTGTATTGTATGTGTACCCAGTGGTAGATAGGTGTTTTGTACTGTATGTGTACACACTGGTAGATAGGTGTTTTGTATTGTATGTGTACACACTGGTAGATAGGTGTTTTGTATTGTATGTGTACCCAGTGGTAGATAGGTGTTTTGTACTGTATGTGTACACACTGGTATAGGTGTTTTGTATTGTATGTGTACACACTGGTAGATAGGTGTTTTGTATTGTATGTGTACCCAGTGGTAGATAGGTGTTTTGTACTGTATGTGTACACACTGGTAGATAGGTGTTTTGTACTGTATGTGTACCCACTGGTAGATAGGTGTTTTGTACTGTATGTGTACACACTGGTAGATAGGTGTTTTGTATTGTATGCGTACCCACTGGTAGATAGGTGTTTTGAATTTTATGTGTACACACTGGTAGATAGGTGTTTTGTATTGTATGTGTACACACTGGTAGATAGGTGTTTTGTATTGTATGTGTACCCAGTGGTAGATAGGTGTTTTGTACTGTATGTGTACACACTGGTATAGGTGTTTTGTATTGTATGTGTACACACTGGTAGATAGGTGTTTTGTATTGTATGTGTACCCAGTGGTAGATAGGTGTTTTGTACTGTATGTGTACACACTGGTAGATAGGTGTTTTGTACTGTATGTGTACCCACTGGTAGAGAGGTGTTTTGTACTGTATGTGTACACACTGGTAGATAGGTGTTTTGTATTGTATGCGTACCCACTGGTAGATAGGTGTTTTGTATTGTATGTGTACACACTGGTAGATAGGTGTTTTGTATTGTATGTGTACACACTGGTAGATAGGTGTTTTGTATTCTATGTGTACCCACTGGTAGATAGGTGTTTTGTATTGTATGTGTACCCAGTGGTAGATAGGTGTTTTGTACTGTATGTGTACACACTGGTAGATAGGTGTTTTGTACTGTATGTGTACCCACTGGTAGAGAGGTGTTTTGTATTGTATGCATACCCAGTGGTAGATAGGTGTTTTGTATTGTATGTATACCCACTGGTAGATAGGTGTTTTGTATTGTATGCGTACACACTGGTAGATTGGTATTTTGTATTGTATGTGTACACACTGGTAGATAGGTGTTTTGTATTGTATGCATACCCACTGGTATATAGGTGTTTTGTATTGTATGTGTACACACTGGTAGATAGGTGTTTTGTATTGTATGCGTACCCACTGGTAGATTGGTGTTTTGTATTGTATGTGTACACACTGGTAGATAGGTGTTTTGTATTGTATGTGTACACACTGGTAGATAGGTGTTTTGTATTGTATGCGTACCCACTGGTATATAGGTGTTTTGTATTGTATGCGTACACACTGGTAGATTGGTGTTTTGTATTGTATGTGTACACACTGGTAGATAGGTGTTTTGTATTGTATGTGTACACACTGGTAGATAGGTGTTTTGTATTGTATGCGTACACACTGGTAGATAGGTGTTTTGTACTGTATGTGTACACACTGGTAGATAGGTGTTTTGTATTGTATGTGTACACAGTGGTAGATAGGTGTTTTGTATTGTATGTGTACACACTGGTAGATAGGTGTTTTGTACTGTATGTGTACACACTGGTAGATAGGTGTTTTGTATTGTATGTGTACCCAGTGGTAGATAGGTGTTTTGTATTGTATGTGTACCCAGTGGTAGATAGGTGTTTTGTACTGTATGTGTACACACTGGTATAGGTGTTTTGTATTGTATGTGTACACACTGGTAGATAGGTGTTTTGTATTGTATGTGTACCCAGTGGTAGATAGGTGTTTTGTACTGTATGTGTACACACTGGTAGATAGGTGTTTTGTACTGTATGTGTACCCACTGGTAGATAGGTGTTTTGTACTGTATGTGTACACACTGGTAGATAGGTGTTTTGTATTGTATGCGTACCCACTGGTAGATAGGTGTTTTGTATTGTATGTTTACACACTGGTAGATAGGTGTTTTGTATTGTATGTGTACACACTGGTAGATAGGTGTTTTGTATTCTATGTGTACCCACTGGTAGATAGGTGTTTTGTATTGTATGTGTACCCAGTGGTAGATAGGTGTTTTGTATTGTATGTGTACACACTGGTAGATAGGTGTTTTGTATTGTATGTGTACACACTGGTAGATAGGTGTTTTGTATTGTATGCGTACCCAGTGGTAGATAGGTGTTTTGTATTGTATGTGTACCCAGTGGTAGATAGGTGTTTTGTATTGTATGTGTACACACTGGTAGATAGGTGTTTTGCATTGTATGTGTACCCAGTGGTAGATAGGTGTTTTGTATTGTATGTGTACACACTGGTAGATAGGTGTTTTGTATTGTATGCATACACACTGGTAGATAGGTGTTTTGTACTGTATGTGTACACACTGGTAGATAGGTGTTTTGTATTGTATGTGTACACACTGGTAGATAGGTGTTTTGTATTGTATGTGTACATACTGGTAGATAGGTGTTTTGTACTGTATGTGTACACACTGGTAGATAGGTGTTTTGTATTGTATGTGTACCCAGTGGTAGATAGGTGTTTTGTATTGTATGTGTACCCAGTGGTAGATAGGTGTTTTGTATTGTATGTGTACACACTGGTAGATAGGTGTTTTGTATTGTATGCGTACCCACTGGTAGATAGGTGTTTTGTATTGTATGCGTACCCACTGGTAGATAGGTGTTTTGTACTGTATGTATACCCACTGGTAGATAGGTGTTTTGTACTGTATGTGTACACACTGGTAGATAGGTGTTTTGTATTGTATGTGTACACACTGGTAGATAGGTGTTTTGTATTGTATGTGTACCCAGTGGTAGATAGGTGTTTTGTACTGTATGTGTACACACTGGTAGATAGGTGTTTTGTATTGTATGTGTACCCAGTGGTAGATAGGTGTTTTGTATTTTATGTGTACACACTGGTAGATAGGTGTTTTGTATTGTATGTGTACACACTGGTAGATAGGTGTTTTGTATTGTATGTGTACCCAGTGGTAGATAGGTGTTTTGTACTGTATGTGTACACACTGGTATAGGTGTTTTGTATTGTATGTGTACACACTGGTAGATAGGTGTTTTGTATTGTATGTGTACCCAGTGGTAGATAGGTGTTTTGTACTGTATGTGTACACACTGGTAGATAGGTGTTTTGTACTGTATGTGTACCCACTGGTAGATAGGTGTTTTGTACTGTATGTGTACACACTGGTAGATAGGTGTTTTGTATTGTATGCGTACCCACTGGTAGATAGGTGTTTTGAATTTTATGTGTACACACTGGTAGATAGGTGTTTTGTATTCTATGTGTACCCACTGGTAGATAGGTGTTTTGTATTGTATGTGTACCCAGTGGTAGATAGGTGTTTTGTACTGTATGTGTACACACTGGTAGATAGGTGTTTTGTACTGTATGTGTACCCACTGGTAGAGAGGTGTTTTGTATTGTATGCATACCCAGTGGTAGATAGGTGTTTTGTATTGTATGTATACCCACTGGTAGATAGGTGTTTTGTATTGTATGCGTACACACTGGTAGATTGGTATTTTGTATTGTATGTGTACACACTGGTAGATAGGTGTTTTGTATTGTATGCATACCCACTGGTATATAGGTGTTTTGTATTGTATGTGTACACACTGGTAGATAGGTGTTTTGTATTGTATGCGTACCCACTGGTAGATTGGTGTTTTGTATTGTATGTGTACACACTGGTAGATAGGTGTTTTGTATTGTATGTGTACACACTGGTAGATAGGTGTTTTGTATTGTATGCGTACCCACTGGTATATAGGTGTTTTGTATTGTATGCGTACACACTGGTAGATTGGTGTTTTGTATTGTATGTGTACACACTGGTAGATAGGTGTTTTGTATTGTATGTGTACACACTGGTAGATAGGTGTTTTGTATTGTATGCGTACACACTGGTAGATAGGTGTTTTGTACTGTATGTGTACACACTGGTAGATAGGTGTTTTGTATTGTATGTGTACACAGTGGTAGATAGGTGTTTTGTATTGTATGTGTACACACTGGTAGATAGGTGTTTTGTACTGTATGTGTACACACTGGTAGATAGGTGTTTTGTATTGTATGTGTACCCAGTGGTAGATAGGTGTTTTGTATTGTATGTGTACCCAGTGGTAGATAGGTGTTTTGTACTGTATGTGTACACACTGGTATAGGTGTTTTGTATTGTATGTGTACACACTGGTAGATAGGTGTTTTGTATTGTATGTGTACCCAGTGGTAGATAGGTGTTTTGTACTGTATGTGTACACACTGGTAGATAGGTGTTTTGTACTGTATGTGTACCCACTGGTAGATAGGTGTTTTGTACTGTATGTGTACACACTGGTAGATAGGTGTTTTGTATTGTATGCGTACCCACTGGTAGATAGGTGTTTTGTATTGTATGTTTACACACTGGTAGATAGGTGTTTTGTATTGTATGTGTACACACTGGTAGATAGGTGTTTTGTATTCTATGTGTACCCACTGGTAGATAGGTGTTTTGTATTGTATGTGTACCCAGTGGTAGATAGGTGTTTTGTATTGTATGTGTACACACTGGTAGATAGGTGTTTTGTATTGTATGTGTACACACTGGTAGATAGGTGTTTTGTATTGTATGCGTACCCAGTGGTAGATAGGTGTTTTGTATTGTATGTGTACCCAGTGGTAGATAGGTGTTTTGTATTGTATGTGTACACACTGGTAGATAGGTGTTTTGCATTGTATGTGTACCCAGTGGTAGATAGGTGTTTTGTATTGTATGTGTACACACTGGTAGATAGGTGTTTTGTATTGTATGCATACACACTGGTAGATAGGTGTTTTGTACTGTATGTGTACACACTGGTAGATAGGTGTTTTGTATTGTATGTGTACACACTGGTAGATAGGTGTTTTGTATTGTATGTGTACATACTGGTAGATAGGTGTTTTGTACTGTATGTGTACACACTGGTAGATAGGTGTTTTGTATTGTATGTGTACCCAGTGGTAGATAGGTGTTTTGTATTGTATGTGTACCCAGTGGTAGATAGGTGTTTTGTATTGTATGTGTACACACTGGTAGATAGGTGTTTTGTATTGTATGCGTACCCACTGGTAGATAGGTGTTTTGTATTGTATGCGTACCCACTGGTAGATAGGTGTTTTGTACTGTATGTATACCCACTGGTAGATAGGTGTTTTGTACTGTATGTGTACACACTGGTAGATAGGTGTTTTGTATTGTATGTGTACACACTGGTAGATAGGTGTTTTGTATTGTATGTGTACCCAGTGGTAGATAGGTGTTTTGTACTGTATGTGTACACACTGGTAGATAGGTGTTTTGTATTGTATGTGTACCCAGTGGTAGATAGGTGTTTTGTATTTTATGTGTACACACTGGTAGATAGGTGTTTTGTATTGTATGTGTACACACTGGTAGATAGGTGTTTTGTATTGTATGTGTACCCAGTGGTAGATAGGTGTTTTGTACTGTATGTGTACACACTGGTATAGGTGTTTTGTATTGTATGTGTACACACTGGTAGATAGGTGTTTTGTATTGTATGTGTACCCAGTGGTAGATAGGTGTTTTGTACTGTATGTGTACACACTGGTAGATAGGTGTTTTGTACTGTATGTGTACCCACTGGTAGATAGGTGTTTTGTACTGTATGTGTACACACTGGTAGATAGGTGTTTTGTATTGTATGCGTACCCACTGGTAGATAGGTGTTTTGAATTTTATGTGTACACACTGGTAGATAGGTGTTTTGTATTGTATGTGTACACACTGGTAGATAGGTGTTTTGTATTGTATGTGTACCCAGTGGTAGATAGGTGTTTTGTACTGTATGTGTACACACTGGTATAGGTGTTTTGTATTGTATGTGTACACACTGGTAGATAGGTGTTTTGTATTGTATGTGTACCCAGTGGTAGATAGGTGTTTTGTACTGTATGTGTACACACTGGTAGATAGGTGTTTTGTACTGTATGTGTACCCACTGGTAGAGAGGTGTTTTGTACTGTATGTGTACACACTGGTAGATAGGTGTTTTGTATTGTATGCGTACCCACTGGTAGATAGGTGTTTTGTATTGTATGTGTACACACTGGTAGATAGGTGTTTTGTATTGTATGTGTACACACTGGTAGATAGGTGTTTTGTATTCTATGTGTACCCACTGGTAGATAGGTGTTTTGTATTGTATGTGTACCCAGTGGTAGATAGGTGTTTTGTATTGTATGTGTACACACTGGTAGATAGGTGTTTTGTATTGTATGTGTACACACTGGTAGATAGGTGTTTTGCATTGTATGTGTACCCAGTGGTAGATAGGTGTTTTGTATTGTATGTGTACACACTGGTAGATAGGTGTTTTGTATTGTATGCATACACACTGGTAGATAGGTGTTTTGTACTGTATGTGTACACACTGGTAGATAGGTGTTTTGTATTGTATGTGTACACACTGGTAGATAGGTGTTTTGTATTGTATGTGTACACACTGGTAGATAGGTGTTTTGTACTGTATGTGTACACACTGGTAGATAGGTGTTTTGTATTGTATGTGTACCCAGTGGTAGATAGGTGTTTTGTATTGTATGTGTACCCAGTGGTAGATAGGTGTTTTGTATTGTATGTGTACCCACTGGTAGATATGTGTTTTGTATTGTATGCGTACACACTGGTAGATTGGTGTTTTGTATTGTATGTGTACACACTGGTAGATAGGTGTTTTGTATTGTATGCGTACCCACTGGTAGATAGGTGTTTTGTACTGTATGTGTACCCACTGGTAGATAGGTGTTTTGTACTGTATGTGTACACACTGGTAGATAGGTGTTTTGTATTGTATGTGTACCCAGTGGTAGATAGGTGTTTTGTATTGTATGTGTACCCAGTGGTAGATAGGTGTTTTGTATTGTATGTGTACACACTGGTAGATAGGTGTTTTGTATTGTATGTGTACACACTGGTAGATAGGTGTTTTGTATTGTATGTGTACCCAGTGGTAGATAGGTGTTTTGTACTGTATGTGTACACACTGGTATATAGGTGTTTTGTATTGTATGTGTACACACTGGTAGATAGGTGTTTTGTATTGTATGTGTACCCAGTGGTAGATAGGTGTTTTGTACTGTATGTGTACACACTGGTAGATAGGTGTTTTGTACTGTATGTGTACCCACTGGTAGATAGGTGTTTTGTACTGTATGTGTACACACTGGTAGATAGGTGTTTTGTATTGTATGCGTACCCACTGGTAGATAGGTGTTTTGTATTGTATGTGTACACACTGGTAGATAGGTGTTTTGTATTGTATGTGTACACACTGGTAGATATGTGTTTTGTATTCTATGTGTACCCACTGGTAGATAGGTGTTTTGTATTGTATGTGTACCCAGTGGTAGATAGGTGTTTTGTATTGTATGTGTACACACTGGTAGATATGTGTTTTGTATTGTATGTATACCCAGTGGTAGATAGGTGTTTTGTATTGTATGCGTACCCAGTGGTAGATAGGTGTTTTGTATTGTATGTGTACCCAGTGGTAGATAGGTGTTTTGTACTGTATGTGTACACACTGGTAGATAGGTGTTTTGTATTGTATGTGTACACACTGGTAGATAGGTGTTTTGTATTGTATGTGTACCCAGTGGTAGATAGGTGTTTTGTACTGTATGTGTACACACTGGTATAGGTGTTTTGTATTGTATGTGTACACACTGGTAGATAGGTGTTTTGTATTGTATGTGTACCCAGTGGTAGATAGGTGTTTTGTACTGTATGTGTACACACTGGTAGATAGGTGTTTTGTACTGTATGTGTACCCACTGGTAGATAGGTGTTTTGTACTGTATGTGTACACACTGGTAGATAGGTGTTTTGTATTGTATGCGTACCCACTGGTAGATAGGTGTTTTGAATTTTATGTGTACACACTGGTAGATAGGTGTTTTGTATTGTATGTGTACACACTGGTAGATAGGTGTTTTGTATTGTATGTGTACCCAGTGGTAGATAGGTGTTTTGTACTGTATGTGTACACACTGGTATAGGTGTTTTGTATTGTATGTGTACACACTGGTAGATAGGTGTTTTGTATTGTATGTGTACCCAGTGGTAGATAGGTGTTTTGTACTGTATGTGTACACACTGGTAGATAGGTGTTTTGTACTGTATGTGTACCCACTGGTAGAGAGGTGTTTTGTACTGTATGTGTACACACTGGTAGATAGGTGTTTTGTATTGTATGCGTACCCACTGGTAGATAGGTGTTTTGTATTGTATGTGTACACACTGGTAGATAGGTGTTTTGTATTGTATGTGTACACACTGGTAGATAGGTGTTTTGTATTCTATGTGTACCCACTGGTAGATAGGTGTTTTGTATTGTATGTGTACCCAGTGGTAGATAGGTGTTTTGTACTGTATGTGTACACACTGGTAGATAGGTGTTTTGTACTGTATGTGTACCCACTGGTAGAGAGGTGTTTTGTATTGTATGCATACCCAGTGGTAGATAGGTGTTTTGTATTGTATGTATACCCACTGGTAGATAGGTGTTTTGTATTGTATGCGTACACACTGGTAGATTGGTATTTTGTATTGTATGTGTACACACTGGTAGATAGGTGTTTTGTATTGTATGCATACCCACTGGTATATAGGTGTTTTGTATTGTATGTGTACACACTGGTAGATAGGTGTTTTGTATTGTATGCGTACCCACTGGTAGATTGGTGTTTTGTATTGTATGTGTACACACTGGTAGATAGGTGTTTTGTATTGTATGTGTACACACTGGTAGATAGGTGTTTTGTATTGTATGCGTACCCACTGGTATATAGGTGTTTTGTATTGTATGCGTACACACTGGTAGATTGGTGTTTTGTATTGTATGTGTACACACTGGTAGATAGGTGTTTTGTATTGTATGTGTACACACTGGTAGATAGGTGTTTTGTATTGTATGCGTACACACTGGTAGATAGGTGTTTTGTACTGTATGTGTACACACTGGTAGATAGGTGTTTTGTATTGTATGTGTACACAGTGGTAGATAGGTGTTTTGTATTGTATGTGTACACACTGGTAGATAGGTGTTTTGTACTGTATGTGTACACACTGGTAGATAGGTGTTTTGTATTGTATGTGTACCCAGTGGTAGATAGGTGTTTTGTATTGTATGTGTACCCAGTGGTAGATAGGTGTTTTGTACTGTATGTGTACACACTGGTATAGGTGTTTTGTATTGTATGTGTACACACTGGTAGATAGGTGTTTTGTATTGTATGTGTACCCAGTGGTAGATAGGTGTTTTGTACTGTATGTGTACACACTGGTAGATAGGTGTTTTGTACTGTATGTGTACCCACTGGTAGATAGGTGTTTTGTACTGTATGTGTACACACTGGTAGATAGGTGTTTTGTATTGTATGCGTACCCACTGGTAGATAGGTGTTTTGTATTGTATGTTTACACACTGGTAGATAGGTGTTTTGTATTGTATGTGTACACACTGGTAGATAGGTGTTTTGTATTCTATGTGTACCCACTGGTAGATAGGTGTTTTGTATTGTATGTGTACCCAGTGGTAGATAGGTGTTTTGTATTGTATGTGTACACACTGGTAGATAGGTGTTTTGTATTGTATGTGTACACACTGGTAGATAGGTGTTTTGTATTGTATGCGTACCCAGTGGTAGATAGGTGTTTTGTATTGTATGTGTACCCAGTGGTAGATAGGTGTTTTGTATTGTATGTGTACACACTGGTAGATAGGTGTTTTGCATTGTATGTGTACCCAGTGGTAGATAGGTGTTTTGTATTGTATGTGTACACACTGGTAGATAGGTGTTTTGTATTGTATGCATACACACTGGTAGATAGGTGTTTTGTACTGTATGTGTACACACTGGTAGATAGGTGTTTTGTATTGTATGTGTACACACTGGTAGATAGGTGTTTTGTATTGTATGTGTACATACTGGTAGATAGGTGTTTTGTACTGTATGTGTACACACTGGTAGATAGGTGTTTTGTATTGTATGTGTACCCAGTGGTAGATAGGTGTTTTGTATTGTATGTGTACCCAGTGGTAGATAGGTGTTTTGTATTGTATGTGTACACACTGGTAGATAGGTGTTTTGTATTGTATGCGTACCCACTGGTAGATAGGTGTTTTGTATTGTATGCGTACCCACTGGTAGATAGGTGTTTTGTACTGTATGTATACCCACTGGTAGATAGGTGTTTTGTACTGTATGTGTACACACTGGTAGATAGGTGTTTTGTATTGTATGTGTACACACTGGTAGATAGGTGTTTTGTATTGTATGTGTACCCAGTGGTAGATAGGTGTTTTGTACTGTATGTGTACACACTGGTAGATAGGTGTTTTGTATTGTATGTGTACCCAGTGGTAGATAGGTGTTTTGTATTTTATGTGTACACACTGGTAGATAGGTGTTTTGTATTGTATGTGTACACACTGGTAGATAGGTGTTTTGTATTGTATGTGTACCCAGTGGTAGATAGGTGTTTTGTACTGTATGTGTACACACTGGTATAGGTGTTTTGTATTGTATGTGTACACACTGGTAGATAGGTGTTTTGTATTGTATGTGTACCCAGTGGTAGATAGGTGTTTTGTACTGTATGTGTACACACTGGTAGATAGGTGTTTTGTACTGTATGTGTACCCACTGGTAGATAGGTGTTTTGTACTGTATGTGTACACACTGGTAGATAGGTGTTTTGTATTGTATGCGTACCCACTGGTAGATAGGTGTTTTGAATTTTATGTGTACACACTGGTAGATAGGTGTTTTGTATTGTATGTGTACACACTGGTAGATAGGTGTTTTGTATTGTATGTGTACCCAGTGGTAGATAGGTGTTTTGTACTGTATGTGTACACACTGGTATAGGTGTTTTGTATTGTATGTGTACACACTGGTAGATAGGTGTTTTGTATTGTATGTGTACCCAGTGGTAGATAGGTGTTTTGTACTGTATGTGTACACACTGGTAGATAGGTGTTTTGTACTGTATGTGTACCCACTGGTAGAGAGGTGTTTTGTACTGTATGTGTACACACTGGTAGATAGGTGTTTTGTATTGTATGCGTACCCACTGGTAGATAGGTGTTTTGTATTGTATGTGTACACACTGGTAGATAGGTGTTTTGTATTGTATGTGTACACACTGGTAGATAGGTGTTTTGTATTCTATGTGTACCCACTGGTAGATAGGTGTTTTGTATTGTATGTGTACCCAGTGGTAGATAGGTGTTTTGTATTGTATGTGTACACACTGGTAGATAGGTGTTTTGTATTGTATGTGTACACACTGGTAGATAGGTGTTTTGTATTGTATGTGTACACACTGGTAGATAGGTGTTTTGTATTCTATGTGTACCCACTGGTAGATAGGTGTTTTGTATTGTATGTGTACCCAGTGGTAGATAGGTGTTTTGTATTGTATGCGTACCCACTGGTATATAGGTGTTTTGTATTGTATGCGTACACACTGGTAGATTGGTGTTTTGTATTGTATGTGTACACACTGGTAGATAGGTGTTTTGTATTGTATGTGTACACACTGGTAGATAGGTGTTTTGTATTGTATGCGTACACACTGGTAGATAGGTGTTTTGTACTGTATGTGTACACACTGGTAGATAGGTGTTTTGTATTGTATGTGTACACAGTGGTAGATAGGTGTTTTGTATTGTATGTGTACACACTGGTAGATAGGTGTTTTGTACTGTATGTGTACACACTGGTAGATAGGTGTTTTGTATTGTATGTGTACCCAGTGGTAGATAGGTGTTTTGTATTGTATGTGTACCCAGTGGTAGATAGGTGTTTTGTACTGTATGTGTACACACTGGTATAGGTGTTTTGTATTGTATGTGTACACACTGGTAGATAGGTGTTTTGTATTGTATGTGTACCCAGTGGTAGATAGGTGTTTTGTACTGTATGTGTACACACTGGTAGATAGGTGTTTTGTACTGTATGTGTACCCACTGGTAGATAGGTGTTTTGTACTGTATGTGTACACACTGGTAGATAGGTGTTTTGTATTGTATGCGTACCCACTGGTAGATAGGTGTTTTGTATTGTATGTTTACACACTGGTAGATAGGTGTTTTGTATTGTATGTGTACACACTGGTAGATAGGTGTTTTGTATTCTATGTGTACCCACTGGTAGATAGGTGTTTTGTATTGTATGTGTACCCAGTGGTAGATAGGTGTTTTGTATTGTATGTGTACACACTGGTAGATAGGTGTTTTGTATTGTATGTGTACACACTGGTAGATAGGTGTTTTGTATTGTATGCGTACCCAGTGGTAGATAGGTGTTTTGTATTGTATGTGTACCCAGTGGTAGATAGGTGTTTTGTATTGTATGTGTACACACTGGTAGATAGGTGTTTTGCATTGTATGTGTACCCAGTGGTAGATAGGTGTTTTGTATTGTATGTGTACACACTGGTAGATAGGTGTTTTGTATTGTATGCATACACACTGGTAGATAGGTGTTTTGTACTGTATGTGTACACACTGGTAGATAGGTGTTTTGTATTGTATGTGTACACACTGGTAGATAGGTGTTTTGTATTGTATGTGTACATACTGGTAGATAGGTGTTTTGTACTGTATGTGTACACACTGGTAGATAGGTGTTTTGTATTGTATGTGTACCCAGTGGTAGATAGGTGTTTTGTATTGTATGTGTACCCAGTGGTAGATAGGTGTTTTGTATTGTATGTGTACACACTGGTAGATAGGTGTTTTGTATTGTATGCGTACCCACTGGTAGATAGGTGTTTTGTATTGTATGCGTACCCACTGGTAGATAGGTGTTTTGTACTGTATGTATACCCACTGGTAGATAGGTGTTTTGTACTGTATGTGTACACACTGGTAGATAGGTGTTTTGTATTGTATGTGTACACACTGGTAGATAGGTGTTTTGTATTGTATGTGTACCCAGTGGTAGATAGGTGTTTTGTACTGTATGTGTACACACTGGTAGATAGGTGTTTTGTATTGTATGTGTACCCAGTGGTAGATAGGTGTTTTGTATTTTATGTGTACACACTGGTAGATAGGTGTTTTGTATTGTATGTGTACACACTGGTAGATAGGTGTTTTGTATTGTATGTGTACCCAGTGGTAGATAGGTGTTTTGTACTGTATGTGTACACACTGGTATAGGTGTTTTGTATTGTATGTGTACACACTGGTAGATAGGTGTTTTGTATTGTATGTGTACCCAGTGGTAGATAGGTGTTTTGTACTGTATGTGTACACACTGGTAGATAGGTGTTTTGTACTGTATGTGTACCCACTGGTAGATAGGTGTTTTGTACTGTATGTGTACACACTGGTAGATAGGTGTTTTGTATTGTATGCGTACCCACTGGTAGATAGGTGTTTTGAATTTTATGTGTACACACTGGTAGATAGGTGTTTTGTATTGTATGTGTACACACTGGTAGATAGGTGTTTTGTATTGTATGTGTACCCAGTGGTAGATAGGTGTTTTGTACTGTATGTGTACACACTGGTATAGGTGTTTTGTATTGTATGTGTACACACTGGTAGATAGGTGTTTTGTATTGTATGTGTACCCAGTGGTAGATAGGTGTTTTGTACTGTATGTGTACACACTGGTAGATAGGTGTTTTGTACTGTATGTGTACCCACTGGTAGAGAGGTGTTTTGTACTGTATGTGTACACACTGGTAGATAGGTGTTTTGTATTGTATGCGTACCCACTGGTAGATAGGTGTTTTGTATTGTATGTGTACACACTGGTAGATAGGTGTTTTGTATTGTATGTGTACACACTGGTAGATAGGTGTTTTGTATTCTATGTGTACCCACTGGTAGATAGGTGTTTTGTATTGTATGTGTACCCAGTGGTAGATAGGTGTTTTGTATTGTATGTGTACACACTGGTAGATAGGTGTTTTGTATTGTATGTGTACACACTGGTAGATAGGTGTTTTGCATTGTATGTGTACCCAGTGGTAGATAGGTGTTTTGTATTGTATGTGTACACACTGGTAGATAGGTGTTTTGTATTGTATGCATACACACTGGTAGATAGGTGTTTTGTACTGTATGTGTACACACTGGTAGATAGGTGTTTTGTATTGTATGTGTACACACTGGTAGATAGGTGTTTTGTATTGTATGTGTACACACTGGTAGATAGGTGTTTTGTACTGTATGTGTACACACTGGTAGATAGGTGTTTTGTATTGTATGTGTACCCAGTGGTAGATAGGTGTTTTGTATTGTATGTGTACCCAGTGGTAGATAGGTGTTTTGTATTGTATGTGTACCCACTGGTAGATATGTGTTTTGTATTGTATGCGTACACACTGGTAGATTGGTGTTTTGTATTGTATGTGTACACACTGGTAGATAGGTGTTTTGTATTGTATGCGTACCCACTGGTAGATAGGTGTTTTGTACTGTATGTGTACCCACTGGTAGATAGGTGTTTTGTACTGTATGTGTACACACTGGTAGATAGGTGTTTTGTATTGTATGTGTACCCAGTGGTAGATAGGTGTTTTGTATTGTATGTGTACCCAGTGGTAGATAGGTGTTTTGTATTGTATGTGTACACACTGGTAGATAGGTGTTTTGTATTGTATGTGTACACACTGGTAGATAGGTGTTTTGTATTGTATGTGTACCCAGTGGTAGATAGGTGTTTTGTACTGTATGTGTACACACTGGTATATAGGTGTTTTGTATTGTATGTGTACACACTGGTAGATAGGTGTTTTGTATTGTATGTGTACCCAGTGGTAGATAGGTGTTTTGTACTGTATGTGTACACACTGGTAGATAGGTGTTTTGTACTGTATGTGTACCCACTGGTAGATAGGTGTTTTGTACTGTATGTGTACACACTGGTAGATAGGTGTTTTGTATTGTATGCGTACCCACTGGTAGATAGGTGTTTTGTATTGTATGTGTACACACTGGTAGATAGGTGTTTTGTATTGTATGTGTACACACTGGTAGATATGTGTTTTGTATTCTATGTGTACCCACTGGTAGATAGGTGTTTTGTATTGTATGTGTACCCAGTGGTAGATAGGTGTTTTGTATTGTATGTGTACACACTGGTAGATATGTGTTTTGTATTGTATGTATACCCAGTGGTAGATAGGTGTTTTGTATTGTATGCGTACCCAGTGGTAGATAGGTGTTTTGTATTGTATGTGTACCCAGTGGTAGATAGGTGTTTTGTACTGTATGTGTACACACTGGTAGATAGGTGTTTTGTATTGTATGTGTACACACTGGTAGATAGGTGTTTTGTATTGTATGTGTACCCAGTGGTAGATAGGTGTTTTGTACTGTATGTGTACACACTGGTATAGGTGTTTTGTATTGTATGTGTACACACTGGTAGATAGGTGTTTTGTATTGTATGTGTACCCAGTGGTAGATAGGTGTTTTGTACTGTATGTGTACACACTGGTAGATAGGTGTTTTGTACTGTATGTGTACCCACTGGTAGATAGGTGTTTTGTACTGTATGTGTACACACTGGTAGATAGGTGTTTTGTATTGTATGCGTACCCACTGGTAGATAGGTGTTTTGAATTTTATGTGTACACACTGGTAGATAGGTGTTTTGTATTGTATGTGTACACACTGGTAGATAGGTGTTTTGTATTGTATGTGTACCCAGTGGTAGATAGGTGTTTTGTACTGTATGTGTACACACTGGTATAGGTGTTTTGTATTGTATGTGTACACACTGGTAGATAGGTGTTTTGTATTGTATGTGTACCCAGTGGTAGATAGGTGTTTTGTACTGTATGTGTACACACTGGTAGATAGGTGTTTTGTACTGTATGTGTACCCACTGGTAGAGAGGTGTTTTGTACTGTATGTGTACACACTGGTAGATAGGTGTTTTGTATTGTATGCGTACCCACTGGTAGATAGGTGTTTTGTATTGTATGTGTACACACTGGTAGATAGGTGTTTTGTATTGTATGTGTACACACTGGTAGATAGGTGTTTTGTATTCTATGTGTACCCACTGGTAGATAGGTGTTTTGTATTGTATGTGTACCCAGTGGTAGATAGGTGTTTTGTACTGTATGTGTACACACTGGTAGATAGGTGTTTTGTACTGTATGTGTACCCACTGGTAGAGAGGTGTTTTGTATTGTATGCATACCCAGTGGTAGATAGGTGTTTTGTATTGTATGTATACCCACTGGTAGATAGGTGTTTTGTATTGTATGCGTACACACTGGTAGATTGGTATTTTGTATTGTATGTGTACACACTGGTAGATAGGTGTTTTGTATTGTATGCATACCCACTGGTATATAGGTGTTTTGTATTGTATGTGTACACACTGGTAGATAGGTGTTTTGTATTGTATGCGTACCCACTGGTAGATTGGTGTTTTGTATTGTATGTGTACACACTGGTAGATAGGTGTTTTGTATTGTATGTGTACACACTGGTAGATAGGTGTTTTGTATTGTATGCGTACCCACTGGTATATAGGTGTTTTGTATTGTATGCGTACACACTGGTAGATTGGTGTTTTGTATTGTATGTGTACACACTGGTAGATAGGTGTTTTGTATTGTATGTGTACACACTGGTAGATAGGTGTTTTGTATTGTATGCGTACACACTGGTAGATAGGTGTTTTGTACTGTATGTGTACACACTGGTAGATAGGTGTTTTGTATTGTATGTGTACACAGTGGTAGATAGGTGTTTTGTATTGTATGTGTACACACTGGTAGATAGGTGTTTTGTACTGTATGTGTACACACTGGTAGATAGGTGTTTTGTATTGTATGTGTACCCAGTGGTAGATAGGTGTTTTGTATTGTATGTGTACCCAGTGGTAGATAGGTGTTTTGTACTGTATGTGTACACACTGGTATAGGTGTTTTGTATTGTATGTGTACACACTGGTAGATAGGTGTTTTGTATTGTATGTGTACCCAGTGGTAGATAGGTGTTTTGTACTGTATGTGTACACACTGGTAGATAGGTGTTTTGTACTGTATGTGTACCCACTGGTAGATAGGTGTTTTGTACTGTATGTGTACACACTGGTAGATAGGTGTTTTGTATTGTATGCGTACCCACTGGTAGATAGGTGTTTTGTATTGTATGTTTACACACTGGTAGATAGGTGTTTTGTATTGTATGTGTACACACTGGTAGATAGGTGTTTTGTATTCTATGTGTACCCACTGGTAGATAGGTGTTTTGTATTGTATGTGTACCCAGTGGTAGATAGGTGTTTTGTATTGTATGTGTACACACTGGTAGATAGGTGTTTTGTATTGTATGTGTACACACTGGTAGATAGGTGTTTTGTATTGTATGCGTACCCAGTGGTAGATAGGTGTTTTGTATTGTATGTGTACCCAGTGGTAGATAGGTGTTTTGTATTGTATGTGTACACACTGGTAGATAGGTGTTTTGCATTGTATGTGTACCCAGTGGTAGATAGGTGTTTTGTATTGTATGTGTACACACTGGTAGATAGGTGTTTTGTATTGTATGCATACACACTGGTAGATAGGTGTTTTGTACTGTATGTGTACACACTGGTAGATAGGTGTTTTGTATTGTATGTGTACACACTGGTAGATAGGTGTTTTGTATTGTATGTGTACATACTGGTAGATAGGTGTTTTGTACTGTATGTGTACACACTGGTAGATAGGTGTTTTGTATTGTATGTGTACCCAGTGGTAGATAGGTGTTTTGTATTGTATGTGTACCCAGTGGTAGATAGGTGTTTTGTATTGTATGTGTACACACTGGTAGATAGGTGTTTTGTATTGTATGCGTACCCACTGGTAGATAGGTGTTTTGTATTGTATGCGTACCCACTGGTAGATAGGTGTTTTGTACTGTATGTATACCCACTGGTAGATAGGTGTTTTGTACTGTATGTGTACACACTGGTAGATAGGTGTTTTGTATTGTATGTGTACACACTGGTAGATAGGTGTTTTGTATTGTATGTGTACCCAGTGGTAGATAGGTGTTTTGTACTGTATGTGTACACACTGGTAGATAGGTGTTTTGTATTGTATGTGTACCCAGTGGTAGATAGGTGTTTTGTATTTTATGTGTACACACTGGTAGATAGGTGTTTTGTATTGTATGTGTACACACTGGTAGATAGGTGTTTTGTATTGTATGTGTACCCAGTGGTAGATAGGTGTTTTGTACTGTATGTGTACACACTGGTATAGGTGTTTTGTATTGTATGTGTACACACTGGTAGATAGGTGTTTTGTATTGTATGTGTACCCAGTGGTAGATAGGTGTTTTGTACTGTATGTGTACACACTGGTAGATAGGTGTTTTGTACTGTATGTGTACCCACTGGTAGATAGGTGTTTTGTACTGTATGTGTACACACTGGTAGATAGGTGTTTTGTATTGTATGCGTACCCACTGGTAGATAGGTGTTTTGAATTTTATGTGTACACACTGGTAGATAGGTGTTTTGTATTGTATGTGTACACACTGGTAGATAGGTGTTTTGTATTGTATGTGTACCCAGTGGTAGATAGGTGTTTTGTACTGTATGTGTACACACTGGTATAGGTGTTTTGTATTGTATGTGTACACACTGGTAGATAGGTGTTTTGTATTGTATGTGTACCCAGTGGTAGATAGGTGTTTTGTACTGTATGTGTACACACTGGTAGATAGGTGTTTTGTACTGTATGTGTACCCACTGGTAGAGAGGTGTTTTGTACTGTATGTGTACACACTGGTAGATAGGTGTTTTGTATTGTATGCGTACCCACTGGTAGATAGGTGTTTTGTATTGTATGTGTACACACTGGTAGATAGGTGTTTTGTATTGTATGTGTACACACTGGTAGATAGGTGTTTTGTATTCTATGTGTACCCACTGGTAGATAGGTGTTTTGTATTGTATGTGTACCCAGTGGTAGATAGGTGTTTTGTATTGTATGTGTACACACTGGTAGATAGGTGTTTTGTATTGTATGTGTACACACTGGTAGATAGGTGTTTTGCATTGTATGTGTACCCAGTGGTAGATAGGTGTTTTGTATTGTATGTGTACACACTGGTAGATAGGTGTTTTGTATTGTATGCATACACACTGGTAGATAGGTGTTTTGTACTGTATGTGTACACACTGGTAGATAGGTGTTTTGTATTGTATGTGTACACACTGGTAGATAGGTGTTTTGTATTGTATGTGTACACACTGGTAGATAGGTGTTTTGTACTGTATGTGTACACACTGGTAGATAGGTGTTTTGTATTGTATGTGTACCCAGTGGTAGATAGGTGTTTTGTATTGTATGTGTACCCAGTGGTAGATAGGTGTTTTGTATTGTATGTGTACCCACTGGTAGATATGTGTTTTGTATTGTATGCGTACACACTGGTAGATTGGTGTTTTGTATTGTATGTGTACACACTGGTAGATAGGTGTTTTGTATTGTATGCGTACCCACTGGTAGATAGGTGTTTTGTACTGTATGTGTACCCACTGGTAGATAGGTGTTTTGTACTGTATGTGTACACACTGGTAGATAGGTGTTTTGTATTGTATGTGTACCCAGTGGTAGATAGGTGTTTTGTATTGTATGTGTACCCAGTGGTAGATAGGTGTTTTGTATTGTATGTGTACACACTGGTAGATAGGTGTTTTGTATTGTATGTGTACACACTGGTAGATAGGTGTTTTGTATTGTATGTGTACCCAGTGGTAGATAGGTGTTTTGTACTGTATGTGTACACACTGGTATATAGGTGTTTTGTATTGTATGTGTACACACTGGTAGATAGGTGTTTTGTATTGTATGTGTACCCAGTGGTAGATAGGTGTTTTGTACTGTATGTGTACACACTGGTAGATAGGTGTTTTGTACTGTATGTGTACCCACTGGTAGATAGGTGTTTTGTACTGTATGTGTACACACTGGTAGATAGGTGTTTTGTATTGTATGCGTACCCACTGGTAGATAGGTGTTTTGTATTGTATGTGTACACACTGGTAGATAGGTGTTTTGTATTGTATGTGTACACACTGGTAGATATGTGTTTTGTATTCTATGTGTACCCACTGGTAGATAGGTGTTTTGTATTGTATGTGTACCCAGTGGTAGATAGGTGTTTTGTATTGTATGTGTACACACTGGTAGATATGTGTTTTGTATTGTATGTATACCCAGTGGTAGATAGGTGTTTTGTATTGTATGCGTACCCAGTGGTAGATAGGTGTTTTGTATTGTATGTGTACCCAGTGGTAGATAGGTGTTTTGTACTGTATGTGTACACACTGGTAGATAGGTGTTTTGTATTGTATGTGTACACACTGGTAGATAGGTGTTTTGTATTGTATGTGTACCCAGTGGTAGATAGGTGTTTTGTACTGTATGTGTACACACTGGTATAGGTGTTTTGTATTGTATGTGTACACACTGGTAGATAGGTGTTTTGTATTGTATGTGTACCCAGTGGTAGATAGGTGTTTTGTACTGTATGTGTACACACTGGTAGATAGGTGTTTTGTACTGTATGTGTACCCACTGGTAGATAGGTGTTTTGTACTGTATGTGTACACACTGGTAGATAGGTGTTTTGTATTGTATGCGTACCCACTGGTAGATAGGTGTTTTGAATTTTATGTGTACACACTGGTAGATAGGTGTTTTGTATTGTATGTGTACACACTGGTAGATAGGTGTTTTGTATTGTATGTGTACCCAGTGGTAGATAGGTGTTTTGTACTGTATGTGTACACACTGGTATAGGTGTTTTGTATTGTATGTGTACACACTGGTAGATAGGTGTTTTGTATTGTATGTGTACCCAGTGGTAGATAGGTGTTTTGTACTGTATGTGTACACACTGGTAGATAGGTGTTTTGTACTGTATGTGTACCCACTGGTAGAGAGGTGTTTTGTACTGTATGTGTACACACTGGTAGATAGGTGTTTTGTATTGTATGCGTACCCACTGGTAGATAGGTGTTTTGTATTGTATGTGTACACACTGGTAGATAGGTGTTTTGTATTGTATGTGTACACACTGGTAGATAGGTGTTTTGTATTCTATGTGTACCCACTGGTAGATAGGTGTTTTGTATTGTATGTGTACCCAGTGGTAGATAGGTGTTTTGTACTGTATGTGTACACACTGGTAGATAGGTGTTTTGTACTGTATGTGTACCCACTGGTAGAGAGGTGTTTTGTATTGTATGCATACCCAGTGGTAGATAGGTGTTTTGTATTGTATGTATACCCACTGGTAGATAGGTGTTTTGTATTGTATGCGTACACACTGGTAGATTGGTATTTTGTATTGTATGTGTACACACTGGTAGATAGGTGTTTTGTATTGTATGCATACCCACTGGTATATAGGTGTTTTGTATTGTATGTGTACACACTGGTAGATAGGTGTTTTGTATTGTATGCGTACCCACTGGTAGATTGGTGTTTTGTATTGTATGTGTACACACTGGTAGATAGGTGTTTTGTATTGTATGTGTACACACTGGTAGATAGGTGTTTTGTATTGTATGCGTACCCACTGGTATATAGGTGTTTTGTATTGTATGCGTACACACTGGTAGATTGGTGTTTTGTATTGTATGTGTACACACTGGTAGATAGGTGTTTTGTATTGTATGTGTACACACTGGTAGATAGGTGTTTTGTATTGTATGCGTACACACTGGTAGATAGGTGTTTTGTACTGTATGTGTACACACTGGTAGATAGGTGTTTTGTATTGTATGTGTACACAGTGGTAGATAGGTGTTTTGTATTGTATGTGTACACACTGGTAGATAGGTGTTTTGTACTGTATGTGTACACACTGGTAGATAGGTGTTTTGTATTGTATGTGTACCCAGTGGTAGATAGGTGTTTTGTATTGTATGTGTACCCAGTGGTAGATAGGTGTTTTGTACTGTATGTGTACACACTGGTATAGGTGTTTTGTATTGTATGTGTACACACTGGTAGATAGGTGTTTTGTATTGTATGTGTACCCAGTGGTAGATAGGTGTTTTGTACTGTATGTGTACACACTGGTAGATAGGTGTTTTGTACTGTATGTGTACCCACTGGTAGATAGGTGTTTTGTACTGTATGTGTACACACTGGTAGATAGGTGTTTTGTATTGTATGCGTACCCACTGGTAGATAGGTGTTTTGTATTGTATGTTTACACACTGGTAGATAGGTGTTTTGTATTGTATGTGTACACACTGGTAGATAGGTGTTTTGTATTCTATGTGTACCCACTGGTAGATAGGTGTTTTGTATTGTATGTGTACCCAGTGGTAGATAGGTGTTTTGTATTGTATGTGTACACACTGGTAGATAGGTGTTTTGTATTGTATGTGTACACACTGGTAGATAGGTGTTTTGTATTGTATGCGTACCCAGTGGTAGATAGGTGTTTTGTATTGTATGTGTACCCAGTGGTAGATAGGTGTTTTGTATTGTATGTGTACACACTGGTAGATAGGTGTTTTGCATTGTATGTGTACCCAGTGGTAGATAGGTGTTTTGTATTGTATGTGTACACACTGGTAGATAGGTGTTTTGTATTGTATGCATACACACTGGTAGATAGGTGTTTTGTACTGTATGTGTACACACTGGTAGATAGGTGTTTTGTATTGTATGTGTACACACTGGTAGATAGGTGTTTTGTATTGTATGTGTACATACTGGTAGATAGGTGTTTTGTACTGTATGTGTACACACTGGTAGATAGGTGTTTTGTATTGTATGTGTACCCAGTGGTAGATAGGTGTTTTGTATTGTATGTGTACCCAGTGGTAGATAGGTGTTTTGTATTGTATGTGTACACACTGGTAGATAGGTGTTTTGTATTGTATGCGTACCCACTGGTAGATAGGTGTTTTGTATTGTATGCGTACACACTGGTAGATTGGTGTTTTGTATTGTATGTGTACACACTGGTAGATAGGTGTTTTGTATTGTATGCGTACCCACTGGTAGATAGGTGTTTTGTACTGTATGTATACCCACTGGTAGATAGGTGTTTTGTACTGTATGTGTACACACTGGTAGATAGGTGTTTTGTATTGTATGTGTACACACTGGTAGATAGGTGTTTTGTATTGTATGTGTACCCAGTGGTAGATAGGTGTTTTGTACTGTATGTGTACACACTGGTAGATAGGTGTTTTGTATTGTATGTGTACCCAGTGGTAGATAGGTGTTTTGTATTTTATGTGTACACACTGGTAGATAGGTGTTTTGTATTGTATGTGTACACACTGGTAGATAGGTGTTTTGTATTGTATGTGTACCCAGTGGTAGATAGGTGTTTTGTACTGTATGTGTACACACTGGTATAGGTGTTTTGTATTGTATGTGTACACACTGGTAGATAGGTGTTTTGTATTGTATGTGTACCCAGTGGTAGATAGGTGTTTTGTACTGTATGTGTACACACTGGTAGATAGGTGTTTTGTACTGTATGTGTACCCACTGGTAGATAGGTGTTTTGTACTGTATGTGTACACACTGGTAGATAGGTGTTTTGTATTGTATGCGTACCCACTGGTAGATAGGTGTTTTGAATTTTATGTGTACACACTGGTAGATAGGTGTTTTGTATTGTATGTGTACACACTGGTAGATAGGTGTTTTGTATTGTATGTGTACCCAGTGGTAGATAGGTGTTTTGTACTGTATGTGTACACACTGGTATAGGTGTTTTGTATTGTATGTGTACACACTGGTAGATATGTGTTTTGTATTGTATGTGTACCCAGTGGTAGATAGGTGTTTTGTACTGTATGTGTACACACTGGTAGATAGGTGTTTTGTACTGTATGTGTACCCACTGGTAGAGAGGTGTTTTGTACTGTATGTGTACACACTGGTAGATAGGTGTTTTGTATTGTATGCGTACCCACTGGTAGATAGGTGTTTTGTATTGTATGTGTACACACTGGTAGATAGGTGTTTTGTATTGTATGTGTACACACTGGTAGATAGGTGTTTTGTATTCTATGTGTACCCACTGGTAGATAGGTGTTTTGTATTGTATGTGTACCCAGTGGTAGATAGGTGTTTTGTATTGTATGTGTACACACTGGTAGATAGGTGTTTTGTATTGTATGTGTACACACTGGTAGATAGGTGTTTTGCATTGTATGTGTACCCAGTGGTAGATAGGTGTTTTGTATTGTATGTGTACACACTGGTAGATAGGTGTTTTGTATTGTATGCATACACACTGGTAGATAGGTGTTTTGTACTGTATGTGTACACACTGGTAGATAGGTGTTTTGTATTGTATGTGTACACACTGGTAGATAGGTGTTTTGTATTGTATGTGTACACACTGGTAGATAGGTGTTTTGTACTGTATGTGTACACACTGGTAGATAGGTGTTTTGTATTGTATGTGTACCCAGTGGTAGATAGGTGTTTTGTATTGTATGTGTACCCAGTGGTAGATAGGTGTTTTGTATTGTATGTGTACCCACTGGTAGATATGTGTTTTGTATTGTATGCGTACACACTGGTAGATTGGTGTTTTGTATTGTATGTGTACACACTGGTAGATAGGTGTTTTGTATTGTATGCGTACCCACTGGTAGATAGGTGTTTTGTACTGTATGTGTACCCACTGGTAGATAGGTGTTTTGTACTGTATGTGTACACACTGGTAGATAGGTGTTTTGTATTGTATGTGTACCCAGTGGTAGATAGGTGTTTTGTATTGTATGTGTACCCAGTGGTAGATAGGTGTTTTGTATTGTATGTGTACACACTGGTAGATAGGTGTTTTGTATTGTATGTGTACACACTGGTAGATAGGTGTTTTGTATTGTATGTGTACCCAGTGGTAGATAGGTGTTTTGTACTGTATGTGTACACACTGGTATATAGGTGTTTTGTATTGTATGTGTACACACTGGTAGATAGGTGTTTTGTATTGTATGTGTACCCAGTGGTAGATAGGTGTTTTGTACTGTATGTGTACACACTGGTAGATAGGTGTTTTGTACTGTATGTGTACCCACTGGTAGATAGGTGTTTTGTACTGTATGTGTACACACTGGTAGATAGGTGTTTTGTATTGTATGCGTACCCACTGGTAGATAGGTGTTTTGTATTGTATGTGTACACACTGGTAGATAGGTGTTTTGTATTCTATGTGTACCCACTGGTAGATAGGTGTTTTGTATTGTATGTGTACCCAGTGGTAGATAGGTGTTTTGTATTGTATGTGTACACACTGGTAGATAGGTGTTTTGTATTGTATGTGTACACACTGGTAGATAGGTGTTTTGTATTGTATGCGTACCCAGTGGTAGATAGGTGTTTTGTATTGTATGTGTACCCAGTGGTAGATAGGTGTTTTGTATTGTATGTGTACACACTGGTAGATAGGTGTTTTGCATTGTATGTGTACCCAGTGGTAGATAGGTGTTTTGTATTGTATGTGTACACACTGGTAGATAGGTGTTTTGTATTGTATGCATACACACTGGTAGATAGGTGTTTTGTACTGTATGTGTACACACTGGTAGATAGGTGTTTTGTATTGTATGTGTACACACTGGTAGATAGGTGTTTTGTATTGTATGTGTACATACTGGTAGATAGGTGTTTTGTACTGTATGTGTACACACTGGTAGATAGGTGTTTTGTATTGTATGTGTACCCAGTGGTAGATAGGTGTTTTGTATTGTATGTGTACCCAGTGGTAGATAGGTGTTTTGTATTGTATGTGTACACACTGGTAGATAGGTGTTTTGTATTGTATGCGTACCCACTGGTAGATAGGTGTTTTGTATTGTATGCGTACACACTGGTAGATTGGTGTTTTGTATTGTATGTGTACACACTGGTAGATAGGTGTTTTGTATTGTATGCGTACCCACTGGTAGATAGGTGTTTTGTACTGTATGTATACCCACTGGTAGATAGGTGTTTTGTACTGTATGTGTACACACTGGTAGATAGGTGTTTTGTATTGTATGTGTACACACTGGTAGATAGGTGTTTTGTATTGTATGTGTACCCAGTGGTAGATAGGTGTTTTGTACTGTATGTGTACACACTGGTAGATAGGTGTTTTGTATTGTATGTGTACCCAGTGGTAGATAGGTGTTTTGTATTTTATGTGTACACACTGGTAGATAGGTGTTTTGTATTGTATGTGTACACACTGGTAGATAGGTGTTTTGTATTGTATGTGTACCCAGTGGTAGATAGGTGTTTTGTACTGTATGTGTACACACTGGTATAGGTGTTTTGTATTGTATGTGTACACACTGGTAGATAGGTGTTTTGTATTGTATGTGTACCCAGTGGTAGATAGGTGTTTTGTACTGTATGTGTACACACTGGTAGATAGGTGTTTTGTACTGTATGTGTACCCACTGGTAGATAGGTGTTTTGTACTGTATGTGTACACACTGGTAGATAGGTGTTTTGTATTGTATGCGTACCCACTGGTAGATAGGTGTTTTGAATTTTATGTGTACACACTGGTAGATAGGTGTTTTGTATTGTATGTGTACACACTGGTAGATAGGTGTTTTGTATTGTATGTGTACCCAGTGGTAGATAGGTGTTTTGTACTGTATGTGTACACACTGGTATAGGTGTTTTGTATTGTATGTGTACACACTGGTAGATAGGTGTTTTGTATTGTATGTGTACCCAGTGGTAGATAGGTGTTTTGTATTGTATGTGTACACACTGGTAGATAGGTGTTTTGTATTGTATGTGTACACACTGGTAGATAGGTGTTTTGCATTGTATGTGTACCCAGTGGTAGATAGGTGTTTTGTATTGTATGTGTACACACTGGTAGATAGGTGTTTTGTATTGTATGCATACACACTGGTAGATAGGTGTTTTGTACTGTATGTGTACACACTGGTAGATAGGTGTTTTGTATTGTATGTGTACACACTGGTAGATAGGTGTTTTGTATTGTATGTGTACACACTGGTAGATAGGTGTTTTGTACTGTATGTGTACACACTGGTAGATAGGTGTTTTGTATTGTATGTGTACCCAGTGGTAGATAGGTGTTTTGTATTGTATGTGTACCCAGTGGTAGATAGGTGTTTTGTATTGTATGTGTACCCACTGGTAGATATGTGTTTTGTATTGTATGCGTACACACTGGTAGATTGGTGTTTTGTATTGTATGTGTACACACTGGTAGATAGGTGTTTTGTATTGTATGCGTACCCACTGGTAGATAGGTGTTTTGTACTGTATGTGTACCCACTGGTAGATAGGTGTTTTGTACTGTATGTGTACACACTGGTAGATAGGTGTTTTGTATTGTATGTGTACCCAGTGGTAGATAGGTGTTTTGTATTGTATGTGTACCCAGTGGTAGATAGGTGTTTTGTATTGTATGTGTACACACTGGTAGATAGGTGTTTTGTATTGTATGTGTACACACTGGTAGATAGGTGTTTTGTATTGTATGTGTACCCAGTGGTAGATAGGTGTTTTGTACTGTATGTGTACACACTGGTATATAGGTGTTTTGTATTGTATGTGTACACACTGGTAGATAGGTGTTTTGTATTGTATGTGTACCCAGTGGTAGATAGGTGTTTTGTACTGTATGTGTACACACTGGTAGATAGGTGTTTTGTACTGTATGTGTACCCACTGGTAGATAGGTGTTTTGTACTGTATGTGTACACACTGGTAGATAGGTGTTTTGTATTGTATGCGTACCCACTGGTAGATAGGTGTTTTGTATTGTATGTGTACACACTGGTAGATAGGTGTTTTGTATTGTATGTGTACACACTGGTAGATATGTGTTTTGTATTCTATGTGTACCCACTGGTAGATAGGTGTTTTGTATTGTATGTGTACCCAGTGGTAGATAGGTGTTTTGTATTGTATGTGTACACACTGGTAGATATGTGTTTTGTATTGTATGTATACCCAGTGGTAGATAGGTGTTTTGTATTGTATGCGTACCCAGTGGTAGATAGGTGTTTTGTATTGTATGTGTACCCAGTGGTAGATAGGTGTTTTGTACTGTATGTGTACACACTGGTAGATAGGTGTTTTGTATTGTATGTGTACACACTGGTAGATAGGTATTTTGTATTGTATGTGTACCCAGTGGTATATAGGTGTTTTGTACTGTATGTGTACACACTGGTAGATAGGTGTTTTGTACTGTATGTGTACCCACTGGTAGATAGGTGTTTTGTACTGTATGTGTACACACTGGTAGATAGGTGTTTTGTATTGTATGCGTACCCACTGGTAGATAGGTGTTTTGTATTGTATGTGTACACACTGGTAGATAGGTGTTTTGTATTGTATGTGTACACACTGGTAGATATGTGTTTTGTATTCTATGTGTACCCACTGGTAGATAGGTGTTTTGTATTGTATGTGTACCCAGTGGTAGATAGGTGTTTTGTATTGTATGTGTACACACTGGTAGATAGGTGTTTTGTATTGTATGTATACCCAGTGGTAGATAGGTGTTTTGTATTGTATGCGTACCCAGTGGTAGATAGGTGTTTTGTATTGTATGTGTACCCAGTGGTAGATAGGTGTTTTGTATTGTATGCGTACCCAGTGGTAGATAGGTGTTTTGTATTGTATGTGTACACACTGGTAGATAGGTGTTTTGTATTGTATGCATACACACTGGTAGATAGGTGTTTTGTACTGTATGTGTACACACTGGTAGATAGGTGTTTTGTATTGTATGTGTACACACTGGTAGATAGGTATTTTGTATTGTATGTGTACCCAGTGGTATATAGGTGTTTTGTACTGTATGTGTACACACTGGTAGATAGGTGTTTTGTACTGTATGTGTACCCACTGGTAGATAGGTGTTTTGTACTGTATGTGTACACACTGGTAGATAGGTGTTTTGTATTGTATGCGTACCCACTGGTAGATAGGTGTTTTGTATTGTATGTGTACACACTGGTAGATAGGTGTTTTGTATTGTATGTGTACACACTGGTAGATATGTGTTTTGTATTCTATGTGTACCCACTGGTAGATAGGTGTTTTGTATTGTATGTGTACCCAGTGGTAGATAGGTGTTTTGTATTGTATGTGTACACACTGGTAGATAGGTGTTTTGTATTGTATGTATACCCAGTGGTAGATAGGTGTTTTGTATTGTATGCGTACCCAGTGGTAGATAGGTGTTTTGTATTGTATGTGTACCCAGTGGTAGATAGGTGTTTTGTATTGTATGCGTACCCAGTGGTAGATAGGTGTTTTGTATTGTATGTGTACACACTGGTAGATAGGTGTTTTGTATTGTATGCATACCCAGTGGTAGATAGGTGTTTTGTATTGTATGTATACCCACTGGTAGATAGGTGTTTTGTATTGTATGCGTACACACTGGTAGATTGGTGTTTTGTATTGTATGTGTACACACTGGTAGATAGGTGTTTTGTATTGTATGCATACCCACTGGTAGATAGGTGTTTTGTATTGTATGTGTACACACTGGTAGATAGGTGTTTTGTATTGTATGCGTACCCACTGGTAGATTGGTGTTTTGTATTGTATGTGTACACACTGGTAGATAGGTGTTTTGTATTGTATGTGTACACACTGATAGATAGGTGTTTTGTATTGTATGCGTACCCACTGGTATATAGGTGTTTTGTATTGTATGCGTACACACTGGTAGATTGGTGTTTTGTATTGTATGTGTACACACTGGTAGATAGGTGTTTTGTATTGTATGTGTACACACTGGTAGATAGGTGTTTTGTATTGTATGCATACACACTGGTAGATAGGTGTTTTGTACTGTATGTGTACACACTGGTAGATAGGTGTTTTGTATTGTATGTGTACACACTGGTAGATAGGTGTTTTGTATTGTATGTGTACACACTGGTAGATAGGTGTTTTGTATTGTATGTGTACACACTGGTAGATAGGTGTTTTGTATTGTATGTGTACCCAGTGGTAGATAGGTGTTTTGTATTGTATGTGTACCCAGTGGTAGATAGGTGTTTTGTACTGTATGTGTACACACTGGTATAGGTGTTTTGTATTGTATGTGTACACACTGGTAGATAGGTGTTTTGTATTGTATGTGTACCCAGTGGTAGATAGGTGTTTTGTACTGTATGTGTACACACTGGTAGATAGGTGTTTTGTACTGTATGTGTACCCACTGGTAGATAGGTGTTTTGTACTGTATGTGTACACACTGGTAGATAGGTGTTTTGTATTGTATGCGTACCCACTGGTAGATAGGTGTTTTGTATTGTATGTTTACACATTGGTAGATAGGTGTTTTGTATTGTATGTGTACACACTGGTAGATAGGTGTTTTGTATTCTATGTGTACCCACTGGTAGATAGGTGTTTTGTATTGTATGTGTACCCAGTGGTAGATAGGTGTTTTGTATTGTATGTGTACACACTGGTAGATAGGTGTTTTGTATTGTATGTGTACACACTGGTAGATAGGTGTTTTGTATTGTATGCGTACCCAGTGGTAGATAGGTGTTTTGTATTGTATGTGTACCCAGTGGTAGATAGGTGTTTTGTATTGTATGTGTACACACTGGTAGATAGGTGTTTTGCATTGTATGTGTACCCAGTGGTAGATAGGTGTTTTGTATTGTATGTGTACACACTGGTAGATAGGTGTTTTGTATTGTATGCGTACACACTGGTAGATAGGTGTTTTGTACTGTATGTGTACACACTGGTAGATAGGTGTTTTGTATTGTATGTGTACACACTGGTAGATAGGTGTTTTGTATTGTATGTGTACATACTGGTAGATAGGTGTTTTGTACTGTATGTGTACACACTGGTAGATAGGTGTTTTGTATTGTATGTGTACCCAGTGGTAGATAGGTGTTTTGTATTGTATGTGTACCCAGTGGTAGATAGGTGTTTTGTATTGTATGTGTACACACTGGTAGATAGGTGTTTTGTATTGTATGCGTACCCACTGGTAGATAGGTGTTTTGTATTGTATGCGTACACACTGGTAGATTGGTGTTTTGTATTGTATGTGTACACACTGGTAGATAGGTGTTTTGTATTGTATGCGTACCCACTGGTAGATAGGTGTTTTGTACTGTATGTATACCCACTGGTAGATAGGTGTTTTGTACTGTATGTGTACACACTGGTAGATAGGTGTTTTGTATTGTATGTGTACCCAGTGGTAGATAGGTGTTTTGTATTGTATGTGTACCCAGTGGTAGATAGGTGTTTTGTACTGTATGTGTACACACTGGTAGATAGGTGTTTTGTATTGTATGTGTACCCAGTGGTAGATAGGTGTTTTGTATTTTATGTGTACACACTGGTAGATAGGTGTTTTGTATTGTATGTGTACACACTGGTAGATAGGTGTTTTGTATTGTATGTGTACCCAGTGGTAGATAGGTGTTTTGTACTGTATGTGTACACACTGGTATAGGTGTTTTGTATTGTATGTGTACACACTGGTAGATAGGTGTTTTGTATTGTATGTGTACCCAGTGGTAGATAGGTGTTTTGTACTGTATGTGTACACACTGGTAGATAGGTGTTTTGTACTGTATGTGTACCCACTGGTAGATAGGTGTTTTGTACTGTATGTGTACACACTGGTAGATAGGTGTTTTGTATTGTATGCGTACCCACTGGTAGATAGGTGTTTTGAATTTTATGTGTACACACTGGTAGATAGGTGTTTTGTATTGTATGTGTACACACTGGTAGATAGGTGTTTTGTATTGTATGTGTACCCAGTGGTAGATAGGTGTTTTGTACTGTATGTGTACACACTGGTATAGGTGTTTTGTATTGTATGTGTACACACTGGTAGATAGGTGTTTTGTATTGTATGTGTACCCAGTGGTAGATAGGTGTTTTGTACTGTATGTGTACACACTGGTAGATAGGTGTTTTGTATTGTATGCATACCCAGTGGTAGATAGGTGTTTTGTATTGTATGTATACCCACTGGTAGATAGGTGTTTTGTATTGTATGCGTACACACTGGTAGATTGGTATTTTGTATTGTATGTGTACACACTGGTAGATAGGTGTTTTGTATTGTATGCATACCCACTGGTATATAGGTGTTTTGTATTGTATGTGTACACACTGGTAGATAGGTGTTTTGTATTGTATGCGTACCCACTGGTAGATTGGTGTTTTGTATTGTATGTGTACACACTGGTAGATAGGTGTTTTGTATTGTATGTGTACACACTGGTAGATAGGTGTTTTGTATTGTATGCGTACCCACTGGTATATAGGTGTTTTGTATTGTATGCGTACACACTGGTAGATTGGTGTTTTGTATTGTATGTGTACACACTGGTAGATAGGTGTTTTGTATTGTATGTGTACACACTGGTAGATAGGTGTTTTGTATTGTATGCGTACACACTGGTAGATAGGTGTTTTGTACTGTATGTGTACACACTGGTAGATAGGTGTTTTGTATTGTATGTGTACACAGTGGTAGATAGGTGTTTTGTATTGTATGTGTACACACTGGTAGATAGGTGTTTTGTACTGTATGTGTACACACTGGTAGATAGGTGTTTTGTATTGTATGTGTACCCAGTGGTAGATAGGTGTTTTGTATTGTATGTGTACCCAGTGGTAGATAGGTGTTTTGTACTGTATGTGTACACACTGGTATAGGTGTTTTGTATTGTATGTGTACACACTGGTAGATAGGTGTTTTGTATTGTATGTGTACCCAGTGGTAGATAGGTGTTTTGTACTGTATGTGTACACACTGGTAGATAGGTGTTTTGTACTGTATGTGTACCCACTGGTAGATAGGTGTTTTGTACTGTATGTGTACACACTGGTAGATAGGTGTTTTGTATTGTATGCGTACCCACTGGTAGATAGGTGTTTTGTATTGTATGTTTACACACTGGTAGATAGGTGTTTTGTATTGTATGTGTACACACTGGTAGATAGGTGTTTTGTATTCTATGTGTACCCACTGGTAGATAGGTGTTTTGTATTGTATGTGTACCCAGTGGTAGATAGGTGTTTTGTATTGTATGTGTACACACTGGTAGATAGGTGTTTTGTATTGTATGTGTACACACTGGTAGATAGGTGTTTTGTATTGTATGCGTACCCAGTGGTAGATAGGTGTTTTGTATTGTATGTGTACACACTGGTAGATATGTGTTTTGTATTGTATGTATACCCAGTGGTAGATAGGTGTTTTGTATTGTATGCGTACCCAGTGGTAGATAGGTGTTTTGTATTGTATGTGTACCCAGTGGTAGATAGGTGTTTTGTACTGTATGTGTACACACTGGTAGATAGGTGTTTTGTATTGTATGTGTACACACTGGTAGATAGGTATTTTGTATTGTATGTGTACCCAGTGGTATATAGGTGTTTTGTACTGTATGTGTACACACTGGTAGATAGGTGTTTTGTACTGTATGTGTACCCACTGGTAGATAGGTGTTTTGTACTGTATGTGTACACACTGGTAGATAGGTGTTTTGTATTGTATGCGTACCCACTGGTAGATAGGTGTTTTGTATTGTATGTGTACACACTGGTAGATAGGTGTTTTGTATTGTATGTGTACACACTGGTAGATATGTGTTTTGTATTCTATGTGTACCCACTGGTAGATAGGTGTTTTGTATTGTATGTGTACCCAGTGGTAGATAGGTGTTTTGTATTGTATGTGTACACACTGGTAGATAGGTGTTTTGTATTGTATGTATACCCAGTGGTAGATAGGTGTTTTGTATTGTATGCGTACCCAGTGGTAGATAGGTGTTTTGTATTGTATGTGTACCCAGTGGTAGATAGGTGTTTTGTATTGTATGCGTACCCAGTGGTAGATAGGTGTTTTGTATTGTATGTGTACACACTGGTAGATAGGTGTTTTGTATTGTATGCATACACACTGGTAGATAGGTGTTTTGTACTGTATGTGTACACACTGGTAGATAGGTGTTTTGTATTGTATGTGTACACACTGGTAGATAGGTATTTTGTATTGTATGTGTACCCAGTGGTATATAGGTGTTTTGTACTGTATGTGTACACACTGGTAGATAGGTGTTTTGTACTGTATGTGTACCCACTGGTAGATAGGTGTTTTGTACTGTATGTGTACACACTGGTAGATAGGTGTTTTGTATTGTATGCGTACCCACTGGTAGATAGGTGTTTTGTATTGTATGTGTACACACTGGTAGATAGGTGTTTTGTATTGTATGTGTACACACTGGTAGATATGTGTTTTGTATTCTATGTGTACCCACTGGTAGATAGGTGTTTTGTATTGTATGTGTACCCAGTGGTAGATAGGTGTTTTGTATTGTATGTGTACACACTGGTAGATAGGTGTTTTGTATTGTATGTATACCCAGTGGTAGATAGGTGTTTTGTATTGTATGCGTACCCAGTGGTAGATAGGTGTTTTGTATTGTATGTGTACCCAGTGGTAGATAGGTGTTTTGTATTGTATGCGTACCCAGTGGTAGATAGGTGTTTTGTATTGTATGTGTACACACTGGTAGATAGGTGTTTTGTATTGTATGCATACCCAGTGGTAGATAGGTGTTTTGTATTGTATGTATACCCACTGGTAGATAGGTGTTTTGTATTGTATGCGTACACACTGGTAGATTGGTGTTTTGTATTGTATGTGTACACACTGGTAGATAGGTGTTTTGTATTGTATGCATACCCACTGGTAGATAGGTGTTTTGTATTGTATGTGTACACACTGGTAGATAGGTGTTTTGTATTGTATGCGTACCCACTGGTAGATTGGTGTTTTGTATTGTATGTGTACACACTGGTAGATAGGTGTTTTGTATTGTATGTGTACACACTGATAGATAGGTGTTTTGTATTGTATGCGTACCCACTGGTATATAGGTGTTTTGTATTGTATGCGTACACACTGGTAGATTGGTGTTTTGTATTGTATGTGTACACACTGGTAGATAGGTGTTTTGTATTGTATGTGTACACACTGGTAGATAGGTGTTTTGTATTGTATGCATACACACTGGTAGATAGGTGTTTTGTACTGTATGTGTACACACTGGTAGATAGGTGTTTTGTATTGTATGTGTACACACTGGTAGATAGGTGTTTTGTATTGTATGTGTACACACTGGTAGATAGGTGTTTTGTATTGTATGCGTACCCACTGGTATATAGGTGTTTTGTATTGTATGCGTACACACTGGTAGATTGGTGTTTTGTATTGTATGTGTACACACTGGTAGATAGGTGTTTTGTATTGTATGTGTACACACTGGTAGATAGGTGTTTTGTATTGTATGCGTACACACTGGTAGATAGGTGTTTTGTACTGTATGTGTACACACTGGTAGATAGGTGTTTTGTATTGTATGTGTACACAGTGGTAGATAGGTGTTTTGTATTGTATGTGTACACACTGGTAGATAGGTGTTTTGTACTGTATGTGTACACACTGGTAGATAGGTGTTTTGTATTGTATGTGTACACACTGGTAGATAGGTGTTTTGTATTGTATGCGTACCCACTGGTAGATAGGTGTTTTGTATTGTATGCGTACACACTGGTAGATTGGTGTTTTGTATTGTATGTGTACACACTGGTAGATAGGTGTTTTGTATTGTATGCGTACCCACTGGTAGATAGGTGTTTTGTACTGTATGTATACCCACTGGTAGATAGGTGTTTTGTACTGTATGTGTACACACTGGTAGATAGGTGTTTTGTATTGTATGTGTACCCAGTGGTAGATAGGTGTTTTGTATTGTATGTGTACCCAGTGGTAGATAGGTGTTTTGTACTGTATGTGTACACACTGGTAGATAGGTGTTTTGTATTGTATGTGTACCCAGTGGTAGATAGGTGTTTTGTATTTTATGTGTACACACTGGTAGATAGGTGTTTTGTATTGTATGTGTACACACTGGTAGATAGGTGTTTTGTATTGTATGTGTACCCAGTGGTAGATAGGTGTTTTGTACTGTATGTGTACACACTGGTATAGGTGTTTTGTATTGTATGTGTACACACTGGTAGATAGGTGTTTTGTATTGTATGTGTACCCAGTGGTAGATAGGTGTTTTGTACTGTATGTGTACACACTGGTAGATAGGTGTTTTGTACTGTATGTGTACCCACTGGTAGATAGGTGTTTTGTACTGTATGTGTACACACTGGTAGATAGGTGTTTTGTATTGTATGCGTACCCACTGGTAGATAGGTGTTTTGAATTTTATGTGTACACACTGGTAGATAGGTGTTTTGTATTGTATGTGTACACACTGGTAGATAGGTGTTTTGTATTGTATGTGTACCCAGTGGTAGATAGGTGTTTTGTACTGTATGTGTACACACTGGTATAGGTGTTTTGTATTGTATGTGTACACACTGGTAGATAGGTGTTTTGTATTGTATGTGTACCCAGTGGTAGATAGGTGTTTTGTACTGTATGTGTACACACTGGTAGATAGGTGTTTTGTATTGTATGCATACCCAGTGGTAGATAGGTGTTTTGTATTGTATGTATACCCACTGGTAGATAGGTGTTTTGTATTGTATGCGTACACACTGGTAGATTGGTATTTTGTATTGTATGTGTACACACTGGTAGATAGGTGTTTTGTATTGTATGCATACCCACTGGTATATAGGTGTTTTGTATTGTATGTGTACACACTGGTAGATAGGTGTTTTGTATTGTATGCGTACCCACTGGTAGATTGGTGTTTTGTATTGTATGTGTACACACTGGTAGATAGGTGTTTTGTATTGTATGTGTACACACTGGTAGATAGGTGTTTTGTATTGTATGCGTACCCACTGGTATATAGGTGTTTTGTATTGTATGCGTACACACTGGTAGATTGGTGTTTTGTATTGTATGTGTACACACTGGTAGATAGGTGTTTTGTATTGTATGTGTACACACTGGTAGATAGGTGTTTTGTATTGTATGCGTACACACTGGTAGATAGGTGTTTTGTACTGTATGTGTACACACTGGTAGATAGGTGTTTTGTATTGTATGTGTACACAGTGGTAGATAGGTGTTTTGTATTGTATGTGTACACACTGGTAGATAGGTGTTTTGTACTGTATGTGTACACACTGGTAGATAGGTGTTTTGTATTGTATGTGTACCCAGTGGTAGATAGGTGTTTTGTATTGTATGTGTACCCAGTGGTAGATAGGTGTTTTGTACTGTATGTGTACACACTGGTATAGGTGTTTTGTATTGTATGTGTACACACTGGTAGATAGGTGTTTTGTATTGTATGTGTACCCAGTGGTAGATAGGTGTTTTGTACTGTATGTGTACACACTGGTAGATAGGTGTTTTGTACTGTATGTGTACCCACTGGTAGATAGGTGTTTTGTACTGTATGTGTACACACTGGTAGATAGGTGTTTTGTATTGTATGCGTACCCACTGGTAGATAGGTGTTTTGTATTGTATGTTTACACACTGGTAGATAGGTGTTTTGTATTGTATGTGTACACACTGGTAGATAGGTGTTTTGTATTCTATGTGTACCCACTGGTAGATAGGTGTTTTGTATTGTATGTGTACCCAGTGGTAGATAGGTGTTTTGTATTGTATGTGTACACACTGGTAGATAGGTGTTTTGTATTGTATGTGTACACACTGGTAGATAGGTGTTTTGTATTGTATGCGTACCCAGTGGTAGATAGGTGTTTTGTATTGTATGTGTACCCAGTGGTAGATAGGTGTTTTGTATTGTATGTGTACACACTGGTAGATAGGTGTTTTGCATTGTATGTGTACCCAGTGGTAGATAGGTGTTTTGTATTGTATGTGTACACACTGGTAGATAGGTGTTTTGTATTGTATGCATACACACTGGTAGATAGGTGTTTTGTACTGTATGTGTACACACTGGTAGATAGGTGTTTTGTATTGTATGTGTACACACTGGTAGATAGGTGTTTTGTATTGTATGTGTACATACTGGTAGATAGGTGTTTTGTACTGTATGTGTACACACTGGTAGATAGGTGTTTTGTATTGTATGTGTACCCAGTGGTAGATAGGTGTTTTGTATTGTATGTGTACCCAGTGGTAGATAGGTGTTTTGTATTGTATGTGTACACACTGGTAGATAGGTGTTTTGTATTGTATGCGTACCCACTGGTAGATAGGTGTTTTGTATTGTATGCGTACACACTGGTAGATTGGTGTTTTGTATTGTATGTGTACACACTGGTAGATAGGTGTTTTGTATTGTATGCGTACCCACTGGTAGATAGGTGTTTTGTACTGTATGTATACCCACTGGTAGATAGGTGTTTTGTACTGTATGTGTACACACTGGTAGATAGGTGTTTTGTATTGTATGTGTACACACTGGTAGATAGGTGTTTTGTATTGTATGTGTACCCAGTGGTAGATAGGTGTTTTGTACTGTATGTGTACACACTGGTAGATAGGTGTTTTGTATTGTATGTGTACCCAGTGGTAGATAGGTGTTTTGTATTTTATGTGTACACACTGGTAGATAGGTGTTTTGTATTGTATGTGTACACACTGGTAGATAGGTGTTTTGTATTGTATGTGTACCCAGTGGTAGATAGGTGTTTTGTATTGTATGTGTACACACTGGTAGATAGGTGTTTTGTATTCTATGTGTACCCACTGGTAGATAGGTGTTTTGTATTGTATGTGTACCCAGTGGTAGATAGGTGTTTTGTATTGTATGTGTACACACTGGTAGATAGGTGTTTTGTATTGTATGTGTACACACTGGTAGATAGGTGTTTTGCATTGTATGTGTACCCAGTGGTAGATAGGTGTTTTGTATTGTATGTGTACACACTGGTAGATAGGTGTTTTGTATTGTATGCATACACACTGGTAGATAGGTGTTTTGTACTGTATGTGTACACACTGGTAGATAGGTGTTTTGTATTGTATGTGTACACACTGGTAGATAGGTGTTTTGTATTGTATGTGTACACACTGGTAGATAGGTGTTTTGTACTGTATGTGTACACACTGGTAGATAGGTGTTTTGTATTGTATGTGTACCCAGTGGTAGATAGGTGTTTTGTATTGTATGTGTACCCAGTGGTAGATAGGTGTTTTGTATTGTATGTGTACCCACTGGTAGATATGTGTTTTGTATTGTATGCGTACACACTGGTAGATTGGTGTTTTGTATTGTATGTGTACACACTGGTAGATAGGTGTTTTGTATTGTATGCGTACCCACTGGTAGATAGGTGTTTTGTACTGTATGTGTACCCACTGGTAGATAGGTGTTTTGTACTGTATGTGTACACACTGGTAGATAGGTGTTTTGTATTGTATGTGTACCCAGTGGTAGATAGGTGTTTTGTATTGTATGTGTACCCAGTGGTAGATAGGTGTTTTGTATTGTATGTGTACACACTGGTAGATAGGTGTTTTGTATTGTATGTGTACACACTGGTAGATAGGTGTTTTGTATTGTATGTGTACCCAGTGGTAGATAGGTGTTTTGTACTGTATGTGTACACACTGGTATATAGGTGTTTTGTATTGTATGTGTACACACTGGTAGATAGGTGTTTTGTATTGTATGTGTACCCAGTGGTAGATAGGTGTTTTGTACTGTATGTGTACACACTGGTAGATAGGTGTTTTGTACTGTATGTGTACCCACTGGTAGATAGGTGTTTTGTACTGTATGTGTACACACTGGTAGATAGGTGTTTTGTATTGTATGCGTACCCACTGGTAGATAGGTGTTTTGTATTGTATGTGTACACACTGGTAGATAGGTGTTTTGTATTGTATGTGTACACACTGGTAGATATGTGTTTTGTATTCTATGTGTACCCACTGGTAGATAGGTGTTTTGTATTGTATGTGTACCCAGTGGTAGATAGGTGTTTTGTATTGTATGTGTACACACTGGTAGATATGTGTTTTGTATTGTATGTATACCCAGTGGTAGATAGGTGTTTTGTATTGTATGCGTACCCAGTGGTAGATAGGTGTTTTGTATTGTATGTGTACCCAGTGGTAGATAGGTGTTTTGTACTGTATGTGTACACACTGGTAGATAGGTGTTTTGTATTGTATGTGTACACACTGGTAGATAGGTATTTTGTATTGTATGTGTACCCAGTGGTATATAGGTGTTTTGTACTGTATGTGTACACACTGGTAGATAGGTGTTTTGTACTGTATGTGTACCCACTGGTAGATAGGTGTTTTGTACTGTATGTGTACACACTGGTAGATTGGTATTTTGTATTGTATGTGTACACACTGGTAGATAGGTGTTTTGTATTGTATGCATACCCACTGGTATATAGGTGTTTTGTATTGTATGTGTACACACTGGTAGATAGGTGTTTTGTATTGTATGCGTACCCACTGGTAGATTGGTGTTTTGTATTGTATGTGTACACACTGGTAGATAGGTGTTTTGTATTGTATGTGTACACACTGGTAGATAGGTGTTTTGTATTGTATGCGTACCCACTGGTATATAGGTGTTTTGTATTGTATGCGTACACACTGGTAGATTGGTGTTTTGTATTGTATGTGTACACACTGGTAGATAGGTGTTTTGTATTGTATGTGTACACACTGGTAGATAGGTGTTTTGTATTGTATGCGTACACACTGGTAGATAGGTGTTTTGTACTGTATGTGTACACACTGGTAGATAGGTGTTTTGTATTGTATGTGTACACAGTGGTAGATAGGTGTTTTGTATTGTATGTGTACACACTGGTAGATAGGTGTTTTGTACTGTATGTGTACACACTGGTAGATAGGTGTTTTGTATTGTATGTGTACCCAGTGGTAGATAGGTGTTTTGTATTGTATGTGTACCCAGTGGTAGATAGGTGTTTTGTACTGTATGTGTACACACTGGTATAGGTGTTTTGTATTGTATGTGTACACACTGGTAGATAGGTGTTTTGTATTGTATGTGTACCCAGTGGTAGATAGGTGTTTTGTACTGTATGTGTACACACTGGTAGATAGGTGTTTTGTACTGTATGTGTACCCACTGGTAGATAGGTGTTTTGTACTGTATGTGTACACACTGGTAGATAGGTGTTTTGTATTGTATGCGTACCCACTGGTAGATAGGTGTTTTGTATTGTATGTTTACACACTGGTAGATAGGTGTTTTGTATTGTATGTGTACACACTGGTAGATAGGTGTTTTGTATTCTATGTGTACCCACTGGTAGATAGGTGTTTTGTATTGTATGTGTACCCAGTGGTAGATAGGTGTTTTGTATTGTATGTGTACACACTGGTAGATAGGTGTTTTGTATTGTATGTGTACACACTGGTAGATAGGTGTTTTGTATTGTATGCGTACCCAGTGGTAGATAGGTGTTTTGTATTGTATGTGTACCCAGTGGTAGATAGGTGTTTTGTATTGTATGTGTACACACTGGTAGATAGGTGTTTTGCATTGTATGTGTACCCAGTGGTAGATAGGTGTTTTGTATTGTATGTGTACACACTGGTAGATAGGTGTTTTGTATTGTATGCATACACACTGGTAGATAGGTGTTTTGTACTGTATGTGTACACACTGGTAGATAGGTGTTTTGTATTGTATGTGTACACACTGGTAGATAGGTGTTTTGTATTGTATGTGTACATACTGGTAGATAGGTGTTTTGTACTGTATGTGTACACACTGGTAGATAGGTGTTTTGTATTGTATGTGTACCCAGTGGTAGATAGGTGTTTTGTATTGTATGTGTACCCAGTGGTAGATAGGTGTTTTGTATTGTATGTGTACACACTGGTAGATAGGTGTTTTGTATTGTATGCGTACCCACTGGTAGATAGGTGTTTTGTATTGTATGCGTACACACTGGTAGATTGGTGTTTTGTATTGTATGTGTACACACTGGTAGATAGGTGTTTTGTATTGTATGCGTACCCACTGGTAGATAGGTGTTTTGTACTGTATGTATACCCACTGGTAGATAGGTGTTTTGTACTGTATGTGTACACACTGGTAGATAGGTGTTTTGTACTGTATGTGTACACACTGGTAGATAGGTGTTTTGTATTGTATGCGTACCCACTGGTAGATAGGTGTTTTGAATTTTATGTGTACACACTGGTAGATAGGTGTTTTGTATTGTATGTGTACACACTGGTAGATAGGTGTTTTGTATTGTATGTGTACCCAGTGGTAGATAGGTGTTTTGTACTGTATGTGTACACACTGGTATAGGTGTTTTGTATTGTATGTGTACACACTGGTAGATAGGTGTTTTGTATTGTATGTGTACCCAGTGGTAGATAGGTGTTTTGTACTGTATGTGTACACACTGGTAGATAGGTGTTTTGTACTGTATGTGTACCCACTGGTAGAGAGGTGTTTTGTACTGTATGTGTACACACTGGTAGATAGGTGTTTTGTATTGTATGCGTACCCACTGGTAGATAGGTGTTTTGTATTGTATGTGTACACACTGGTAGATAGGTGTTTTGTATTGTATGTGTACACACTGGTAGATAGGTGTTTTGTATTCTATGTGTACCCACTGGTAGATAGGTGTTTTGTATTGTATGTGTACCCAGTGGTAGATAGGTGTTTTGTACTGTATGTGTACACACTGGTAGATAGGTGTTTTGTACTGTATGTGTACCCACTGGTAGAGAGGTGTTTTGTATTGTATGCATACCCAGTGGTAGATAGGTGTTTTGTATTGTATGTATACCCACTGGTAGATAGGTGTTTTGTATTGTATGCGTACACACTGGTAGATTGGTATTTTGTATTGTATGTGTACACACTGGTAGATAGGTGTTTTGTATTGTATGCATACCCACTGGTATATAGGTGTTTTGTATTGTATGTGTACACACTGGTAGATAGGTGTTTTGTATTGTATGCGTACCCACTGGTAGATTGGTGTTTTGTATTGTATGTGTACACACTGGTAGATAGGTGTTTTGTATTGTATGTGTACACACTGGTAGATAGGTGTTTTGTATTGTATGCGTACCCACTGGTATATAGGTGTTTTGTATTGTATGCGTACACACTGGTAGATTGGTGTTTTGTATTGTATGTGTACACACTGGTAGATAGGTGTTTTGTATTGTATGTGTACACACTGGTAGATAGGTGTTTTGTATTGTATGCGTACACACTGGTAGATAGGTGTTTTGTACTGTATGTGTACACACTGGTAGATAGGTGTTTTGTATTGTATGTGTACACAGTGGTAGATAGGTGTTTTGTATTGTATGTGTACACACTGGTAGATAGGTGTTTTGTACTGTATGTGTACACACTGGTAGATAGGTGTTTTGTATTGTATGTGTACCCAGTGGTAGATAGGTGTTTTGTATTGTATGTGTACCCAGTGGTAGATAGGTGTTTTGTACTGTATGTGTACACACTGGTATAGGTGTTTTGTATTGTATGTGTACACACTGGTAGATAGGTGTTTTGTATTGTATGTGTACCCAGTGGTAGATAGGTGTTTTGTACTGTATGTGTACACACTGGTAGATAGGTGTTTTGTACTGTATGTGTACCCACTGGTAGATAGGTGTTTTGTACTGTATGTGTACACACTGGTAGATAGGTGTTTTGTATTGTATGCGTACCCACTGGTAGATAGGTGTTTTGTATTGTATGTTTACACACTGGTAGATAGGTGTTTTGTATTGTATGTGTACACACTGGTAGATAGGTGTTTTGTATTCTATGTGTACCCACTGGTAGATAGGTGTTTTGTATTGTATGTGTACCCAGTGGTAGATAGGTGTTTTGTATTGTATGTGTACACACTGGTAGATAGGTGTTTTGTATTGTATGTGTACACACTGGTAGATAGGTGTTTTGTATTGTATGCGTACCCAGTGGTAGATAGGTGTTTTGTATTGTATGTGTACCCAGTGGTAGATAGGTGTTTTGTATTGTATGTGTACACACTGGTAGATAGGTGTTTTGCATTGTATGTGTACCCAGTGGTAGATAGGTGTTTTGTATTGTATGTGTACACACTGGTAGATAGGTGTTTTGTATTGTATGCATACACACTGGTAGATAGGTGTTTTGTACTGTATGTGTACACACTGGTAGATAGGTGTTTTGTATTGTATGTGTACACACTGGTAGATAGGTGTTTTGTATTGTATGTGTACATACTGGTAGATAGGTGTTTTGTACTGTATGTGTACACACTGGTAGATAGGTGTTTTGTATTGTATGTGTACCCAGTGGTAGATAGGTGTTTTGTATTGTATGTGTACCCAGTGGTAGATAGGTGTTTTGTATTGTATGTGTACACACTGGTAGATAGGTGTTTTGTATTGTATGCGTACCCACTGGTAGATAGGTGTTTTGTATTGTATGCGTACACACTGGTAGATTGGTGTTTTGTATTGTATGTGTACACACTGGTAGATAGGTGTTTTGTATTGTATGCGTACCCACTGGTAGATAGGTGTTTTGTACTGTATGTATACCCACTGGTAGATAGGTGTTTTGTACTGTATGTGTACACACTGGTAGATAGGTGTTTTGTATTGTATGTGTACACACTGGTAGATAGGTGTTTTGTATTGTATGTGTACCCAGTGGTAGATAGGTGTTTTGTACTGTATGTGTACACACTGGTAGATAGGTGTTTTGTATTGTATGTGTACCCAGTGGTAGATAGGTGTTTTGTATTTTATGTGTACACACTGGTAGATAGGTGTTTTGTATTGTATGTGTACACACTGGTAGATAGGTGTTTTGTATTGTATGTGTACCCAGTGGTAGATAGGTGTTTTGTACTGTATGTGTACACACTGGTATAGGTGTTTTGTATTGTATGTGTACACACTGGTAGATAGGTGTTTTGTATTGTATGTGTACCCAGTGGTAGATAGGTGTTTTGTACTGTATGTGTACACACTGGTAGATAGGTGTTTTGTACTGTATGTGTACCCACTGGTAGATAGGTGTTTTGTACTGTATGTGTACACACTGGTAGATAGGTGTTTTGTATTGTATGCGTACCCACTGGTAGATAGGTGTTTTGAATTTTATGTGTACACACTGGTAGATAGGTGTTTTGTATTGTATGTGTACACACTGGTAGATAGGTGTTTTGTATTGTATGTGTACCCAGTGGTAGATAGGTGTTTTGTACTGTATGTGTACACACTGGTATAGGTGTTTTGTATTGTATGTGTACACACTGGTAGATAGGTGTTTTGTATTGTATGTGTACCCAGTGGTAGATAGGTGTTTTGTACTGTATGTGTACACACTGGTAGATAGGTGTTTTGTACTGTATGTGTACCCACTGGTAGAGAGGTGTTTTGTACTGTATGTGTACACACTGGTAGATAGGTGTTTTGTATTGTATGCGTACCCACTGGTAGATAGGTGTTTTGTATTGTATGTGTACACACTGGTAGATAGGTGTTTTGTATTGTATGTGTACACACTGGTAGATAGGTGTTTTGTATTCTATGTGTACCCACTGGTAGATAGGTGTTTTGTATTGTATGTGTACCCAGTGGTAGATAGGTGTTTTGTATTGTATGTGTACACACTGGTAGATAGGTGTTTTGTATTGTATGTGTACACACTGGTAGATAGGTGTTTTGCATTGTATGTGTACCCAGTGGTAGATAGGTGTTTTGTATTGTATGTGTACACACTGGTAGATAGGTGTTTTGTATTGTATGCATACACACTGGTAGATAGGTGTTTTGTACTATATGTGTACACACTGGTAGATAGGTGTTTTGTATTGTATGTGTACACACTGGTAGATAGGTGTTTTGTATTGTATGTGTACACACTGGTAGATAGGTGTTTTGTACTGTATGTGTACACACTGGTAGATAGGTGTTTTGTATTGTATGTGTACCCAGTGGTAGATAGGTGTTTTGTATTGTATGTGTACCCAGTGGTAGATAGGTGTTTTGTATTGTATGTGTACCCACTGGTAGATATGTGTTTTGTATTGTATGCGTACACACTGGTAGATTGGTGTTTTGTATTGTATGTGTACACACTGGTAGATAGGTGTTTTGTATTGTATGCGTACCCACTGGTAGATAGGTGTTTTGTACTGTATGTGTACCCACTGGTAGATAGGTGTTTTGTACTGTATGTGTACACACTGGTAGATAGGTGTTTTGTATTGTATGTGTACCCAGTGGTAGATAGGTGTTTTGTATTGTATGTGTACCCAGTGGTAGATAGGTGTTTTGTATTGTATGTGTACACACTGGTAGATAGGTGTTTTGTATTGTATGTGTACACACTGGTAGATAGGTGTTTTGTATTGTATGTGTACCCAGTGGTAGATAGGTGTTTTGTACTGTATGTGTACACACTGGTATATAGGTGTTTTGTATTGTATGTGTACACACTGGTAGATAGGTGTTTTGTATTGTATGTGTACCCAGTGGTAGATAGGTGTTTTGTACTGTATGTGTACACACTGGTAGATAGGTGTTTTGTACTGTATGTGTACCCACTGGTAGATAGGTGTTTTGTACTGTATGTGTACACACTGGTAGATAGGTGTTTTGTATTGTATGCGTACCCACTGGTAGATAGGTGTTTTGTATTGTATGTGTACACACTGGTAGATAGGTGTTTTGTATTGTATGTGTACACACTGGTAGATATGTGTTTTGTATTCTATGTGTACCCACTGGTAGATAGGTGTTTTGTATTGTATGTGTACCCAGTGGTAGATAGGTGTTTTGTATTGTATGTGTACACACTGGTAGATATGTGTTTTGTATTGTATGTATACCCAGTGGTAGATAGGTGTTTTGTATTGTATGCGTACCCAGTGGTAGATAGGTGTTTTGTATTGTATGTGTACCCAGTGGTAGATAGGTGTTTTGTACTGTATGTGTACACACTGGTAGATAGGTGTTTTGTATTGTATGTGTACACACTGGTAGATAGGTATTTTGTATTGTATGTGTACCCAGTGGTATATAGGTGTTTTGTACTGTATGTGTACACACTGGTAGATAGGTGTTTTGTACTGTATGTGTACCCACTGGTAGATAGGTGTTTTGTACTGTATGTGTACACACTGGTAGATAGGTGTTTTGTATTGTATGCGTACCCACTGGTAGATAGGTGTTTTGTATTGTATGTGTACACACTGGTAGATAGGTGTTTTGTATTGTATGTGTACACACTGGTAGATATGTGTTTTGTATTCTATGTGTACCCACTGGTAGATAGGTGTTTTGTATTGTATGTGTACCCAGTGGTAGATAGGTGTTTTGTATTGTATGTGTACACACTGGTAGATAGGTGTTTTGTATTGTATGTATACCCAGTGGTAGATAGGTGTTTTGTATTGTATGCGTACCCAGTGGTAGATAGGTGTTTTGTATTGTATGTGTACCCAGTGGTAGATAGGTGTTTTGTATTGTATGCGTACCCAGTGGTAGATAGGTGTTTTGTATTGTATGTGTACACACTGGTAGATAGGTGTTTTGTATTGTATGCATACACACTGGTAGATAGGTGTTTTGTACTGTATGTGTACACACTGGTAGATAGGTGTTTTGTATTGTATGTGTACACACTGGTAGATAGGTATTTTGTATTGTATGTGTACCCAGTGGTATATAGGTGTTTTGTACTGTATGTGTACACACTGGTAGATAGGTGTTTTGTACTGTATGTGTACCCACTGGTAGATAGGTGTTTTGTACTGTATGTGTACACACTGGTAGATAGGTGTTTTGTATTGTATGCGTACCCACTGGTAGATAGGTGTTTTGTATTGTATGTGTACACACTGGTAGATAGGTGTTTTGTATTGTATGTGTACACACTGGTAGATATGTGTTTTGTATTCTATGTGTACCCACTGGTAGATAGGTGTTTTGTATTGTATGTGTACCCAGTGGTAGATAGGTGTTTTGTATTGTATGTGTACACACTGGTAGATAGGTGTTTTGTATTGTATGTATACCCAGTGGTAGATAGGTGTTTTGTATTGTATGCGTACCCAGTGGTAGATAGGTGTTTTGTATTGTATGTGTACCCAGTGGTAGATAGGTGTTTTGTATTGTATGCGTACCCAGTGGTAGATAGGTGTTTTGTATTGTATGTGTACACACTGGTAGATAGGTGTTTTGTATTGTATGCATACCCAGTGGTAGATAGGTGTTTTGTATTGTATGTATACCCACTGGTAGATAGGTGTTTTGTATTGTATGCGTACACACTGGTAGATTGGTGTTTTGTATTGTATGTGTACACACTGGTAGATAGGTGTTTTGTATTGTATGCATACCCACTGGTAGATAGGTGTTTTGTATTGTATGTGTACACACTGGTAGATAGGTGTTTTGTATTGTATGCGTACCCACTGGTAGATTGGTGTTTTGTATTGTATGTGTACACACTGGTAGATAGGTGTTTTGTATTGTATGTGTACACACTGATAGATAGGTGTTTTGTATTGTATGCGTACCCACTGGTATATAGGTGTTTTGTATTGTATGCGTACACACTGGTAGATTGGTGTTTTGTATTGTATGTGTACACACTGGTAGATAGGTGTTTTGTATTGTATGTGTACACACTGGTAGATAGGTGTTTTGTATTGTATGCATACACACTGGTAGATAGGTGTTTTGTACTGTATGTGTACACACTGGTAGATAGGTGTTTTGTATTGTATGTGTACACACTGGTAGATAGGTGTTTTGTATTGTATGTGTACACACTGGTAGATAGGTGTTTTGTACTGTATGTGTACACACTGGTAGATAGGTGTTTTGTATTGTATGTGTACCCAGTGGTAGATAGGTGTTTTGTATTGTATGTGTACCCAGTGGTAGATAGGTGTTTTGTATTGTATGCGTACCCACTGGTAGATAGGTGTTTTGTATTGTATGTGTACACACTGGTAGATAGGTGTTTTGTATTGTATGTGTACACACTGGTAGATATGTGTTTTGTATTATATGTGTACCCACTGGTAGATAGGTGTTTTGTATTGTATGTGTACCCAGTGGTAGATAGGTGTTTTGTATTGTATGTGTACACACTGGTAGATAGGTGTTTTGTATTGTATGTATACCCAGTGGTAGATAGGTGTTTTGTATTGTATGCGTACCCAGTGGTAGATAGGTGTTTTGTATTGTATGTGTACCCAGTGGTAGATAGGTGTTTTGTATTGTATGCGTACCCAGTGGTAGATAGGTGTTTTGTATTGTATGTGTACACACTGGTAGATAGGTGTTTTGTATTGTATGCATACCCAGTGGTAGATAGGTGTTTTGTATTGTATGTATACCCACTGGTAGATAGGTGTTTTGTATTGTATGTGTACACACTGGTAGATAGGTGTTTTGTATTGTATGTGTACACACTGGTAGATAGGTATTTTGTATTGTATGTGTACCCAGTGGTATATAGGTGTTTTGTACTGTATGTGTACACACTGGTAGATAGGTGTTTTGTATTGTATGCGTACCCACTGGTAGATAGGTGTTTTGTATTGTATGTGTACACACTGGTAGATAGGTGTTTTGTATTGTATGTGTACACACTGGTAGATATGTGTTTTGTATTCTATGTGTACCCACTGGTAGATAGGTGTTTTGTATTGTATGTGTACCCAGTGGTAGATAGGTGTTTTGTATTGTATGTGTACACACTGGTAGATAGGTGTTTTGTATTGTATGTATACCCAGTGGTAGATAGGTGTTTTGTATTGTATGCGTACCCAGTGGTAGATAGGTGTTTTGTATTGTATGTGTACCCAGTGGTAGATAGGTGTTTTGTATTGTATGCGTACCCAGTGGTAGATAGGTGTTTTGTATTGTATGTGTACACACTGGTAGATAGGTGTTTTGTATTGTATGCATACCCAGTGGTAGATAGGTGTTTTGTATTGTATGTATACCCACTGGTAGATAGGTGTTTTGTATTGTATGCGTACACACTGGTAGATTGGTGTTTTGTATTGTATGTGTACACACTGGTAGATAGGTGTTTTGTATTGTATGCATACCCACTGGTAGATAGGTGTTTTGTATTGTATGTGTACACACTGGTAGATAGGTGTTTTGTATTGTATGCGTACCCACTGGTAGATTGGTGTTTTGTATTGTATGTGTACACACTGGTAGATAGGTGTTTTGTATTGTATGTGTACACACTGATAGATAGGTGTTTTGTATTGTATGCGTACCCACTGGTATATAGGTGTTTTGTATTGTATGCGTACACACTGGTAGATTGGTGTTTTGTATTGTATGTGTACACACTGGTAGATAGGTGTTTTGTATTGTATGTGTACACACTGGTAGATAGGTGTTTTGTATTGTATGCATACACACTGGTAGATAGGTGTTTTGTACTGTATGTGTACACACTGGTAGATAGGTGTTTTGTATTGTATGTGTACACACTGGTAGATAGGTGTTTTGTATTGTATGTGTACACACTGGTAGATAGGTGTTTTGTACTGTATGTGTACACACTGGTAGATAAGGTGTTTTGTATTGTATGTGTACCCAGTGGTAGATAGGTGTTTTGTATTGTATGTGTACCCAGTGGTAGATAGGTGTTTTGTATTGTATGCGTACCCACTGGTAGATAGGTGTTTTGTATTGTATGTGTACACACTGGTAGATAGGTGTTTTGTATTGTATGTGTACACACTGGTAGATATGTGTTTTGTATTCTATGTGTACCCACTGGTAGATAGGTGTTTTGTATTGTATGTGTACCCAGTGGTAGATAGGTGTTTTGTATTGTATGTGTACACACTGGTAGATAGGTGTTGTGTATTGTATGTATACCCAGTGGTAGATAGGTGTTTTGTATTGTATGCGTACCCAGTGGTAGATAGGTGTTTTGTATTGTATGTGTACCCAGTGGTAGATAGGTGTTTTGTATTGTATGCGTACCCAGTGGTAGATAGGTGTTTTGTATTGTATGTGTACACACTGGTAGATAGGTGTTTTGTATTGTATGCATACCCAGTGGTAGATAGGTGTTTTGTATTGTATGTATACCCACTGGTAGATAGGTGTTTTGTATTGTATGCGTACACACTGGTAGATTGGTGTTTTGTATTGTATGTGTACACACTGGTAGATAGGTGTTTTGTATTGTATGCATACCCACTGGTAGATAGGTGTTTTGTATTGTATGTGTACACACTGGTAGATAGGTGTTTTGTATTGTATGCGTACCCACTGGTAGATTGGTGTTTTGTATTGTATGTGTACACACTGGTAGATAGGTGTTTTGTATTGTATGTGTACACACTGATAGATAGGTGTTTTGTATTGTATGCGTACCCACTGGTATATAGGTGTTTTGTATTGTATGCGTACACACTGGTAGATTGGTGTTTTGTATTGTATGTGTACACACTGGTAGATAGGTGTTTTGTATTGTATGTGTACACACTGGTAGATAGGTGTTTTGTATTGTATGCATACACACTGGTAGATAGGTGTTTTGTATTGTATGTGTACCCAGTGGTAGATAGGTGTTTTGTATTGTATGTGTACCCAGTGGTAGATAGGTGTTTTGTATTGTATGCGTACCCACTGGTAGATAGGTGTTTTGTATTGTATGTGTACACACTGGTAGATAGGTGTTTTGTATTGTATGTGTACACACTGGTAGATATGTGTTTTGTATTCTATGTGTACCCACTGGTAGATAGGTGTTTTGTATTGTATGTGTACCCAGTGGTAGATAGGTGTTTTGTATTGTATGTGTACACACTGGTAGATAGGTGTTTTGTATTGTATGTATACCCAGTGGTAGATAGGTGTTTTGTATTGTATGCGTACCCAGTGGTAGATAGGTGTTTTGTATTGTATGTGTACCCAGTGGTAGATAGGTGTTTTGTATTGTATGCGTACCCAGTGGTAGATAGGTGTTTTGTATTGTATGTGTACACACTGGTAGATAGGTGTTTTGTATTGTATGCATACCCAGTGGTAGATAGGTGTTTTGTATTGTATGTATACCCACTGGTAGATAGGTGTTTTGTATTGTATGTGTACACACTGGTAGATAGGTGTTTTGTATTGTATGTGTACACACTGGTAGATATGTATTTTGTATTGTATGTGTACCCAGTGGTATATAGGTGTTTTGTACTGTATGTGTACACACTGGTAGATAGGTGTTTTGTATTGTATGCATACCCACTGGTAGATAGGTGTTTTGTATTGTATGTGTACACACTGGTAGATAGGTGTTTTGTATTGTATGTGTACACACTGGTAGATATGTGTTTTGTATTCTATGTGTACCCACTGGTAGATAGGTGTTTTGTATTGTATGTGTACCCAGTGGTAGATAGGTGTTTTGTATTGTATGTGTACACACTGGTAGATAGGTGTTTTGTATTGTATGTATACCCAGTGGTAGATAGGTGTTTTGTATTGTATGCGTACCCAGTGGTAGATAGGTGTTTTGTATTGTATGTGTACCCAGTGGTAGATAGGTGTTTTGTATTGTATGCGTACCCAGTGGTAGATAGGTGTTTTGTATTGTATGTGTACACACTGGTAGATAGGTGTTTTGTATTGTATGCATACCCAGTGGTAGATAGGTGTTTTGTATTGTATGTATACCCACTGGTAGATAGGTGTTTTGTATTGTATGCGTACACACTGGTAGATTGGTGTTTTGTATTGTATGTGTACACACTGGTAGATAGGTGTTTTGTATTGTATGCATACCCACTGGTAGATAGGTGTTTTGTATTGTATGTGTACACACTGGTAGATAGGTGTTTTGTATTGTATGCGTACCCACTGGTAGATTGGTGTTTTGTATTGTATGTGTACACACTGGTAGATAGGTGTTTTGTATTGTATGTGTACACACTGATAGATAGGTGTTTTGTATTGTATGCGTACCCACTGGTATATAGGTGTTTTGTATTGTATGCGTACACACTGGTAGATTGGTGTTTTGTATTGTATGTGTACACACTGGTAGATAGGTGTTTTGTATTGTATGTGTACACACTGGTAGATAGGTGTTTTGTATTGTATGCATACACACTGGTAGATAGGTGTTTTGTACTGTATGTGTACACACTGGTAGATAGGTGTTTTGTATTGTATGTGTACACACTGGTAGATAGGTGTTTTGTATTTTATGTGTACACACTGGTAGATAGGTGTTTTGTACTGTATGTGTACACACTGGTAGATAGGTGTTTTGTATTGTATGTGTACCCAGTGGTAGATAGGTGTTTTGTATTGTATGTGTACCCAGTGGTAGATAGGTGTTTTGTATTGTATGCGTACCCACTGGTAGATAGGTGTTTTGTATTGTATGTGTACACACTGGTAGATAGGTGTTTTGTATTGTATGTGTACACACTGGTAGATATGTGTTTTGTATTCTATGTGTACCCACTGGTAGATAGGTGTTTTGTATTGTATGTGTACCCAGTGGTAGATAGGTGTTTTGTATTGTATGTATACCCAGTGGTAGATAGGTGTTTTGTATTGTATGCGTACCCAGTGGTAGATAGGTGTTTTGTATTGTATGTGTACACACTGGTAGATAGGTGTTTTGTATTGTATGCATACCCAGTGGTAGATAGGTGTTTTGTATTGTATGTATACCCACTGGTAGATAGGTGTTTTGTATTGTATGTGTACACACTGGTAGATAGGTGTTTTGTATTGTATGTGTACACACTGGTAGATAGGTATTTTGTATTGTATGTGTACCCAGTGGTATATAGGTGTTTTGTACTGTATGTGTACACACTGGTAGATAGGTGTTTTGTATTGTATGCGTACCCACTGGTAGATAGGTGTTTTGTATTGTATGTGTACACACTGGTAGATAGGTGTTTTGTATTGTATGTGTACACACTGGTAGATATGTGTTTTGTATTCTATGTGTACCCACTGGTAGATAGGTGTTTTGTATTGTATGTGTACCCAGTGGTAGATAGGTGTTTTGTATTGTATGTGTACACACTGGTAGATAGGTGTTTTGTATTGTATGTATACCCAGTGGTAGATAGGTGTTTTGTATTGTATGCGTACCCAGTGGTAGATAGGTGTTTTGTATTGTATGTGTACCCAGTGGTAGATAGGTGTTTTGTATTGTATGCGTACCCAGTGGTAGATAGGTGTTTTGTATTGTATGTGTACACACTGGTAGATAGGTGTTTTGTATTGTATGCATACCCAGTGGTAGATAGGTGTTTTGTATTGTATGTATACCCACTGGTAGATAGGTGTTTTGTATTGTATGCGTACACACTGGTAGATTGGTGTTTTGTATTGTATGTGTACACACTGGTAGATAGGTGTTTTGTATTGTATGCATACCCACTGGTAGATAGGTGTTTTGTATTGTATGTGTACACACTGGTAGATAGGTGTTTTGTATTGTATGCGTACCCACTGGTAGATTGGTGTTTTGTATTGTATGTGTACACACTGGTAGATAGGTGTTTTGTATTGTATGTGTACACACTGATAGATAGGTGTTTTGTATTGTATGCGTACCCACTGGTATATAGGTGTTTTGTATTGTATGCGTACACACTGGTAGATTGGTGTTTTGTATTGTATGTGTACACACTGGTAGATAGGTGTTTTGTATTGTATGTGTACACACTGGTAGATAGGTGTTTTGTATTGTATGCATACACACTGGTAGATAGGTGTTTTGTACTGTATGTGTACACACTGGTAGATAGGTGTTTTGTATTGTATGTGTACACACTGGTAGATAGGTGTTTTGTATTGTATGTGTACACACTGGTAGATAGGTGTTTTGTACTGTATGTGTACACACTGGTAGATAAGGTGTTTTGTATTGTATGTGTACCCAGTGGTAGATAGGTGTTTTGTATTGTATGTGTACCCAGTGGTAGATAGGTGTTTTGTATTGTATGCGTACCCACTGGTAGATAGGTGTTTTGTATTGTATGTGTACACACTGGTAGATAGGTGTTTTGTATTGTATGTGTACACACTGGTAGATATGTGTTTTGTATTCTATGTGTACCCACTGGTAGATAGGTGTTTTGTATTGTATGTGTACCCAGTGGTAGATAGGTGTTTTGTATTGTATGTGTACACACTGGTAGATAGGTGTTGTGTATTGTATGTATACCCAGTGGTAGATAGGTGTTTTGTATTGTATGCGTACCCAGTGGTAGATAGGTGTTTTGTATTGTATGTGTACCCAGTGGTAGATAGGTGTTTTGTATTGTATGCGTACCCAGTGGTAGATAGGTGTTTTGTATTGTATGTGTACACACTGGTAGATAGGTGTTTTGTATTGTATGCATACCCAGTGGTAGATAGGTGTTTTGTATTGTATGTATACCCACTGGTAGATAGGTGTTTTGTATTGTATGCGTACACACTGGTAGATTGGTGTTTTGTATTGTATGTGTACACACTGGTAGATAGGTGTTTTGTATTGTATGCATACCCACTGGTAGATAGGTGTTTTGTATTGTATGTGTACACACTGGTAGATAGGTGTTTTGTATTGTATGCGTACCCACTGGTAGATTGGTGTTTTGTATTGTATGTGTACACACTGGTAGATAGGTGTTTTGTATTGTATGTGTACACACTGATAGATAGGTGTTTTGTATTGTATGCGTACCCACTGGTATATAGGTGTTTTGTATTGTATGCGTACACACTGGTAGATTGGTGTTTTGTATTGTATGTGTACACACTGGTAGATAGGTGTTTTGTATTGTATGTGTACACACTGGTAGATAGGTGTTTTGTATTGTATGCGTACACACTGGTAGATAGGTGTTTTGTACTGTATGTGTACACACTGGTAGATAGGTGTTTTGTATTGTATGTGTACACAGTGGTAGATAGGTGTTTTGTATTGTATGTGTACACACTGGTAGATAGGTGTTTTGTACTGTATGTGTACACACTGGTAGATAGGTGTTTTGTATTGTATGTGTACCCAGTGGTAGATAGGTGTTTTGTATTGTATGTGTACCCAGTGGTAGATAGGTGTTTTGTACTGTATGTGTACACACTGGTATAGGTGTTTTGTATTGTATGTGTACACACTGGTAGATAGGTGTTTTGTATTGTATGTGTACCCAGTGGTAGATAGGTGTTTTGTACTGTATGTGTACACACTGGTAGATAGGTGTTTTGTACTGTATGTGTACCCACTGGTAGATAGGTGTTTTGTACTGTATGTGTACACACTGGTAGATAGGTGTTTTGTATTGTATGCGTACCCACTGGTAGATAGGTGTTTTGTATTGTATGTTTACACACTGGTAGATAGGTGTTTTGTATTGTATGTGTACACACTGGTAGATAGGTGTTTTGTATTCTATGTGTACCCACTGGTAGATAGGTGTTTTGTATTGTATGTGTACCCAGTGGTAGATAGGTGTTTTGTATTGTATGTGTACACACTGGTAGATAGGTGTTTTGTATTGTATGTGTACACACTGGTAGATAGGTGTTTTGTATTGTATGCGTACCCAGTGGTAGATAGGTGTTTTGTATTGTATGTGTACCCAGTGGTAGATAGGTGTTTTGTATTGTATGTGTACACACTGGTAGATAGGTGTTTTGCATTGTATGTGTACCCAGTGGTAGATAGGTGTTTTGTATTGTATGTGTACACACTGGTAGATAGGTGTTTTGTATTGTATGCATACACACTGGTAGATAGGTGTTTTGTACTGTATGTGTACACACTGGTAGATAGGTGTTTTGTATTGTATGTGTACACACTGGTAGATAGGTGTTTTGTATTGTATGTGTACATACTGGTAGATAGGTGTTTTGTACTGTATGTGTACACACTGGTAGATAGGTGTTTTGTATTGTATGTGTACCCAGTGGTAGATAGGTGTTTTGTATTGTATGTGTACCCAGTGGTAGATAGGTGTTTTGTATTGTATGTGTACACACTGGTAGATAGGTGTTTTGTATTGTATGCGTACCCACTGGTAGATAGGTGTTTTGTATTGTATGCGTACACACTGGTAGATTGGTGTTTTGTATTGTATGTGTACACACTGGTAGATAGGTGTTTTGTATTGTATGCGTACCCACTGGTAGATAGGTGTTTTGTACTGTATGTATACCCACTGGTAGATAGGTGTTTTGTACTGTATGTGTACACACTGGTAGATAGGTGTTTTGTATTGTATGTGTACACACTGGTAGATAGGTGTTTTGTATTGTATGTGTACCCAGTGGTAGATAGGTGTTTTGTACTGTATGTGTACACACTGGTAGATAGGTGTTTTGTATTGTATGTGTACCCAGTGGTAGATAGGTGTTTTGTATTTTATGTGTACACACTGGTAGATAGGTGTTTTGTATTGTATGTGTACACACTGGTAGATAGGTGTTTTGTATTGTATGTGTACCCAGTGGTAGATAGGTGTTTTGTACTGTATGTGTACACACTGGTATAGGTGTTTTGTATTGTATGTGTACACACTGGTAGATAGGTGTTTTGTATTGTATGTGTACCCAGTGGTAGATAGGTGTTTTGTACTGTATGTGTACACACTGGTAGATAGGTGTTTTGTACTGTATGTGTACCCACTGGTAGATAGGTGTTTTGTACTGTATGTGTACACACTGGTAGATAGGTGTTTTGTATTGTATGCGTACCCACTGGTAGATAGGTGTTTTGAATTTTATGTGTACACACTGGTAGATAGGTGTTTTGTATTGTATGTGTACACACTGGTAGATAGGTGTTTTGTATTGTATGTGTACCCAGTGGTAGATAGGTGTTTTGTACTGTATGTGTACACACTGGTATAGGTGTTTTGTATTGTATGTGTACACACTGGTAGATAGGTGTTTTGTATTGTATGTGTACCCAGTGGTAGATAGGTGTTTTGTACTGTATGTGTACACACTGGTAGATAGGTGTTTTGTACTGTATGTGTACCCACTGGTAGAGAGGTGTTTTGTACTGTATGTGTACACACTGGTAGATAGGTGTTTTGTATTGTATGCGTACCCACTGGTAGATAGGTGTTTTGTATTGTATGTGTACACACTGGTAGATAGGTGTTTTGTATTGTATGTGTACACACTGGTAGATAGGTGTTTTGTATTCTATGTGTACCCACTGGTAGATAGGTGTTTTGTATTGTATGTGTACCCAGTGGTAGATAGGTGTTTTGTATTGTATGTGTACACACTGGTAGATAGGTGTTTTGTATTGTATGTGTACACACTGGTAGATAGGTGTTTTGCATTGTATGTGTACCCAGTGGTAGATAGGTGTTTTGTATTGTATGTGTACACACTGGTAGATAGGTGTTTTGTATTGTATGCATACACACTGGTAGATAGGTGTTTTGTACTATATGTGTACACACTGGTAGATAGGTGTTTTGTATTGTATGTGTACACACTGGTAGATAGGTGTTTTGTATTGTATGTGTACACACTGGTAGATAGGTGTTTTGTACTGTATGTGTACACACTGGTAGATAGGTGTTTTGTATTGTATGTGTACCCAGTGGTAGATAGGTGTTTTGTATTGTATGTGTACCCAGTGGTAGATAGGTGTTTTGTATTGTATGTGTACCCACTGGTAGATATGTGTTTTGTATTGTATGCGTACACACTGGTAGATTGGTGTTTTGTATTGTATGTGTACACACTGGTAGATAGGTGTTTTGTATTGTATGCGTACCCACTGGTAGATAGGTGTTTTGTACTGTATGTGTACCCACTGGTAGATAGGTGTTTTGTACTGTATGTGTACACACTGGTAGATAGGTGTTTTGTATTGTATGTGTACCCAGTGGTAGATAGGTGTTTTGTATTGTATGTGTACCCAGTGGTAGATAGGTGTTTTGTATTGTATGTGTACACACTGGTAGATAGGTGTTTTGTATTGTATGTGTACACACTGGTAGATAGGTGTTTTGTATTGTATGTGTACCCAGTGGTAGATAGGTGTTTTGTACTGTATGTGTACACACTGGTATATAGGTGTTTTGTATTGTATGTGTACACACTGGTAGATAGGTGTTTTGTATTGTATGTGTACCCAGTGGTAGATAGGTGTTTTGTACTGTATGTGTACACACTGGTAGATAGGTGTTTTGTACTGTATGTGTACCCACTGGTAGATAGGTGTTTTGTACTGTATGTGTACACACTGGTAGATAGGTGTTTTGTATTGTATGCGTACCCACTGGTAGATAGGTGTTTTGTATTGTATGTGTACACACTGGTAGATAGGTGTTTTGTATTGTATGTGTACACACTGGTAGATATGTGTTTTGTATTCTATGTGTACCCACTGGTAGATAGGTGTTTTGTATTGTATGTGTACCCAGTGGTAGATAGGTGTTTTGTATTGTATGTGTACACACTGGTAGATATGTGTTTTGTATTGTATGTATACCCAGTGGTAGATAGGTGTTTTGTATTGTATGCGTACCCAGTGGTAGATAGGTGTTTTGTATTGTATGTGTACCCAGTGGTAGATAGGTGTTTTGTACTGTATGTGTACACACTGGTAGATAGGTGTTTTGTATTGTATGTGTACACACTGGTAGATAGGTATTTTGTATTGTATGTGTACCCAGTGGTATATAGGTGTTTTGTACTGTATGTGTACACACTGGTAGATAGGTGTTTTGTACTGTATGTGTACCCACTGGTAGATAGGTGTTTTGTACTGTATGTGTACACACTGGTAGATAGGTGTTTTGTATTGTATGCGTACCCACTGGTAGATAGGTGTTTTGTATTGTATGTGTACACACTGGTAGATAGGTGTTTTGTATTGTATGTGTACACACTGGTAGATATGTGTTTTGTATTCTATGTGTACCCACTGGTAGATAGGTGTTTTGTATTGTATGTGTACCCAGTGGTAGATAGGTGTTTTGTATTGTATGTGTACACACTGGTAGATAGGTGTTTTGTATTGTATGTATACCCAGTGGTAGATAGGTGTTTTGTATTGTATGCGTACCCAGTGGTAGATAGGTGTTTTGTATTGTATGTGTACCCAGTGGTAGATAGGTGTTTTGTATTGTATGCGTACCCAGTGGTAGATAGGTGTTTTGTATTGTATGTGTACACACTGGTAGATAGGTGTTTTGTATTGTATGCATACACACTGGTAGATAGGTGTTTTGTACTGTATGTGTACACACTGGTAGATAGGTGTTTTGTATTGTATGTGTACACACTGGTAGATAGGTATTTTGTATTGTATGTGTACCCAGTGGTATATAGGTGTTTTGTACTGTATGTGTACACACTGGTAGATAGGTGTTTTGTACTGTATGTGTACCCACTGGTAGATAGGTGTTTTGTACTGTATGTGTACACACTGGTAGATAGGTGTTTTGTATTGTATGCGTACCCACTGGTAGATAGGTGTTTTGTATTGTATGTGTACACACTGGTAGATAGGTGTTTTGTATTGTATGTGTACACACTGGTAGATATGTGTTTTGTATTCTATGTGTACCCACTGGTAGATAGGTGTTTTGTATTGTATGTGTACCCAGTGGTAGATAGGTGTTTTGTATTGTATGTGTACACACTGGTAGATAGGTGTTTTGTATTGTATGTATACCCAGTGGTAGATAGGTGTTTTGTATTGTATGCGTACCCAGTGGTAGATAGGTGTTTTGTATTGTATGTGTACCCAGTGGTAGATAGGTGTTTTGTATTGTATGCGTACCCAGTGGTAGATAGGTGTTTTGTATTGTATGTGTACACACTGGTAGATAGGTGTTTTGTATTGTATGCATACCCAGTGGTAGATAGGTGTTTTGTATTGTATGTATACCCACTGGTAGATAGGTGTTTTGTATTGTATGCGTACACACTGGTAGATTGGTGTTTTGTATTGTATGTGTACACACTGGTAGATAGGTGTTTTGTATTGTATGCATACCCACTGGTAGATAGGTGTTTTGTATTGTATGTGTACACACTGGTAGATAGGTGTTTTGTATTGTATGCGTACCCACTGGTAGATTGGTGTTTTGTATTGTATGTGTACACACTGGTAGATAGGTGTTTTGTATTGTATGTGTACACACTGATAGATAGGTGTTTTGTATTGTATGCGTACCCACTGGTATATAGGTGTTTTGTATTGTATGCGTACACACTGGTAGATTGGTGTTTTGTATTGTATGTGTACACACTGGTAGATAGGTGTTTTGTATTGTATGTGTACACACTGGTAGATAGGTGTTTTGTATTGTATGCATACACACTGGTAGATAGGTGTTTTGTACTGTATGTGTACACACTGGTAGATAGGTGTTTTGTATTGTATGTGTACACACTGGTAGATAGGTGTTTTGTATTGTATGTGTACACACTGGTAGATAGGTGTTTTGTACTGTATGTGTACACACTGGTAGATAGGTGTTTTGTATTGTATGTGTACCCAGTGGTAGATAGGTGTTTTGTATTGTATGTGTACCCAGTGGTAGATAGGTGTTTTGTATTGTATGCGTACCCACTGGTAGATAGGTGTTTTGTATTGTATGTGTACACACTGGTAGATAGGTGTTTTGTATTGTATGTGTACACACTGGTAGATATGTGTTTTGTATTATATGTGTACCCACTGGTAGATAGGTGTTTTGTATTGTATGTGTACCCAGTGGTAGATAGGTGTTTTGTATTGTATGTGTACACACTGGTAGATAGGTGTTTTGTATTGTATGTATACCCAGTGGTAGATAGGTGTTTTGTATTGTATGCGTACCCAGTGGTAGATAGGTGTTTTGTATTGTATGTGTACCCAGTGGTAGATAGGTGTTTTGTATTGTATGCGTACCCAGTGGTAGATAGGTGTTTTGTATTGTATGTGTACACACTGGTAGATAGGTGTTTTGTATTGTATGCATACCCAGTGGTAGATAGGTGTTTTGTATTGTATGTATACCCACTGGTAGATAGGTGTTTTGTATTGTATGTGTACACACTGGTAGATAGGTGTTTTGTATTGTATGTGTACACACTGGTAGATAGGTATTTTGTATTGTATGTGTACCCAGTGGTATATAGGTGTTTTGTACTGTATGTGTACACACTGGTAGATAGGTGTTTTGTATTGTATGCGTACCCACTGGTAGATAGGTGTTTTGTATTGTATGTGTACACACTGGTAGATAGGTGTTTTGTATTGTATGTGTACACACTGGTAGATATGTGTTTTGTATTCTATGTGTACCCACTGGTAGATAGGTGTTTTGTATTGTATGTGTACCCAGTGGTAGATAGGTGTTTTGTATTGTATGTGTACACACTGGTAGATAGGTGTTTTGTATTGTATGTATACCCAGTGGTAGATAGGTGTTTTGTATTGTATGCGTACCCAGTGGTAGATAGGTGTTTTGTATTGTATGTGTACCCAGTGGTAGATAGGTGTTTTGTATTGTATGCGTACCCAGTGGTAGATAGGTGTTTTGTATTGTATGTGTACACACTGGTAGATAGGTGTTTTGTATTGTATGCATACCCAGTGGTAGATAGGTGTTTTGTATTGTATGTATACCCACTGGTAGATAGGTGTTTTGTATTGTATGCGTACACACTGGTAGATTGGTGTTTTGTATTGTATGTGTACACACTGGTAGATAGGTGTTTTGTATTGTATGCATACCCACTGGTAGATAGGTGTTTTGTATTGTATGTGTACACACTGGTAGATAGGTGTTTTGTATTGTATGCGTACCCACTGGTAGATTGGTGTTTTGTATTGTATGTGTACACACTGGTAGATAGGTGTTTTGTATTGTATGTGTACACACTGATAGATAGGTGTTTTGTATTGTATGCGTACCCACTGGTATATAGGTGTTTTGTATTGTATGCGTACACACTGGTAGATTGGTGTTTTGTATTGTATGTGTACACACTGGTAGATAGGTGTTTTGTATTGTATGTGTACACACTGGTAGATAGGTGTTTTGTATTGTATGCATACACACTGGTAGATAGGTGTTTTGTACTGTATGTGTACACACTGGTAGATAGGTGTTTTGTATTGTATGTGTACACACTGGTAGATAGGTGTTTTGTATTGTATGTGTACACACTGGTAGATAGGTGTTTTGTACTGTATGTGTACACACTGGTAGATAAGGTGTTTTGTATTGTATGTGTACCCAGTGGTAGATAGGTGTTTTGTATTGTATGTGTACCCAGTGGTAGATAGGTGTTTTGTATTGTATGCGTACCCACTGGTAGATAGGTGTTTTGTATTGTATGTGTACACACTGGTAGATAGGTGTTTTGTATTGTATGTGTACACACTGGTAGATATGTGTTTTGTATTCTATGTGTACCCACTGGTAGATAGGTGTTTTGTATTGTATGTGTACCCAGTGGTAGATAGGTGTTTTGTATTGTATGTGTACACACTGGTAGATAGGTGTTGTGTATTGTATGTATACCCAGTGGTAGATAGGTGTTTTGTATTGTATGCGTACCCAGTGGTAGATAGGTGTTTTGTATTGTATGTGTACCCAGTGGTAGATAGGTGTTTTGTATTGTATGCGTACCCAGTGGTAGATAGGTGTTTTGTATTGTATGTGTACACACTGGTAGATAGGTGTTTTGTATTGTATGCATACCCAGTGGTAGATAGGTGTTTTGTATTGTATGTATACCCACTGGTAGATAGGTGTTTTGTATTGTATGCGTACACACTGGTAGATTGGTGTTTTGTATTGTATGTGTACACACTGGTAGATAGGTGTTTTGTATTGTATGCATACCCACTGGTAGATAGGTGTTTTGTATTGTATGTGTACACACTGGTAGATAGGTGTTTTGTATTGTATGCGTACCCACTGGTAGATTGGTGTTTTGTATTGTATGTGTACACACTGGTAGATAGGTGTTTTGTATTGTATGTGTACACACTGATAGATAGGTGTTTTGTATTGTATGCGTACCCACTGGTATATAGGTGTTTTGTATTGTATGCGTACACACTGGTAGATTGGTGTTTTGTATTGTATGTGTACACACTGGTAGATAGGTGTTTTGTATTGTATGTGTACACACTGGTAGATAGGTGTTTTGTATTGTATGCATACACACTGGTAGATAGGTGTTTTGTATTGTATGTGTACCCAGTGGTAGATAGGTGTTTTGTATTGTATGTGTACCCAGTGGTAGATAGGTGTTTTGTATTGTATGCGTACCCACTGGTAGATAGGTGTTTTGTATTGTATGTGTACACACTGGTAGATAGGTGTTTTGTATTGTATGTGTACACACTGGTAGATATGTGTTTTGTATTCTATGTGTACCCACTGGTAGATAGGTGTTTTGTATTGTATGTGTACCCAGTGGTAGATAGGTGTTTTGTATTGTATGTGTACACACTGGTAGATAGGTGTTTTGTATTGTATGTATACCCAGTGGTAGATAGGTGTTTTGTATTGTATGCGTACCCAGTGGTAGATAGGTGTTTTGTATTGTATGTGTACCCAGTGGTAGATAGGTGTTTTGTATTGTATGCGTACCCAGTGGTAGATAGGTGTTTTGTATTGTATGTGTACACACTGGTAGATAGGTGTTTTGTATTGTATGCATACCCAGTGGTAGATAGGTGTTTTGTATTGTATGTATACCCACTGGTAGATAGGTGTTTTGTATTGTATGTGTACACACTGGTAGATAGGTGTTTTGTATTGTATGTGTACACACTGGTAGATATGTATTTTGTATTGTATGTGTACCCAGTGGTATATAGGTGTTTTGTACTGTATGTGTACACACTGGTAGATAGGTGTTTTGTATTGTATGCATACCCACTGGTAGATAGGTGTTTTGTATTGTATGTGTACACACTGGTAGATAGGTGTTTTGTATTGTATGTGTACACACTGGTAGATATGTGTTTTGTATTCTATGTGTACCCACTGGTAGATAGGTGTTTTGTATTGTATGTGTACCCAGTGGTAGATAGGTGTTTTGTATTGTATGTGTACACACTGGTAGATAGGTGTTTTGTATTGTATGTATACCCAGTGGTAGATAGGTGTTTTGTATTGTATGCGTACCCAGTGGTAGATAGGTGTTTTGTATTGTATGTGTACCCAGTGGTAGATAGGTGTTTTGTATTGTATGCGTACCCAGTGGTAGATAGGTGTTTTGTATTGTATGTGTACACACTGGTAGATAGGTGTTTTGTATTGTATGCATACCCAGTGGTAGATAGGTGTTTTGTATTGTATGTATACCCACTGGTAGATAGGTGTTTTGTATTGTATGCGTACACACTGGTAGATTGGTGTTTTGTATTGTATGTGTACACACTGGTAGATAGGTGTTTTGTATTGTATGCATACCCACTGGTAGATAGGTGTTTTGTATTGTATGTGTACACACTGGTAGATAGGTGTTTTGTATTGTATGCGTACCCACTGGTAGATTGGTGTTTTGTATTGTATGTGTACACACTGGTAGATAGGTGTTTTGTATTGTATGTGTACACACTGATAGATAGGTGTTTTGTATTGTATGCGTACCCACTGGTATATAGGTGTTTTGTATTGTATGCGTACACACTGGTAGATTGGTGTTTTGTATTGTATGTGTACACACTGGTAGATAGGTGTTTTGTATTGTATGTGTACACACTGGTAGATAGGTGTTTTGTATTGTATGCATACACACTGGTAGATAGGTGTTTTGTACTGTATGTGTACACACTGGTAGATAGGTGTTTTGTATTGTATGTGTACACACTGGTAGATAGGTGTTTTGTATTTTATGTGTACACACTGGTAGATAGGTGTTTTGTACTGTATGTGTACACACTGGTAGATAGGTGTTTTGTATTGTATGTGTACCCAGTGGTAGATAGGTGTTTTGTATTGTATGTGTACCCAGTGGTAGATAGGTGTTTTGTATTGTATGCGTACCCACTGGTAGATAGGTGTTTTGTATTGTATGTGTACACACTGGTAGATAGGTGTTTTGTATTGTATGTGTACACACTGGTAGATATGTGTTTTGTATTCTATGTGTACCCACTGGTAGATAGGTGTTTTGTATTGTATGTGTACCCAGTGGTAGATAGGTGTTTTGTATTGTATGTATACCCAGTGGTAGATAGGTGTTTTGTATTGTATGCGTACCCAGTGGTAGATAGGTGTTTTGTATTGTATGTGTACACACTGGTAGATAGGTGTTTTGTATTGTATGCATACCCAGTGGTAGATAGGTGTTTTGTATTGTATGTATACCCACTGGTAGATAGGTGTTTTGTATTGTATGTGTACACACTGGTAGATAGGTGTTTTGTATTGTATGTGTACACACTGGTAGATAGGTATTTTGTATTGTATGTGTACCCAGTGGTATATAGGTGTTTTGTACTGTATGTGTACACACTGGTAGATAGGTGTTTTGTATTGTATGCGTACCCACTGGTAGATAGGTGTTTTGTATTGTATGTGTACACACTGGTAGATAGGTGTTTTGTATTGTATGTGTACACACTGGTAGATATGTGTTTTGTATTCTATGTGTACCCACTGGTAGATAGGTGTTTTGTATTGTATGTGTACCCAGTGGTAGATAGGTGTTTTGTATTGTATGTGTACACACTGGTAGATAGGTGTTTTGTATTGTATGTATACCCAGTGGTAGATAGGTGTTTTGTATTGTATGCGTACCCAGTGGTAGATAGGTGTTTTGTATTGTATGTGTACCCAGTGGTAGATAGGTGTTTTGTATTGTATGCGTACCCAGTGGTAGATAGGTGTTTTGTATTGTATGTGTACACACTGGTAGATAGGTGTTTTGTATTGTATGCATACCCAGTGGTAGATAGGTGTTTTGTATTGTATGTATACCCACTGGTAGATAGGTGTTTTGTATTGTATGCGTACACACTGGTAGATTGGTGTTTTGTATTGTATGTGTACACACTGGTAGATAGGTGTTTTGTATTGTATGCATACCCACTGGTAGATAGGTGTTTTGTATTGTATGTGTACACACTGGTAGATAGGTGTTTTGTATTGTATGCGTACCCACTGGTAGATTGGTGTTTTGTATTGTATGTGTACACACTGGTAGATAGGTGTTTTGTATTGTATGTGTACACACTGATAGATAGGTGTTTTGTATTGTATGCGTACCCACTGGTATATAGGTGTTTTGTATTGTATGCGTACACACTGGTAGATTGGTGTTTTGTATTGTATGTGTACACACTGGTAGATAGGTGTTTTGTATTGTATGTGTACACACTGGTAGATAGGTGTTTTGTATTGTATGCATACACACTGGTAGATAGGTGTTTTGTACTGTATGTGTACACACTGGTAGATAGGTGTTTTGTATTGTATGTGTACACACTGGTAGATAGGTGTTTTGTATTGTATGTGTACACACTGGTAGATAGGTGTTTTGTACTGTATGTGTACACACTGGTAGATAAGGTGTTTTGTATTGTATGTGTACCCAGTGGTAGATAGGTGTTTTGTATTGTATGTGTACCCAGTGGTAGATAGGTGTTTTGTATTGTATGCGTACCCACTGGTAGATAGGTGTTTTGTATTGTATGTGTACACACTGGTAGATAGGTGTTTTGTATTGTATGTGTACACACTGGTAGATATGTGTTTTGTATTCTATGTGTACCCACTGGTAGATAGGTGTTTTGTATTGTATGTGTACCCAGTGGTAGATAGGTGTTTTGTATTGTATGTGTACACACTGGTAGATAGGTGTTGTGTATTGTATGTATACCCAGTGGTAGATAGGTGTTTTGTATTGTATGCGTACCCAGTGGTAGATAGGTGTTTTGTATTGTATGTGTACCCAGTGGTAGATAGGTGTTTTGTATTGTATGCGTACCCAGTGGTAGATAGGTGTTTTGTATTGTATGTGTACACACTGGTAGATAGGTGTTTTGTATTGTATGCATACCCAGTGGTAGATAGGTGTTTTGTATTGTATGTATACCCACTGGTAGATAGGTGTTTTGTATTGTATGCGTACACACTGGTAGATTGGTGTTTTGTATTGTATGTGTACACACTGGTAGATAGGTGTTTTGTATTGTATGCATACCCACTGGTAGATAGGTGTTTTGTATTGTATGTGTACACACTGGTAGATAGGTGTTTTGTATTGTATGCGTACCCACTGGTAGATTGGTGTTTTGTATTGTATGTGTACACACTGGTAGATAGGTGTTTTGTATTGTATGTGTACACACTGATAGATAGGTGTTTTGTATTGTATGCGTACCCACTGGTATATAGGTGTTTTGTATTGTATGCGTACACACTGGTAGATTGGTGTTTTGTATTGTATGTGTACACACTGGTAGATAGGTGTTTTGTATTGTATGTGTACACACTGGTAGATAGGTGTTTTGTATTGTATGCATACACACTGGTAGATAGGTGTTTTGTATTGTATGTGTACCCAGTGGTAGATAGGTGTTTTGTATTGTATGTGTACCCAGTGGTAGATAGGTGTTTTGTATTGTATGCGTACCCACTGGTAGATAGGTGTTTTGTATTGTATGTGTACACACTGGTAGATAGGTGTTTTGTATTGTATGTGTACACACTGGTAGATATGTGTTTTGTATTCTATGTGTACCCACTGGTAGATAGGTGTTTTGTATTGTATGTGTACCCAGTGGTAGATAGGTGTTTTGTATTGTATGTGTACACACTGGTAGATAGGTGTTTTGTATTGTATGTATACCCAGTGGTAGATAGGTGTTTTGTATTGTATGCGTACCCAGTGGTAGATAGGTGTTTTGTATTGTATGTGTACCCAGTGGTAGATAGGTGTTTTGTATTGTATGCGTACCCAGTGGTAGATAGGTGTTTTGTATTGTATGTGTACACACTGGTAGATAGGTGTTTTGTATTGTATGCATACCCAGTGGTAGATAGGTGTTTTGTATTGTATGTATACCCACTGGTAGATAGGTGTTTTGTATTGTATGTGTACACACTGGTAGATAGGTGTTTTGTATTGTATGTGTACACACTGGTAGATATGTATTTTGTATTGTATGTGTACCCAGTGGTATATAGGTGTTTTGTACTGTATGTGTACACACTGGTAGATAGGTGTTTTGTATTGTATGCGTACCCACTGGTAGATAGGTGTTTTGTATTGTATGTGTACACACTGGTAGATAGGTGTTTTGTATTGTATGTGTACACACTGGTAGATATGTGTTTTGTATTCTATGTGTACCCACTGGTAGATAGGTGTTTTGTATTGTATGTGTACCCAGTGGTAGATAGGTGTTTTGTATTGTATGTGTACACACTGGTAGATAGGTGTTTTGTATTGTATGTATACCCAGTGGTAGATAGGTGTTTTGTATTGTATGCGTACCCAGTGGTAGATAGGTGTTTTGTATTGTATGTGTACCCAGTGGTAGATAGGTGTTTTGTATTGTATGCGTACCCAGTGGTAGATAGGTGTTTTGTATTGTATGTGTACACACTGGTAGATAGGTGTTTTGTATTGTATGCATACCCAGTGGTAGATAGGTGTTTTGTATTGTATGTATACCCACTGGTAGATAGGTGTTTTGTATTGTATGCGTACACACTGGTAGATTGGTGTTTTGTATTGTATGTGTACACACTGGTAGATAGGTGTTTTGTATTGTATGCATACCCACTGGTAGATAGGTGTTTTGTATTGTATGTGTACACACTGGTAGATAGGTGTTTTGTATTGTATGCGTACCCACTGGTAGATTGGTGTTTTGTATTGTATGTGTACACACTGGTAGATAGGTGTTTTGTATTGTATGTGTACACACTGATAGATAGGTGTTTTGTATTGTATGCGTACCCACTGGTATATAGGTGTTTTGTATTGTATGCGTACACACTGGTAGATTGGTGTTTTGTATTGTATGTGTACACACTGGTAGATAGGTGTTTTGTATTGTATGTGTACACACTGGTAGATAGGTGTTTTGTATTGTATGCATACACACTGGTAGATAGGTGTTTTGTACTGTATGTGTACACACTGGTAGATAGGTGTTTTGTATTGTATGTGTACACACTGGTAGATAGGTGTTTTGTATTTTATGTGTACACACTGGTAGATAGGTGTTTTGTACTGTATGTGTACACACTGGTAGATAGGTGTTTTGTATTGTATGTGTACCCAGTGGTAGATAGGTGTTTTGTATTGTATGTGTACCCAGTGGTAGATAGGTGTTTTGTATTGTATGCGTACCCACTGGTAGATAGGTGTTTTGTATTGTATGTGTACACACTGGTAGATAGGTGTTTTGTATTGTATGTGTACACACTGGTAGATATGTGTTTTGTATTCTATGTGTACCCACTGGTAGATAGGTGTTTTGTATTGTATGTGTACCCAGTGGTAGATAGGTGTTTTGTATTGTATGTGTACACACTGGTAGATAGGTGTTTTGTATTGTATGTATACCCAGTGGTAGATAGGTGTTTTGTATTGTATGCGTACCCAGTGGTAGATAGGTGTTTTGTATTGTATGTGTACCCAGTGGTAGATAGGTGTTTTGTATTGTATGCGTACCCAGTGGTAGATAGGTGTTTTGTATTGTATGTGTACACACTGGTAGATAGGTGTTTTGTATTGTATGCATACCCAGTGGTAGATAGGTGTTTTGTATTGTATGTATACCCACTGGTAGATAGGTGTTTTGTATTGTATGCGTACACACTGGTAGATTGGTGTTTTGTATTGTATGTGTACACACTGGTAGATAGGTGTTTTGTATTGTATGCATACCCACTGGTAGATAGGTGTTTTGTATTGTATGTGTACACACTGGTAGATAGGTGTTTTGTATTGTATGCGTACCCACTGGTAGATTGGTGTTTTGTATTGTATGTGTACACACTGGTAGATAGGTGTTTTGTATTGTATGTGTACACACTGATAGATAGGTGTTTTGTATTGTATGCGTACCCACTGGTATATAGGTGTTTTGTATTGTATGCGTACACACTGGTAGATTGGTGTTTTGTATTGTATGTGTACACACTGGTAGATAGGTGTTTTGTATTGTATGTGTACACACTGGTAGATAGGTGTTTTGTACTGTATGTGTACACACTGGTAGATAGGTGTTTTGTATTGTATGTGTACCCAGTGGTAGATAGGTGTTTTGTATTGTATGCGTACCCAGTGGTAGATAGGTGTTTTGTATTGTATGTGTACCCAGTGGTAGATAGGTGTTTTGTATTGTATGCGTACCCAGTGGTAGATAGGTGTTTTGTATTGTATGTGTACACACTGGTAGATAGGTGTTTTGTATTGTATGCATACCCAGTGGTAGATAGGTGTTTTGTATTTTATGTGTACACACTGGTAGATAAGTGTTTTGTATTGTATGTGTACACACTGGTAGATAGGTGTTTTGTATTGTATGTGTACCCAGTGGTAGATAGGTGTTTTGTACTGTATGTGTACACACTGGTATAGGTGTTTTGTATTGTATGTGTACACACTGGTAGATAGGTGTTTTGTATTGTATGTGTACCCAGTGGTAGATAGGTGTTTTGTACTGTATGTGTACACACTGGTAGATAGGTGTTTTGTACTGTATGTGTACCCACTGGTAGATAGGTGTTTTGTACTGTATGTGTACACACTGGTAGATAGGTGTTTTGTATTGTATGCGTACCCACTGGTAGATAGGTGTTTTGTATTGTATGTGTACACACTGGTAGATAGGTGTTTTGTATTGTATGTGTACACACTGGTAGATAGGTGTTTTGTATTCTATGTGTACCCACTGGTAGATAGGTGTTTTGTATTGTATGTGTACCCAGTGGTAGATAGGTGTTTTGTATTGTATGTGTACACACTGGTAGATAGGTGTTTTGTATTGTATGTGTACACACTGGTAGATAGGTGTTTTGTATTGTATGCGTACCCAGTGGTAGATAGGTGTTTTGTATTGTATGTGTACCCAGTGGTAGATAGGTGTTTTGTATTGTATGTGTACACACTGGTAGATAGGTGTTTTGCATTGTATGTGTACCCAGTGGTAGATAGGTGTTTTGTATTGTATGTGTACACACTGGTAGATAGGTGTTTTGTATTGTATGCATACACACTGGTAGATAGGTGTTTTGTACTGTATGTGTACACACTGGTAGATAGGTGTTTTGTATTGTATGTGTACACACTGGTAGATAGGTGTTTTGTATTGTATGTGTACACACTGGTAGATAGGTGTTTTGTACTGTATGTGTACACACTGGTAGATAGGTGTTTTGTATTGTATGTGTACCCAGTGGTAGATAGGTGTTTTGTATTGTATGTGTACCCAGTGGTAGATAGGTGTTTTGTATTGTATGTGTACCCACTGGTAGATATGTGTTTTGTATTGTATGCGTACACACTGGTAGATTGGTGTTTTGTATTGTATGTGTACACACTGGTAGATAGGTGTTTTGTATTGTATGCGTACCCACTGGTAGATAGGTGTTTTGTACTGTATGTATACCCACTGGTAGATAGGTGTTTTGTACTGTATGTGTACACACTGGTAGATAGGTGTTTTGTATTGTATCTGTACCCAGTGGTAGATAGGTGTTTTGTATTGTATGTGTACCCAGTGGTAGATAGGTGTTTTGTATTGTATGTGTACCCAGTGGTAGATAGGTGTTTTGTATTGTATGTGTACACACTGGTAGATAGGTGTTTTGTATTGTATGTGTACACACTGGTAGATAGGTGTTTTGTATTGTATGTGTACCCAGTGGTAGATAGGTATTTTGTACTGTATGTGTACACACTGGTATATAGGTGTTTTGTATTGTATGTGTACACACTGGTAGATAGGTGTTTTGTATTGTATGTGTACCCAGTGGTAGATAGGTGTTTTGTACTGTATGTGTACACACTGGTAGATAGGTGTTTTGTACTGTATGTGTACCCACTGGTAGATAGGTGTTTTGTACTGTATGTGTACACACTGGTAGATAGGTGTTTTGTATTGTATGCGTACCCACTGGTAGATAGGTGTTTTGTATTGTATGTGTACACACTGGTAGATAGGTGTTTTGTATTGTATGTGTACACACTGGTAGATATGTGTTTTGTATTCTATGTGTACCCACTGGTAGATAGGTGTTTTGTATTGTATGTGTACCCAGTGGTAGATAGGTGTTTTGTATTGTATGTGTACACACTGGTAGATATGTGTTTTGTATTGTATGTATACCCAGTGGTAGATAGGTGTTTTGTATTGTATGCGTACCCAGTGGTAGATAGGTGTTTTGTATTGTATGTGTACCCAGTGGTAGATAGGTGTTTTGTACTGTATGTGTACACACTGGTAGATAGGTGTTTTGTATTGTATGTGTACACACTGGTAGATAGGTATTTTGTATTGTATGTGTACCCAGTGGTATATAGGTGTTTTGTACTGTATGTGTACACACTGGTAGATAGGTGTTTTGTACTGTATGTGTACCCACTGGTAGATAGGTGTTTTGTACTGTATGTGTACACACTGGTAGATAGGTGTTTTGTATTGTATGCGTACCCACTGGTAGATAGGTGTTTTGTATTGTATGTGTACACACTGGTAGATAGGTGTTTTGTATTGTATGTGTACACACTGGTAGATAGGTGTTTTGTATTGTATGTGTACACACTGGTAGATAGGTGTTTTGTATTGTATGTGTACCCAGTGGTAGATAGGTGTTTTGTACTGTATGTGTACACACTGGTATATAGGTGTTTTGTATTGTATGTGTACACACTGGTAGATAGGTGTTTTGTATTGTATGTGTACCCAGTGGTAGATAGGTGTTTTGTACTGTATGTGTACACACTGGTAGATAGGTGTTTTGTACTGTATGTGTACCCACTGGTAGATAGGTGTTTTGTACTGTATGTGTACACACTGGTAGATAGGTGTTTTGTATTGTATGCGTACCCACTGGTAGATAGGTGTTTTGTATTGTATGTGTACACACTGGTAGATAGGTGTTTTGTATTGTATGTGTACACACTGGTAGATATGTGTTTTGTATTCTATGTGTACCCACTGGTAGATAGGTGTTTTGTATTGTATGTGTACCCAGTGGTAGATAGGTGTTTTGTATTGTATGTGTACACACTGGTAGATATGTGTTTTGTATTGTATGTATACCCAGTGGTAGATAGGTGTTTTGTATTGTATGCGTACCCAGTGGTAGATAGGTGTTTTGTATTGTATGTGTACACACTGATAGATAGGTGTTTTGTATTGTATGCGTACCCACTGGTATATAGGTGTTTTGTATTGTATGCGTACACACTGGTAGATTGGTGTTTTGTATTGTATGTGTACACACTGGTAGATAGGTGTTTTGTATTGTATGTGTACACACTGGTAGATAGGTGTTTTGTATTGTATGCATACACACTGGTAGATAGGTGTTTTGTACTGTATGTGTACACACTGGTAGATAGGTGTTTTGTATTGTATGTGTACACACTGGTAGATAGGTGTTTTGTATTGTATGTGTACACACTGGTAGATAGGTGTTTTGTACTGTATGTGTACACACTGGTAGATAGGTGTTTTGTATTGTATGTGTACCCAGTGGTAGATAGGTGTTTTGTATTGTATGTGTACCCAGTGGTAGATAGGTGTTTTGTATTGTATGCGTACCCACTGGTAGATAGGTGTTTTGTATTGTATGTGTACACACTGGTAGATTGGTGTTTTGTATTGTATGTGTACACACTGGTAGATAGGTGTTTTGTATTGTATGTGTACACACTGGTAGATAGGTGTTTTGTATTGTATGCATACACACTGGTAGATAGGTGTTTTGTACTGTATGTGTACACACTGGTAGATAGGTGTTTTGTATTGTATGTGTACACACTGGTAGATAGGTGTTTTGTATTGTATGTGTACACACTGGTAGATAGGTGTTTTGTACTGTATGTGTACACACTGGTAGATAGGTGTTTTGTATTGTATGTGTACCCAGTGGTAGATAGGTGTTTTGTATTGTATGTGTACCCAGTGGTAGATAGGTGTTTTGTATTGTATGCGTACCCACTGGTAGATAGGTGTTTTGTATTGTATGTGTACACACTGGTAGATAGGTGTTTTGTATTGTATGTGTACACACTGGTAGATATGTGTTTTGTATTATATGTGTACCCACTGGTAGATAGGTGTTTTGTATTGTATGTGTACCCAGTGGTAGATAGGTGTTTTGTATTGTATGTGTACACACTGGTAGATAGGTGTTTTGTATTGTATGTATACCCAGTGGTAGATAGGTGTTTTGTATTGTATGCGTACCCAGTGGTAGATAGGTGTTTTGTATTGTATGTGTACCCAGTGGTAGATAGGTGTTTTGTATTGTATGCGTACCCAGTGGTAGATAGGTGTTTTGTATTGTATGTGTACACACTGGTAGATAGGTGTTTTGTATTGTATGCATACCCAGTGGTAGATAGGTGTTTTGTATTGTATGTATACCCACTGGTAGATAGGTGTTTTGTATTGTATGTGTACACACTGGTAGATAGGTGTTTTGTATTGTATGTGTACACACTGGTAGATAGGTATTTTGTATTGTATGTGTACCCAGTGGTATATAGGTGTTTTGTACTGTATGTGTACACACTGGTAGATAGGTGTTTTGTATTGTATGCGTACCCACTGGTAGATAGGTGTTTTGTATTGTATGTGTACACACTGGTAGATAGGTGTTTTGTATTGTATGTGTACACACTGGTAGATATGTGTTTTGTATTCTATGTGTACCCACTGGTAGATAGGTGTTTTGTATTGTATGTGTACCCAGTGGTAGATAGGTGTTTTGTATTGTATGTGTACACACTGGTAGATAGGTGTTTTGTATTGTATGTATACCCAGTGGTAGATAGGTGTTTTGTATTGTATGCGTACCCAGTGGTAGATAGGTGTTTTGTATTGTATGTGTACCCAGTGGTAGATAGGTGTTTTGTATTGTATGCGTACCCAGTGGTAGATAGGTGTTTTGTATTGTATGTGTACACACTGGTAGATAGGTGTTTTGTATTGTATGCGTACCCACTGGTAGATTGGTGTTTTGTATTGTATGTGTACACACTGGTAGATAGGTGTTTTGTATTGTATGTGTACACACTGATAGATAGGTGTTTTGTATTGTATGCGTACCCACTGGTATATAGGTGTTTTGTATTGTATGCGTACACACTGGTAGATTGGTGTTTTGTATTGTATGTGTACACACTGGTAGATAGGTGTTTTGTATTGTATGTGTACACACTGGTAGATAGGTGTTTTGTATTGTATGCATACACACTGGTAGATAGGTGTTTTGTACTGTATGTGTACACACTGGTAGATAGGTGTTTTGTATTGTATGTGTACACACTGGTAGATAGGTGTTTTGTATTGTATGTGTACACACTGGTAGATAGGTGTTTTGTACTGTATGTGTACACACTGGTAGATAAGGTGTTTTGTATTGTATGTGTACCCAGTGGTAGATAGGTGTTTTGTATTGTATGTGTACCCAGTGGTAGATAGGTGTTTTGTATTGTATGCGTACCCACTGGTAGATAGGTGTTTTGTATTGTATGTGTACACACTGGTAGATAGGTGTTTTGTATTGTATGTGTACACACTGGTAGATATGTGTTTTGTATTCTATGTGTACCCACTGGTAGATAGGTGTTTTGTATTGTATGTGTACCCAGTGGTAGATAGGTGTTTTGTATTGTATGTGTACACACTGGTAGATAGGTGTTGTGTATTGTATGTATACCCAGTGGTAGATAGGTGTTTTGTATTGTATGCGTACCCAGTGGTAGATAGGTGTTTTGTATTGTATGTGTACCCAGTGGTAGATAGGTGTTTTGTATTGTATGCGTACCCAGTGGTAGATAGGTGTTTTGTATTGTATGTGTACACACTGGTAGATAGGTGTTTTGTATTGTATGCATACCCAGTGGTAGATAGGTGTTTTGTATTGTATGTATACCCACTGGTAGATAGGTGTTTTGTATTGTATGCGTACACACTGGTAGATTGGTGTTTTGTATTGTATGTGTACACACTGGTAGATAGGTGTTTTGTATTGTATGCATACCCACTGGTAGATAGGTGTTTTGTATTGTATGTGTACACACTGGTAGATAGGTGTTTTGTATTGTATGCGTACCCACTGGTAGATTGGTGTTTTGTATTGTATGTGTACACACTGGTAGATAGGTGTTTTGTATTGTATGTGTACACACTGATAGATAGGTGTTTTGTATTGTATGCGTACCCACTGGTATATAGGTGTTTTGTATTGTATGCGTACACACTGGTAGATTGGTGTTTTGTATTGTATGTGTACACACTGGTAGATAGGTGTTTTGTATTGTATGTGTACACACTGGTAGATAGGTGTTTTGTATTGTATGCATACACACTGGTAGATAGGTGTTTTGTATTGTATGTGTACCCAGTGGTAGATAGGTGTTTTGTATTGTATGTGTACCCAGTGGTAGATAGGTGTTTTGTATTGTATGCGTACCCACTGGTAGATAGGTGTTTTGTATTGTATGTGTACACACTGGTAGATAGGTGTTTTGTATTGTATGTGTACACACTGGTAGATATGTGTTTTGTATTCTATGTGTACCCACTGGTAGATAGGTGTTTTGTATTGTATGTGTACCCAGTGGTAGATAGGTGTTTTGTATTGTATGTGTACACACTGGTAGATAGGTGTTTTGTATTGTATGTATACCCAGTGGTAGATAGGTGTTTTGTATTGTATGCGTACCCAGTGGTAGATAGGTGTTTTGTATTGTATGTGTACCCAGTGGTAGATAGGTGTTTTGTATTGTATGCGTACCCAGTGGTAGATAGGTGTTTTGTATTGTATGTGTACACACTGGTAGATAGGTGTTTTGTATTGTATGCATACCCAGTGGTAGATAGGTGTTTTGTATTGTATGTATACCCACTGGTAGATAGGTGTTTTGTATTGTATGTGTACACACTGGTAGATAGGTGTTTTGTATTGTATGTGTACACACTGGTAGATATGTATTTTGTATTGTATGTGTACCCAGTGGTATATAGGTGTTTTGTACTGTATGTGTACACACTGGTAGATAGGTGTTTTGTATTGTATGCATACCCACTGGTAGATAGGTGTTTTGTATTGTATGTGTACACACTGGTAGATAGGTGTTTTGTATTGTATGTGTACACACTGGTAGATATGTGTTTTGTATTCTATGTGTACCCACTGGTAGATAGGTGTTTTGTATTGTATGTGTACCCAGTGGTAGATAGGTGTTTTGTATTGTATGTGTACACACTGGTAGATAGGTGTTTTGTATTGTATGTATACCCAGTGGTAGATAGGTGTTTTGTATTGTATGCGTACCCAGTGGTAGATAGGTGTTTTGTATTGTATGTGTACCCAGTGGTAGATAGGTGTTTTGTATTGTATGCGTACCCAGTGGTAGATAGGTGTTTTGTATTGTATGTGTACACACTGGTAGATAGGTGTTTTGTATTGTATGCATACCCAGTGGTAGATAGGTGTTTTGTATTGTATGTATACCCACTGGTAGATAGGTGTTTTGTATTGTATGCGTACACACTGGTAGATTGGTGTTTTGTATTGTATGTGTACACACTGGTAGATAGGTGTTTTGTATTGTATGCATACCCACTGGTAGATAGGTGTTTTGTATTGTATGTGTACACACTGGTAGATAGGTGTTTTGTATTGTATGCGTACCCACTGGTAGATTGGTGTTTTGTATTGTATGTGTACACACTGGTAGATAGGTGTTTTGTATTGTATGTGTACACACTGATAGATAGGTGTTTTGTATTGTATGCGTACCCACTGGTATATAGGTGTTTTGTATTGTATGCGTACACACTGGTAGATTGGTGTTTTGTATTGTATGTGTACACACTGGTAGATAGGTGTTTTGTATTGTATGTGTACACACTGGTAGATAGGTGTTTTGTATTGTATGCATACACACTGGTAGATAGGTGTTTTGTACTGTATGTGTACACACTGGTAGATAGGTGTTTTGTATTGTATGTGTACACACTGGTAGATAGGTGTTTTGTATTTTATGTGTACACACTGGTAGATAGGTGTTTTGTACTGTATGTGTACACACTGGTAGATAGGTGTTTTGTATTGTATGTGTACCCAGTGGTAGATAGGTGTTTTGTATTGTATGTGTACCCAGTGGTAGATAGGTGTTTTGTATTGTATGCGTACCCACTGGTAGATAGGTGTTTTGTATTGTATGTGTACACACTGGTAGATAGGTGTTTTGTATTGTATGTGTACACACTGGTAGATATGTGTTTTGTATTCTATGTGTACCCACTGGTAGATAGGTGTTTTGTATTGTATGTGTACCCAGTGGTAGATAGGTGTTTTGTATTGTATGTATACCCAGTGGTAGATAGGTGTTTTGTATTGTATGCGTACCCAGTGGTAGATAGGTGTTTTGTATTGTATGTGTACACACTGGTAGATAGGTGTTTTGTATTGTATGCATACCCAGTGGTAGATAGGTGTTTTGTATTGTATGTATACCCACTGGTAGATAGGTGTTTTGTATTGTATGTGTACACACTGGTAGATAGGTGTTTTGTATTGTATGTGTACACACTGGTAGATAGGTATTTTGTATTGTATGTGTACCCAGTGGTATATAGGTGTTTTGTACTGTATGTGTACACACTGGTAGATAGGTGTTTTGTATTGTATGCGTACCCACTGGTAGATAGGTGTTTTGTATTGTATGTGTACACACTGGTAGATAGGTGTTTTGTATTGTATGTGTACACACTGGTAGATATGTGTTTTGTATTCTATGTGTACCCACTGGTAGATAGGTGTTTTGTATTGTATGTGTACCCAGTGGTAGATAGGTGTTTTGTATTGTATGTGTACACACTGGTAGATAGGTGTTTTGTATTGTATGTATACCCAGTGGTAGATAGGTGTTTTGTATTGTATGCGTACCCAGTGGTAGATAGGTGTTTTGTATTGTATGTGTACCCAGTGGTAGATAGGTGTTTTGTATTGTATGCGTACCCAGTGGTAGATAGGTGTTTTGTATTGTATGTGTACACACTGGTAGATAGGTGTTTTGTATTGTATGCATACCCAGTGGTAGATAGGTGTTTTGTATTGTATGTATACCCACTGGTAGATAGGTGTTTTGTATTGTATGCGTACACACTGGTAGATTGGTGTTTTGTATTGTATGTGTACACACTGGTAGATAGGTGTTTTGTATTGTATGCATACCCACTGGTAGATAGGTGTTTTGTATTGTATGTGTACACACTGGTAGATAGGTGTTTTGTATTGTATGCGTACCCACTGGTAGATTGGTGTTTTGTATTGTATGTGTACACACTGGTAGATAGGTGTTTTGTATTGTATGTGTACACACTGATAGATAGGTGTTTTGTATTGTATGCGTACCCACTGGTATATAGGTGTTTTGTATTGTATGCGTACACACTGGTAGATTGGTGTTTTGTATTGTATGTGTACACACTGGTAGATAGGTGTTTTGTATTGTATGTGTACACACTGGTAGATAGGTGTTTTGTATTGTATGCATACACACTGGTAGATAGGTGTTTTGTACTGTATGTGTACACACTGGTAGATAGGTGTTTTGTATTGTATGTGTACACACTGGTAGATAGGTGTTTTGTATTGTATGTGTACACACTGGTAGATAGGTGTTTTGTACTGTATGTGTACACACTGGTAGATAAGGTGTTTTGTATTGTATGTGTACCCAGTGGTAGATAGGTGTTTTGTATTGTATGTGTACCCAGTGGTAGATAGGTGTTTTGTATTGTATGCGTACCCACTGGTAGATAGGTGTTTTGTATTGTATGTGTACACACTGGTAGATAGGTGTTTTGTATTGTATGTGTACACACTGGTAGATATGTGTTTTGTATTCTATGTGTACCCACTGGTAGATAGGTGTTTTGTATTGTATGTGTACCCAGTGGTAGATAGGTGTTTTGTATTGTATGTGTACACACTGGTAGATAGGTGTTGTGTATTGTATGTATACCCAGTGGTAGATAGGTGTTTTGTATTGTATGCGTACCCAGTGGTAGATAGGTGTTTTGTATTGTATGTGTACCCAGTGGTAGATAGGTGTTTTGTATTGTATGCGTACCCAGTGGTAGATAGGTGTTTTGTATTGTATGTGTACACACTGGTAGATAGGTGTTTTGTATTGTATGCATACCCAGTGGTAGATAGGTGTTTTGTATTGTATGTATACCCACTGGTAGATAGGTGTTTTGTATTGTATGCGTACACACTGGTAGATTGGTGTTTTGTATTGTATGTGTACACACTGGTAGATAGGTGTTTTGTATTGTATGCATACCCACTGGTAGATAGGTGTTTTGTATTGTATGTGTACACACTGGTAGATAGGTGTTTTGTATTGTATGCGTACCCACTGGTAGATTGGTGTTTTGTATTGTATGTGTACACACTGGTAGATAGGTGTTTTGTATTGTATGTGTACACACTGATAGATAGGTGTTTTGTATTGTATGCGTACCCACTGGTATATAGGTGTTTTGTATTGTATGCGTACACACTGGTAGATTGGTGTTTTGTATTGTATGTGTACACACTGGTAGATAGGTGTTTTGTATTGTATGTGTACACACTGGTAGATAGGTGTTTTGTATTGTATGCATACACACTGGTAGATAGGTGTTTTGTATTGTATGTGTACCCAGTGGTAGATAGGTGTTTTGTATTGTATGTGTACCCAGTGGTAGATAGGTGTTTTGTATTGTATGCGTACCCACTGGTAGATAGGTGTTTTGTATTGTATGTGTACACACTGGTAGATAGGTGTTTTGTATTGTATGTGTACACACTGGTAGATATGTGTTTTGTATTCTATGTGTACCCACTGGTAGATAGGTGTTTTGTATTGTATGTGTACCCAGTGGTAGATAGGTGTTTTGTATTGTATGTGTACACACTGGTAGATAGGTGTTTTGTATTGTATGTATACCCAGTGGTAGATAGGTGTTTTGTATTGTATGCGTACCCAGTGGTAGATAGGTGTTTTGTATTGTATGTGTACCCAGTGGTAGATAGGTGTTTTGTATTGTATGCGTACCCAGTGGTAGATAGGTGTTTTGTATTGTATGTGTACACACTGGTAGATAGGTGTTTTGTATTGTATGCATACCCAGTGGTAGATAGGTGTTTTGTATTGTATGTATACCCACTGGTAGATAGGTGTTTTGTATTGTATGTGTACACACTGGTAGATAGGTGTTTTGTATTGTATGTGTACACACTGGTAGATATGTATTTTGTATTGTATGTGTACCCAGTGGTATATAGGTGTTTTGTACTGTATGTGTACACACTGGTAGATAGGTGTTTTGTATTGTATGCGTACCCACTGGTAGATAGGTGTTTTGTATTGTATGTGTACACACTGGTAGATAGGTGTTTTGTATTGTATGTGTACACACTGGTAGATATGTGTTTTGTATTCTATGTGTACCCACTGGTAGATAGGTGTTTTGTATTGTATGTGTACCCAGTGGTAGATAGGTGTTTTGTATTGTATGTGTACACACTGGTAGATAGGTGTTTTGTATTGTATGTATACCCAGTGGTAGATAGGTGTTTTGTATTGTATGCGTACCCAGTGGTAGATAGGTGTTTTGTATTGTATGTGTACCCAGTGGTAGATAGGTGTTTTGTATTGTATGCGTACCCAGTGGTAGATAGGTGTTTTGTATTGTATGTGTACACACTGGTAGATAGGTGTTTTGTATTGTATGCATACCCAGTGGTAGATAGGTGTTTTGTATTGTATGTATACCCACTGGTAGATAGGTGTTTTGTATTGTATGCGTACACACTGGTAGATTGGTGTTTTGTATTGTATGTGTACACACTGGTAGATAGGTGTTTTGTATTGTATGCATACCCACTGGTAGATAGGTGTTTTGTATTGTATGTGTACACACTGGTAGATAGGTGTTTTGTATTGTATGTGTACCCACTGGTAGATTGGTGTTTTGTATTGTATGTGTACACACTGGTAGATAGGTGTTTTGTATTGTATGTGTACACACTGATAGATAGGTGTTTTGTATTGTATGCGTACCCACTGGTATATAGGTGTTTTGTATTGTATGCGTACACACTGGTAGATTGGTGTTTTGTATTGTATGTGTACACACTGGTAGATAGGTGTTTTGTATTGTATGTGTACACACTGGTAGATAGGTGTTTTGTATTGTATGCATACACACTGGTAGATAGGTGTTTTGTACTGTATGTGTACACACTGGTAGATAGGTGTTTTGTATTGTATGTGTACACACTGGTAGATAGGTGTTTTGTATTTTATGTGTACACACTGGTAGATAGGTGTTTTGTACTGTATGTGTACACACTGGTAGATAGGTGTTTTGTATTGTATGTGTACCCAGTGGTAGATAGGTGTTTTGTATTGTATGTGTACCCAGTGGTAGATAGGTGTTTTGTATTGTATGCGTACCCACTGGTAGATAGGTGTTTTGTATTGTATGTGTACACACTGGTAGATAGGTGTTTTGTATTGTATGTGTACACACTGGTAGATATGTGTTTTGTATTCTATGTGTACCCACTGGTAGATAGGTGTTTTGTATTGTATGTGTACCCAGTGGTAGATAGGTGTTTTGTATTGTATGTGTACACACTGGTAGATAGGTGTTTTGTATTGTATGTATACCCAGTGGTAGATAGGTGTTTTGTATTGTATGCGTACCCAGTGGTAGATAGGTGTTTTGTATTGTATGTGTACCCAGTGGTAGATAGGTGTTTTGTATTGTATGCGTACCCAGTGGTAGATAGGTGTTTTGTATTGTATGTGTACACACTGGTAGATAGGTGTTTTGTATTGTATGCATACCCAGTGGTAGATAGGTGTTTTGTATTGTATGTATACCCACTGGTAGATAGGTGTTTTGTATTGTATGCGTACACACTGGTAGATTGGTGTTTTGTATTGTATGTGTACACACTGGTAGATAGGTGTTTTGTATTGTATGCATACCCACTGGTAGATAGGTGTTTTGTATTGTATGTGTACACACTGGTAGATAGGTGTTTTGTATTGTATGCGTACCCACTGGTAGATTGGTGTTTTGTATTGTATGTGTACACACTGGTAGATAGGTGTTTTGTATTGTATGTGTACACACTGATAGATAGGTGTTTTGTATTGTATGCGTACCCACTGGTATATAGGTGTTTTGTATTGTATGCGTACACACTGGTAGATTGGTGTTTTGTATTGTATGTGTACACACTGGTAGATAGGTGTTTTGTATTGTATGTGTACACACTGGTAGATAGGTGTTTTGTACTGTATGTGTACACACTGGTAGATAGGTGTTTTGTATTGTATGTGTACCCAGTGGTAGATAGGTGTTTTGTATTGTATGCGTACCCAGTGGTAGATAGGTGTTTTGTATTGTATGTGTACCCAGTGGTAGATAGGTGTTTTGTATTGTATGCGTACCCAGTGGTAGATAGGTGTTTTGTATTGTATGTGTACACACTGGTAGATAGGTGTTTTGTATTGTATGCATACCCAGTGGTAGATAGGTGTTTTGTATTTTATGTGTACACACTGGTAGATAGGTGTTTTGTATTGTATGTGTACACACTGGTAGATAGGTGTTTTGTATTGTATGTGTACCCAGTGGTAGATAGGTGTTTTGTACTGTATGTGTACACACTGGTATAGGTGTTTTGTATTGTATGTGTACACACTGGTAGATAGGTGTTTTGTATTGTATGTGTACCCAGTGGTAGATAGGTGTTTTGTACTGTATGTGTACACACTGGTAGATAGGTGTTTTGTACTGTATGTGTACCCACTGGTAGATAGGTGTTTTGTACTGTATGTGTACACACTGGTAGATAGGTGTTTTGTATTGTATGCGTACCCACTGGTAGATAGGTGTTTTGTATTGTATGTGTACACACTGGTAGATAGGTGTTTTGTATTGTATGTGTACACACTGGTAGATAGGTGTTTTGTATTCTATGTGTACCCACTGGTAGATAGGTGTTTTGTATTGTATGTGTACCCAGTGGTAGATAGGTGTTTTGTATTGTATGTGTACACACTGGTAGATAGGTGTTTTGTATTGTATGTGTACACACTGGTAGATAGGTGTTTTGTATTGTATGCGTACCCAGTGGTAGATAGGTGTTTTGTATTGTATGTGTACCCAGTGGTAGATAGGTGTTTTGTATTGTATGTGTACACACTGGTAGATAGGTGTTTTGCATTGTATGTGTACCCAGTGGTAGATAGGTGTTTTGTATTGTATGTGTACACACTGGTAGATAGGTGTTTTGTATTGTATGCATACACACTGGTAGATAGGTGTTTTGTACTGTATGTGTACACACTGGTAGATAGGTGTTTTGTATTGTATGTGTACACACTGGTAGATAGGTGTTTTGTATTGTATGTGTACACACTGGTAGATAGGTGTTTTGTACTGTATGTGTACACACTGGTAGATAGGTGTTTTGTATTGTATGTGTACCCAGTGGTAGATAGGTGTTTTGTATTGTATGTGTACCCAGTGGTAGATAGGTGTTTTGTATTGTATGTGTACCCACTGGTAGATATGTGTTTTGTATTGTATGCGTACACACTGGTAGATTGGTGTTTTGTATTGTATGTGTACACACTGGTAGATAGGTGTTTTGTATTGTATGCGTACCCACTGGTAGATAGGTGTTTTGTACTGTATGTATACCCACTGGTAGATAGGTGTTTTGTACTGTATGTGTACACACTGGTAGATAGGTGTTTTGTATTGTATCTGTACCCAGTGGTAGATAGGTGTTTTGTATTGTATGTGTACCCAGTGGTAGATAGGTGTTTTGTATTGTATGTGTACCCAGTGGTAGATAGGTGTTTTGTATTGTATGTGTACACACTGGTAGATAGGTGTTTTGTATTGTATGTGTACACACTGGTAGATAGGTGTTTTGTATTGTATGTGTACCCAGTGGTAGATAGGTATTTTGTACTGTATGTGTACACACTGGTATATAGGTGTTTTGTATTGTATGTGTACACACTGGTAGATAGGTGTTTTGTATTGTATGTGTACCCAGTGGTAGATAGGTGTTTTGTACTGTATGTGTACACACTGGTAGATAGGTGTTTTGTACTGTATGTGTACCCACTGGTAGATAGGTGTTTTGTACTGTATGTGTACACACTGGTAGATAGGTGTTTTGTATTGTATGCGTACCCACTGGTAGATAGGTGTTTTGTATTGTATGTGTACACACTGGTAGATAGGTGTTTTGTATTGTATGTGTACACACTGGTAGATATGTGTTTTGTATTCTATGTGTACCCACTGGTAGATAGGTGTTTTGTATTGTATGTGTACCCAGTGGTAGATAGGTGTTTTGTATTGTATGTGTACACACTGGTAGATATGTGTTTTGTATTGTATGTATACCCAGTGGTAGATAGGTGTTTTGTATTGTATGCGTACCCAGTGGTAGATAGGTGTTTTGTATTGTATGTGTACCCAGTGGTAGATAGGTGTTTTGTACTGTATGTGTACACACTGGTAGATAGGTGTTTTGTATTGTATGTGTACACACTGGTAGATAGGTATTTTGTATTGTATGTGTACCCAGTGGTATATAGGTGTTTTGTACTGTATGTGTACACACTGGTAGATAGGTGTTTTGTACTGTATGTGTACCCACTGGTAGATAGGTGTTTTGTACTGTATGTGTACACACTGGTAGATAGGTGTTTTGTATTGTATGCGTACCCACTGGTAGATAGGTGTTTTGTATTGTATGTGTACACACTGGTAGATAGGTGTTTTGTATTGTATGTGTACACACTGGTAGATAGGTGTTTTGTATTGTATGTGTACACACTGGTAGATAGGTGTTTTGTATTGTATGTGTACCCAGTGGTAGATAGGTGTTTTGTACTGTATGTGTACACACTGGTATATAGGTGTTTTGTATTGTATGTGTACACACTGGTAGATAGGTGTTTTGTATTGTATGTGTACCCAGTGGTAGATAGGTGTTTTGTACTGTATGTGTACACACTGGTAGATAGGTGTTTTGTACTGTATGTGTACCCACTGGTAGATAGGTGTTTTGTACTGTATGTGTACACACTGGTAGATAGGTGTTTTGTATTGTATGCGTACCCACTGGTAGATAGGTGTTTTGTATTGTATGTGTACACACTGGTAGATAGGTGTTTTGTATTGTATGTGTACACACTGGTAGATATGTGTTTTGTATTCTATGTGTACCCACTGGTAGATAGGTGTTTTGTATTGTATGTGTACCCAGTGGTAGATAGGTGTTTTGTATTGTATGTGTACACACTGGTAGATATGTGTTTTGTATTGTATGTATACCCAGTGGTAGATAGGTGTTTTGTATTGTATGCGTACCCAGTGGTAGATAGGTGTTTTGTATTGTATGTGTACCCAGTGGTAGATAGGTGTTTTGTACTGTATGTGTACACACTGGTAGATAGGTGTTTTGTATTGTATGTGTACACACTGGTAGATAGGTATTTTGTATTGTATGTGTACCCAGTGGTATATAGGTGTTTTGTACTGTATGTGTACACACTGGTAGATATGTGTTTTGTACTGTATGTGTACCCACTGGTAGATAGGTGTTTTGTACTGTATGTGTACACACTGGTAGATAGGTGTTTTGTATTGTATGCGTACCCACTGGTAGATAGGTGTTTTGTATTGTATGTGTACACACTGGTAGATAGGTGTTTTGTATTGTATGTGTACACACTGGTAGATATGTGTTTTGTATTCTATGTGTACCCACTGGTAGATAGGTGTTTTGTATTGTATGTGTACCCAGTGGTAGATAGGTGTTTTGTATTGTATGCGTACACACTGGTAGATTGGTGTTTTGTATTGTATGTGTACACACTGGTAGATAGGTGTTTTGTATTGTATGCATACCCACTGGTAGATAGGTGTTTTGTATTGTATGTGTACACACTGGTAGATAGGTGTTTTGTATTGTATGCGTACCCACTGGTAGATTGGTGTTTTGTATTGTATGTGTACACACTGGTAGATAGGTGTTTTGTATTGTATGTGTACACACTGATAGATAGGTGTTTTGTATTGTATGCGTACCCACTGGTATATAGGTGTTTTGTATTGTATGCGTACACACTGGTAGATTGGTGTTTTGTATTGTATGTGTACACACTGGTAGATAGGTGTTTTGTATTGTATGTGTACACACTGGTAGATAGGTGTTTTGTACTGTATGTGTACACACTGGTAGATAGGTGTTTTGTATTGTATGTGTACCCAGTGGTAGATAGGTGTTTTGTATTGTATGCGTACCCAGTGGTAGATAGGTGTTTTGTATTGTATGTGTACCCAGTGGTAGATAGGTGTTTTGTATTGTATGCGTACCCAGTGGTAGATAGGTGTTTTGTATTGTATGTGTACACACTGGTAGATAGGTGTTTTGTATTGTATGCATACCCAGTGGTAGATAGGTGTTTTGTATTTTATGTGTACACACTGGTAGATAGGTGTTTTGTATTGTATGTGTACACACTGGTAGATAGGTGTTTTGTATTGTATGTGTACCCAGTGGTAGATAGGTGTTTTGTACTGTATGTGTACACACTGGTATAGGTGTTTTGTATTGTATGTGTACACACTGGTAGATAGGTGTTTTGTATTGTATGTGTACCCAGTGGTAGATAGGTGTTTTGTACTGTATGTGTACACACTGGTAGATAGGTGTTTTGTACTGTATGTGTACCCACTGGTAGATAGGTGTTTTGTACTGTATGTGTACACACTGGTAGATAGGTGTTTTGTATTGTATGCGTACCCACTGGTAGATAGGTGTTTTGTATTGTATGTGTACACACTGGTAGATAGGTGTTTTGTATTGTATGTGTACACACTGGTAGATAGGTGTTTTGTATTCTATGTGTACCCACTGGTAGATAGGTGTTTTGTATTGTATGTGTACCCAGTGGTAGATAGGTGTTTTGTATTGTATGTGTACACACTGGTAGATAGGTGTTTTGTATTGTATGTGTACACACTGGTAGATAGGTGTTTTGTATTGTATGCGTACCCAGTGGTAGATAGGTGTTTTGTATTGTATGTGTACCCAGTGGTAGATAGGTGTTTTGTATTGTATGTGTACACACTGGTAGATAGGTGTTTTGCATTGTATGTGTACCCAGTGGTAGATAGGTGTTTTGTATTGTATGTGTACACACTGGTAGATAGGTGTTTTGTATTGTATGCATACACACTGGTAGATAGGTGTTTTGTACTGTATGTGTACACACTGGTAGATAGGTGTTTTGTATTGTATGTGTACACACTGGTAGATAGGTGTTTTGTATTGTATGTGTACACACTGGTAGATAGGTGTTTTGTACTGTATGTGTACACACTGGTAGATAGGTGTTTTGTATTGTATGTGTACCCAGTGGTAGATAGGTGTTTTGTATTGTATGTGTACCCAGTGGTAGATAGGTGTTTTGTATTGTATGTGTACCCACTGGTAGATATGTGTTTTGTATTGTATGCGTACACACTGGTAGATTGGTGTTTTGTATTGTATGTGTACACACTGGTAGATAGGTGTTTTGTATTGTATGCGTACCCACTGGTAGATAGGTGTTTTGTACTGTATGTATACCCACTGGTAGATAGGTGTTTTGTACTGTATGTGTACACACTGGTAGATAGGTGTTTTGTATTGTATCTGTACCCAGTGGTAGATAGGTGTTTTGTATTGTATGTGTACCCAGTGGTAGATAGGTGTTTTGTATTGTATGTGTACCCAGTGGTAGATAGGTGTTTTGTATTGTATGTGTACACACTGGTAGATAGGTGTTTTGTATTGTATGTGTACACACTGGTAGATAGGTGTTTTGTATTGTATGTGTACCCAGTGGTAGATAGGTATTTTGTACTGTATGTGTACACACTGGTATATAGGTGTTTTGTATTGTATGTGTACACACTGGTAGATAGGTGTTTTGTATTGTATGTGTACCCAGTGGTAGATAGGTGTTTTGTACTGTATGTGTACACACTGGTAGATAGGTGTTTTGTACTGTATGTGTACCCACTGGTAGATAGGTGTTTTGTACTGTATGTGTACACACTGGTAGATAGGTGTTTTGTATTGTATGCGTACCCACTGGTAGATAGGTGTTTTGTATTGTATGTGTACACACTGGTAGATAGGTGTTTTGTATTGTATGTGTACACACTGGTAGATATGTGTTTTGTATTCTATGTGTACCCACTGGTAGATAGGTGTTTTGTATTGTATGTGTACCCAGTGGTAGATAGGTGTTTTGTATTGTATGTGTACACACTGGTAGATATGTGTTTTGTATTGTATGTATACCCAGTGGTAGATAGGTGTTTTGTATTGTATGCGTACCCAGTGGTAGATAGGTGTTTTGTATTGTATGTGTACCCAGTGGTAGATAGGTGTTTTGTACTGTATGTGTACACACTGGTAGATAGGTGTTTTGTATTGTATGTGTACACACTGGTAGATAGGTATTTTGTATTGTATGTGTACCCAGTGGTATATAGGTGTTTTGTACTGTATGTGTACACACTGGTAGATAGGTGTTTTGTACTGTATGTGTACCCACTGGTAGATAGGTGTTTTGTACTGTATGTGTACACACTGGTAGATAGGTGTTTTGTATTGTATGCGTACCCACTGGTAGATAGGTGTTTTGTATTGTATGTGTACACACTGGTAGATAGGTGTTTTGTATTGTATGTGTACACACTGGTAGATAGGTGTTTTGTATTGTATGTGTACACACTGGTAGATAGGTGTTTTGTATTGTATGTGTACCCAGTGGTAGATAGGTGTTTTGTACTGTATGTGTACACACTGGTATATAGGTGTTTTGTATTGTATGTGTACACACTGGTAGATAGGTGTTTTGTATTGTATGTGTACCCAGTGGTAGATAGGTGTTTTGTACTGTATGTGTACACACTGGTAGATAGGTGTTTTGTACTGTATGTGTACCCACTGGTAGATAGGTGTTTTGTACTGTATGTGTACACACTGGTAGATAGGTGTTTTGTATTGTATGCGTACCCACTGGTAGATAGGTGTTTTGTATTGTATGTGTACACACTGGTAGATAGGTGTTTTGTATTGTATGTGTACACACTGGTAGATATGTGTTTTGTATTCTATGTGTACCCACTGGTAGATAGGTGTTTTGTATTGTATGTGTACCCAGTGGTAGATAGGTGTTTTGTATTGTATGTGTACACACTGGTAGATATGTGTTTTGTATTGTATGTATACCCAGTGGTAGATAGGTGTTTTGTATTGTATGCGTACCCAGTGGTAGATAGGTGTTTTGTATTGTATGTGTACCCAGTGGTAGATAGGTGTTTTGTACTGTATGTGTACACACTGGTAGATAGGTGTTTTGTATTGTATGTGTACACACTGGTAGATAGGTATTTTGTATTGTATGTGTACCCAGTGGTATATAGGTGTTTTGTACTGTATGTGTACACACTGGTAGATATGTGTTTTGTACTGTATGTGTACCCACTGGTAGATAGGTGTTTTGTACTGTATGTGTACACACTGGTAGATAGGTGTTTTGTATTGTATGCGTACCCACTGGTAGATAGGTGTTTTGTATTGTATGTGTACACACTGGTAGATAGGTGTTTTGTATTGTATGTGTACACACTGGTAGATATGTGTTTTGTATTCTATGTGTACCCACTGGTAGATAGGTGTTTTGTATTGTATGTGTACCCAGTGGTAGATAGGTGTTTTGTATTGTATGTGTACACACTGGTAGATAGGTGTTTTGTATTGTATGTATACCCAGTGGTAGATAGGTGTTTTGTATTGTATGCGTACCCAGTGGTAGATAGGTGTTTTGTATTGTATGTGTACCCAGTGGTAGATAGGTGTTTTGTATTGTATGCGTACCCAGTGGTAGATAGGTGTTTTGTATTGTATGTGTACACACTGGTAGATATGTGTTTTGTATTGTATGCATACCCAGTGGTAGATAGGTGTTTTGTATTGTATGTATACCCACTGGTAGATAGGTGTTTTGTATTGTATGCGTACACACTGGTAGATTGGTGTTTTGTATTGTATGTGTACACACTGGTAGATAGGTGTTTTGTATTGTATGCATACCCACTGGTAGATAGGTGTTTTGTATTGTATGTGTACACACTGGTAGATAGGTGTTTTGTATTGTATGCGTACCCACTGGTAGATTGGTGTTTTGTATTGTATGTGTACACACTGGTAGATAGGTGTTTTGTATTGTATGTGTACACACTGATAGATAGGTGTTTTGTATTGTATGCGTACCCACTGGTATATAGGTGTTTTGTATTGTATGCGTACACACTGGTAGATAGGTGTTTTGTATTGTATGTGTACACACTGGTAGATAGGTGTTTTGTATTGTATGCGTACCCAGTGGTAGATAGGTGTTTTGTATTGTATGTGTACACACTGGTAGATAGGTGTTTTGTATTGTATGCATACCCAGTGGTAGATAGGTGTTTTGTATTGTATGTATACCCACTGGTAGATAGGTGTTTTGTATTGTATGCGTACACACTGGTAGATTGGTGTTTTGTATTGTATGTGTACACACTGGTAGATAGGTGTTTTGTATTGTATGCATACCCACTGGTAGATAGGTGTTTTGTATTGTATGTGTACACACTGGTAGATAGGTGTTTTGTATTGTATGCGTACCCACTGGTAGATTGGTGTTTTGTATTGTATGTGTACACACTGGTAGATAGGTGTTTTGTATTGTATGTGTACACACTGATAGATAGGTGTTTTGTATTGTATGCGTACCCACTGGTATATAGGTGTTTTGTATTGTATGCGTACACACTGGTAGATTGGTGTTTTGTATTGTATGTGTACACACTGGTAGATAGGTGTTTTGTATTGTATGTGTACACACTGGTAGATAGGTGTTTTGTACTGTATGTGTACACACTGGTAGATAGGTGTTTTGTATTGTATGTGTACCCAGTGGTAGATAGGTGTTTTGTATTGTATGCGTACCCAGTGGTAGATAGGTGTTTTGTATTGTATGTGTACCCAGTGGTAGATAGGTGTTTTGTATTGTATGCGTACCCAGTGGTAGATAGGTGTTTTGTATTGTATGTGTACACACTGGTAGATAGGTGTTTTGTATTGTATGCATACCCAGTGGTAGATAGGTGTTTTGTATTTTATGTGTACACACTGGTAGATAGGTGTTTTGTATTGTATGTGTACACACTGGTAGATAGGTGTTTTGTATTGTATGTGTACCCAGTGGTAGATAGGTGTTTTGTACTGTATGTGTACACACTGGTATAGGTGTTTTGTATTGTATGTGTACACACTGGTAGATAGGTGTTTTGTATTGTATGTGTACCCAGTGGTAGATAGGTGTTTTGTACTGTATGTGTACACACTGGTAGATAGGTGTTTTGTACTGTATGTGTACCCACTGGTAGATAGGTGTTTTGTACTGTATGTGTACACACTGGTAGATAGGTGTTTTGTATTGTATGCGTACCCACTGGTAGATAGGTGTTTTGTATTGTATGTGTACACACTGGTAGATAGGTGTTTTGTATTGTATGTGTACACACTGGTAGATAGGTGTTTTGTATTCTATGTGTACCCACTGGTAGATAGGTGTTTTGTATTGTATGTGTACCCAGTGGTAGATAGGTGTTTTGTATTGTATGTGTACACACTGGTAGATAGGTGTTTTGTATTGTATGTGTACACACTGGTAGATAGGTGTTTTGTATTGTATGCGTACCCAGTGGTAGATAGGTGTTTTGTATTGTATGTGTACCCAGTGGTAGATAGGTGTTTTGTATTGTATGTGTACACACTGGTAGATAGGTGTTTTGCATTGTATGTGTACCCAGTGGTAGATAGGTGTTTTGTATTGTATGTGTACACACTGGTAGATAGGTGTTTTGTATTGTATGCATACACACTGGTAGATAGGTGTTTTGTACTGTATGTGTACACACTGGTAGATAGGTGTTTTGTATTGTATGTGTACACACTGGTAGATAGGTGTTTTGTATTGTATGTGTACACACGGGTAGATAGGTGTTTTGTACTGTATGTGTACACACTGGTAGATAGGTGTTTTGTATTGTATGTGTACCCAGTGGTAGATAGGTGTTTTGTATTGTATGTGTACCCAGTGGTAGATAGGTGTTTTGTATTGTATGTGTACCCACTGGTAGATATGTGTTTTGTATTGTATGCGTACACACTGGTAGATTGGTGTTTTGTATTGTATGTGTACACACTGGTAGATAGGTGTTTTGTATTGTATGCGTACCCACTGGTAGATAGGTGTTTTGTACTGTATGTATACCCACTGGTAGATAGGTGTTTTGTACTGTATGTGTACACACTGGTAGATAGGTGTTTTGTATTGTATCTGTACCCAGTGGTAGATAGGTGTTTTGTATTGTATGTGTACCCAGTGGTAGATAGGTGTTTTGTATTGTATGTGTACCCAGTGGTAGATAGGTGTTTTGTATTGTATGTGTACACACTGGTAGATAGGTGTTTTGTATTGTATGTGTACACACTGGTAGATAGGTGTTTTGTATTGTATGTGTACCCAGTGGTAGATAGGTATTTTGTACTGTATGTGTACACACTGGTATATAGGTGTTTTGTATTGTATGTGTACACACTGGTAGATAGGTGTTTTGTATTGTATGTGTACCCAGTGGTAGATAGGTGTTTTGTACTGTATGTGTACACACTGGTAGATAGGTGTTTTGTACTGTATGTGTACCCACTGGTAGATAGGTGTTTTGTACTGTATGTGTACACACTGGTAGATAGGTGTTTTGTATTGTATGCGTACCCACTGGTAGATAGGTGTTTTGTATTGTATGTGTACACACTGGTAG